>NC_090922.1:286798423-287109332 GCF_040938575.1 Ambystoma mexicanum
GGGGGGTGGGGATGCAGGGAGACATGAGTGGGGGCCTGTTGGAGGGTGCCCCTGGATGCAGGGGGGTGGGGGTGCAGGGGGACATGAGTGGGGGCCTGGTGGAGGGTGCACCACAGTGCTGAAGGGTGTGGGTGCAGGGAGACATGAGTGGGGGCCTGGTGGAGGGTGCCCCTGACTGGTGGGGGGTGGGGATGCAGGGAGACAGGAGTGGGGGCCTGGTGGAGGGTGCCCCACAGTGCTGGGGGGTGGGGGTGCTGGGAGACATGAGTTGGACATAAGTGGGGGCCTGGTGGAGGGTGCCCGTGACTGGTGGGGGGTGGGGATGCAGGGAGACAGGAGTGGGGGCCTGGTGGAGGGTGCCCCACAGTGCTGGGGGTGGGGGTGCTGGGAGACATGAGTGGGGGCCTGGTGTAGGGTGCCCCACAATGCTGAGGGGTGGGGATGCAGGGAGACATGAGTGGGGGCCTGGTGGAGGGTGCCCCTGGATGCAGGGGGGTGGGGTGCAGGGGGACATGAGAGGGGGCCAGGTTGAGGGTGGCCCTGACTGGTGGGGGGTGGGGGTGCTGGGAGACATGAGTGGGGGCCTGGTGGAGACTGCCCCACAGTGCTGGGGGGGTGGGAATGCAGGGAGACATGAGTTGGACATGAGTGGGGGCCTGGTGAAGGGTGCCCCTGACTGGTGGGGGGTGGGGGTGCTGGGATACATGAGTAGGGGCCTGGTGGAGGGTGCCCCACAGTGCTGGGGGATGGGGATGCAGGGAGACATGAGTGGGGGCCTGGTGGAGGATGCCCCTGGATGCAGGGGCGTGGGGGTGCAGGGGGACATTAGTGGGGGCCTGGTGGAGGGTGCCCCGGACTGGTGGGGGGTGGGGGTGCTGGGAGACATGAGTGGGGGCCTGGTGGAGGGTGCCCCACAGTGCTGGGGGGTGGGGGTGCAGGGAGACATGAGTTGGACATGAGTGGGGGCCTGGATGAGGGTGCCCCTGACTGGTGGGGGATGGGGGTGCTGGGTGACATGAGTGGGGGCCTGGTGGAGGGTGCCCCACAGTGCTGGGGGGTTGGGGTACAGGGGGACATGAGTGGGGGCCTGGTGGAGGGTGCCCCTGACTGGTGGGGGGTGGGGGTGCTGGGATACATGAGTGGGGGCCTGATGGAGGGTGCCCCACAGTGCTGGGGGGTGGGGGTGCTGGGAGACATGAGTGGGTGCCTGGTGGAGGGTGCCCCTGACTGGTGGGGGTGCTGGGAGACATGCGTTGGTGGGCAGTAGTGCAAGGTGACCTGTGGGTTGGCTGGGGGGCATGGCCATGGTGGATGGGCTGCCTGCGGGACATGTGCAGGGGTGCAGGGTAGTCCCCTGTGGTGTGGGCCGCCTGCAGGGGCTGTGGAGGGTGTAGAGGGAACAGCTGGGAGGACCCACACAGCCAATTCACGTGTGGGACTCCCCGGCACCCCTGAAATACACGTAGGCTGCTGGATTCGCGTGTGGCATTTGCCGCGCACCCGGAGTACACGTACCCTGCTGAAATTGCGTGTGGAACTTCACACGCACACCGAAATACACATACCCTGCTAATTCGCGTATGAAACTTCCTGTGCACCCCGAAATACACGGACCCAGGGCAATCGCGTGTGGAACTTCCCGCGAACCCCGTAATACACATAGCCTGCTAATTCGCGTGGGAAACTTCACGTGCACCCCGGAATACACATGCCCAGGCCGATCGCGTGTGGAACTTCCCGTGAACCCCGTAATACATGCACACGCTATTTTTCACACTGCGGGTGTCCATGTTTGTCGGTACCGCTTTGCACCTCATTTGTCCTAGAGGGCCACTGTATGGACCATTCATCATAGCTGTATATGGGTGCTTTTTGTTAGCGCACATTTTGCGCACATTTATCTCAGGCGCAGGGACGCTACAGCCTGCTTTCTTGTGGCGTACTTGTTTGGCCCTGTGTGCGTCTTTCACCGTGTGCTGGTTTGCCCTATTCGATTCCATGAATACGAGTTGTAGGCGAGCGTGTGGGCGTTCCGCGCACTTGCCTCCTGTACTTCCCCCGTGACGCCCATATTTTCATGCGTTGTTCCCCATTCTGAGTGTTACATACCGTGTTCCGCCTACTTTTGTGATGTGCGCCGCGCTATGTGCGATTTCGCAGTGGCCGTGGCGCACGCCGTTGGATGACCTGTGCGCCGACGTGCGCCGCGCACTTTTTCAGCGCACATCCAATGTTTTTCCCGTGCACAGACTTCCATGAATCGATGGGCGCTGGTTTCCCTGCGATTTTTGCAGTTGCACTGCGATTTTCGCACTTTTACTGCGAATCGCACGTTTTGGCACCTCTGCGCGGGAATTTTCAGCGCACATTAATTTCATGAATCGGCCTGTATATCTCCTATGGTGCATTGCAGGTTCATGGTTTTCAGAAATGGATGGACTGCCATCAGGTTTTTCTCCCAATGCGAGAAATATTCGCGGCTATAGCCGAGGTTATGGGAAAATGAAATGGAGTAAAAAGCTATTTGTATGTCAAAAAACATACAAATGTTGTCAGGGTAGATAGAGGTGGGGGGAATCCAGAGGGCACTGAGTGAAATTTAAGAATTGGAGGGGGCATAGGGAACGAGTTTGCAGCACAAAGCTTTCTGTAGCCTACACTATAGCCACAAATATTTCTAATCAACTTTGATGCAAATAAAGTAAATACTGATATTCCATGCATTTTAGAATACAATAGACTACGTTTACCATACACGCCAATCTAAAAACCTATCCTGTTCCACAAAAAGCAAAACGGTGTAAAAGAAAACTTCTTCAAACAGAAATGCAACAGGATCTCATTGCAAATCCTCCAAAGAGAGTAAAAGAAGCGAATACTTCATTAATTACTACAATCAAAGTAACTCAGGTACTTCTTCAAAGAAGCAACACACACTCCGAAGAAATTACTTGGACACAGAACTATCTGGTCCATTCAAATTTTCAAAAATAACGTGTAAATTCCAACGCAAATGTAGCAATAAATATTTTATTTCAATTGCCACCAATTGTTGACAACAATACAGACCAATTGTGTTTGCAAATGTTAGTCCTTCATAGAAATGCAAGCAACAATCCTGACAACACATACAGTGCTCATGAAATAAGACAAGAATTGGGCTACTGTGCTGGAATAATGAAATTCACTATAAACTCACAAGAAGATCCACAAGAATTTCTAATGTACTTACTACAAGTACTTGTAAACAAAAACATACCTATACATGAATTCCAGATTTCATACATGTGGAAATATACATGCACTCTGTGCAACAATATGGCACAGGAACAAATCCCTAATGAACGATTTGTGTATGTATCCATACCTAACTGTGAATCAGTTCCATTTCAACAACTTGTACAAAATGCAAACCATGGCAGATTATGTACTACCTGCAATTCTGATAATCGCTCCTCCTTACAAATACAACACATAGTGAATACGGAATATTAATGCTTCTACATTACAATGCAGATGGTACCAAAATCAACTGCAACCTGACTAGATTCACACATGGTCAAGTATCACTTGGTAAGAAAACTTTCACAACAATAGGTATAATCTACCACAAAGGAACCGCAACCAATGCAGGTCACTACACTGCATATGTTAAAAAGAATTGTGGATGGTTCGAATGTAACGATAGTACCATTACTCTAAAGCAGAGATTACCAGCAAATCTTATAAATGCTTATTTCATCTTCTTAAAACCAAAATTTAATAACAAATCTGTACATAAACATCAACAAAACTTCAATTAGAAAACTATAAACAGTTAGATTACGCCAACAAGTATCTAACTGCCCCAAGATACTGCAACAACCAAACAAATAAATCAATACCACTAAATTATAAGAAGAAATAAACAGTTAGATTACGCCAACAGGTATCTAACTGCCCCAAGATTTTGCAACAACCAAACAAATAAATCAATACCACTAATAACTAATCTGTGCATAAACATTAATAAAACTTCGATTAGAAAACTATAAACAGTTAGAATACGCCAACAGGTATCTAACTGCCCAAATATTCTGCAACAACCAAGCAAATAAATCAATATCACTAAATTATAAGAAGAAATAAACAGTTAGAATACGCCAACATGTATCTAACTGCCCCAAGAATCTGCAACAACCCAACAGATAGATTAGCAATTTGAGAATATAAATAAAACACTATAACCAGTTACAATTCGACAACAGGTATCTAACAATCTGCAAGAAGCCAGCAGATAGAACACTAGCCAAAAACAGCAAGTAAACACTGAAAACAAACAAAGAAATGTACTGTATCATAACAAAAAAAGATTTTCTTTAATCCAACATGGATTTATTTCCCCACAGACCCAATGATTTAAGCAACAAACACAGAAACTGAGCAAATTGCACAGTACACTGGTTTGTTAACTACTAAATATGAGGGTCGAAATAAAACAGAAATGTCTATTATGCATTGTAATAAGTCTTTATAAACTACCTACAATAACACAATCTTTTATCACAGAAATTGAAAAAGAATATCTGCTCCAGTTACCCAAGTCATGAAAAAATATATCCAATTACAAAAAATCAAACAGTAAGTATATTATAATAGAACTCATAAATACTGCAAACATCTAACCATACACCACAATATAAAATGTTTACTTCCATGGATATGTTATACTGCAGTGCTTGTTATCAAACTCTACAATCTTAATGATATGACATAGCCAAAACGTAACACACAAACTATACAAATCAAACAGTATACAAACTGTAGATTTGCAAATATTTGATAGATGTTTGATTCTATGGATGTGGGTGTGGGTGTGATATGCTGCAGTGGTTGTGGCCAGGGCCTAGTGTCTTGGGTGCATGGCCGAAGGCCAGACTGCAAAGTTTTGTGAGGATTAGTTGAAAAATGAACAAGTTATTAAGCATCAATTATTATGTCTTTTTCCAAAAGTGTGGCCTCCTTCCTAATCATTTTCCCATAGACAAAAAAAGGTCAATTTATGCCAAAGCAAACAGCCTAAACCGCTGGACGGATTTGGACCAGGTTCAAAACAACTTGGGCACAAAGCGTTGACTTGTGATCCTTTTGTGGTTTGGGTTATTCCATGCAGTGTTTTTTTAAAAATTTGAGGGAGAAGTGGGTGCCCCTATCCCCACAGAAATTATATCTCCTATGGTGCATTGCAGGTTCATGGTTTTCAGAAATGTATGGACTGCCATTAGGTTTGTCTCCCAATGCGAGAAATATTTGCGGCTATAGCCGAGGTTATGGGAAAATGAAATGGAGTAAAAAGCTATTTGTATGTCAAAAAACATACAAATGTTGTCAGGGTAGATAGAGGAGGGGGGATGGCCAGAGGGCACTCAGTGAAATTTAAGAGTTGGAGGGGGCGTAGGGAACGAGTTTGCAGCACAAAGCTTTCTGTAGCCTAGACTATAGCCACGAATAGCCGGCAATCTCGATGCAAACTGCATCACAGAAGCAGTGTGTGATAGAGGACATACTAGGTGAGGCAGTGGAGATGGGGAGTGGGGGGACCTGGTACAAATGAATGGGGCAATAGGTGAGGGCCTGGGGGGCAGGAAAAGACTACAAATAGCCACCGGTATGTGTAGTTCATTATGAATGGCTATATAGTTTGGGGTGTCAGTGTTTTATATTTTTTTGAAAGTTCTTGGTTTAGGTATAGTCTCGTTGGGGTTGTAAATCACAGGCCAAAGGCCATGGTCAGAGACTTGGTAGGTATTAGAGAGTCTTTTTTATTTTTGATGTGTGTTTTCAGACTTTTGAGCATGTGAGACTTTGGAGTGAAATAGAAGAAATAGTTTAACAAAATTAATATGAAAAGGAGGAATTGTAGTGCAGTTTTAGATGTACAATAAAATGTATTTTAGGGTGTCTATTTTCAATTATGATTTTATATTGTGTGGCTGTGGAATGTTAGCCTACCTGGTTTATTGTTACATATTTTTAATATTGTTCAGTTATTTCCTATAAGTACATAAACATTGTTGTTCTGTACTGATTATTCAAGTTGTATAATACTATAAAAGTTAAAGTCAGCCCCCCTCTCAACTAACTTTTTGTAATCGCGGCCATGATAAACATCAATGAACTGTTGCTGCGGGTATAATAAAAAAAAAAATGTTTAATTATTTTTTGTATTTGTGTATTTATTTATGATAAGTAGTCCTTAAAAGTACTGTTTTAGGGTATACTGAGTGTAAAACCTTAGCACATCAGGAGTACTGTGTTGATGTTATGAAGGAACACTGCATTGCCTTTATCGGTTATGTGTTGTAATGATGTAATGATACGGCATGCTTATAGAAATTGGCCATGTAGAACTGTATGCTGTTGTCGAAATCCATAATTGGTTATGATCTCTCATGAATGCTGAAACTACTTTATTAACATTTCTCTGGGATTTCTCAATTTTACCATTAAATCTGGTGGTTGATCTCCATTTTTGCCTCTGAGTTAGATTGGAAAAGATGAAGATGGTATGAGGAAATAGTTCCATTCGTTTTTCCATGTCTTGTTCCATCATTAAAGTAAGGGGCGCTCCTCCTATATCTTCCAAGATATTGCCTCCACAATGTGGGGGCCCTGTACTACTCAGACTTAACAATTTTGGAAGAATTTGAAACCATGGCTTTCCTCGCATTCCAAACCATTTAATTGCGACATTTTTCAAATCTAGCTCCATGGTAATATTTTGTTTCTCGCAAAAAGTCAGCACCAAAACAGCCGACTGTCTCCAGTCAGCCACACAGTTTTCATTTCAGCCATGATGATATCTGCAGTGTTTCTCTGCTTCCAGGAAAATGATTCCTACTTTGAATTTCAAGTAGTTTGCATGAGTGGGATATGTGTGATGTGTGTTGTAGTTTCTAATTGGTTGATGGTGCTGTTGTTATTATTCTCTGCATTGCTATTCACTGGTAGACATCCACAGCACTTCTCTGTAGCCGCCACTATATTAGGACAAATGACACATTGTGTGTTTGTGGACGTGTAGAAGCCAGGCTCAGGTAGACATGCACACAATCACTCTCTAGCCGTGGCTGTATTAGGTCAATTGACACGTTGTGTATAGTAGCTGCGGCTATATTTGTGGCCGCGTCAATAAACATACATTTTGTGTGCAATAACCATATGTTCCTGAGGATGAAACAGAAAATATTTTTATTTATCTAGATTATTTAATGGTTATTTGATGTACTTAGTTGTTCACTTATTTCATTTGAAGGTTTGAAGGCCAATTTTTTTAGATTTTGGGTTAGCAGAAAAATGTTCATGTAGCCACGGGTACAACTCAAGATCTTTAGCTGCGTCCAATAGCCACGGCTATGAAAGAGGGTAGGTGGGGAGAAAATAGATTACTGTCAGTTTCATTATTTGCTATTGGTTGTTGTTACTTTTGCATTTGTGTAGGGCTTAGTGATAGGTTGTGCTGAAAATGTTTTTTTGGTATATAGTCCTCCTTTTTCGTATTCATTTTCGAAAGTATAAAAGTCGCCATTTTATGCAGTTTTGTCCTTTTGATTTTTGAACTCTCACTGTGCACATGGCAGGAGTGTGGCCGGTGTGAAAGTAAGTGTTGATCACCATTTACATATGTTTAGGTTTATTTGCAGTGTTGTGTGTGTTAGTTGAAGAGTTCACTGCTATCAGATGGTGTTCTTTATTATGTTTTCTTTTGCTGTGTTTGAGTGGCAAGTATTCTTTAATGTGGAGATGTAGATTTTGTATTGGTTATTAAGGTTATTTGATTTTACTTGTTGTACTTTTAATGTATGTTGAGGTATGCAGTACTTGTGGGTGTTTGGAGTGTTTAATGAGGTAGTTCAATTGATGGTGTTGTGCAGGTTTATTTTTGTAATGGGCTTATTTTTGTTATAGCTGCATTGTTATGATCGTCCCAGTGGATTTACAGTAGATGTTGTACACTTAACTCCTGTGAAAGGTGAACCTATATTCAATTGACTGTGGTACTGCTGCAGCTGGAAGTAGGAGATGGATGGAAAGCTTTCTTAGTGACCTTTCTAGTATTTGTAATTGATTTATCATGTGGAGTGGAATATCTTTCATTCCATAATTGTGGCATCTCCTTTAAAAACCCATTTGAAGCATCTTTTACACATGACTTTGATCATGTTTAGATTGGGTGTTGGTACGATACGTGTAAGTGTAGTCGATACCACTGCCAATGTAGAGGGTGCATTTCCAGTTGGTGTTGGTGATGTACTGGTGGATGGAGGTGCTGCAGATGGTCCTGATCTTTGTCTATGGAATTATTGGGACCCATACATTTTTTCTTTTATGATGTTCATGTGCTCTATGATACTCATCATCAACATTGTCTCAGTGGGTTTGCATTAGCTGGTTAATCGTTATTGATGTCCTTAGATATCGGAAGGTCCATGTCATAGAGTTTTAGAGTTTTGTAGTAGAAGGTGGACAGTACCTCTTCCGCCTTTTTTCTCAAGCACTGTTCACTTACTTTGAAGAAGCGCCAATTGTCTGCATTTTCATTCATATCAGTTTGCTTCTTCCTACATGGTGATGGAATGTCGACCCAAATGATGACGTTTGTCACTCTTGAGACTTGAATGGCTTCTTCATCTGTTTTAAAATTGTGTGTTAGTTGCATAGACATTTAAACATAGTTAGATAAACTTGTTCTCCAAGTTTACTTATACTACACTATTTACTCCTGTTCTCCAAGTTAACTTAACCTTTCCATTCTTTGTCCTGCATGCAATGTCATCATTAGTGTTTACTTGATTGGTACCGTCTTGATCCAAGGCTCTCAACCTTCTCCTCTTTGACAGACGCTTCCCGCACCTCATCAATTTCCTTTCTTCTCCTGCTGTCCCCACTTTCCCCTCCATGGCTTCCTTGCCTACCCCTGCTGTCTCCTCCTTGGCTACCTTGCCCTCTCCTCATTCCTCTTCTGCCACCCCTCGGGCTGATTCTATACTTCTGCAGGGCATACATCTGATTTGTACCCCTCCCCAGAAGTCTTTCAAGGACGGCAACCTTCTCCATATTGCCACTCTTAACTCTTGCTCAGCTGTCAAACACTCCTCTGACATCTGCCGCCTCTTTGAAGAACTCGACCTTGATGTCCTTGGTCTCACTGAGACATGGTTCATGCCCAGCTCTATCACAAGCTTTGACACTCTCTTCCCTGATGGCTACAAGATCCTCTCCGTACCCAGACCCAACCAATCCAGAGGGGGTGCAGCCCTGATCTTCCCCAAGTGGATTCCTGCTTCTATAATTCCTATGCAGGCCTACTCCTCTTTCGAATGCCTCATCTGCAGGCTCTCTCTCTCTCCTGGCCATTCCCTTACTGTGGCTACCATCTATCGGCCACCCGTCCAGATCTACTCCTTCCTGTCTGAGTGGGCGGACTTCTCCTCCTCCCTCCTGGTCTCAACCACTCAGCTCCACCTCCTGGGAGACTTCATCATCAATATGGATGCTTCCTGTCCTTCCACTGGACTCTTTCATGACCTTTGCAACTCTCTCTCATTCTCCATTCTCCCCTCTGGCCCGACTCACTCTGCAGGGCACACTCTAGATGTTCTGATCTCTTCAGACCTCCCCCTTTTGACCTCTCACACCACTCATCTCTCCTGGAGTAACCACCTTCTCCGTTCCTCCCATCTCACCCTCTCTACCCCTCAGGCCAAGCCAACCCCAGCACTGCCACCTACCTTCTCGGTTATCTGACCCATGAAGCATGCGTCAGTTGAGGCTTTTTCCACAACTTTCTCACTCCCCACTCCCCCCCCGACTTGGCTTACTCACACCCTGACACAGCCCTTTCCATGCTCCACCTGATATTCTTGATGTTCTTGCCCCTGTCATGAGGATCCACTTGAAGCCGAATGCCAAGTGCAATTCTTGGTATGACTCAGACCTTGTCACCCTTAAATGTAAGTGCAGGGTGGCTGAGTGAAATTGGTGTGCTTCTGGTACATCCTCTGACTAACTGGCTCTCTGTCCGCACCAAGAAGAGAGGCCTCATCCAAGCCTGCAACTCCGTGGCATCTTACAACTCGGCCGAACTCTTTAAAATCTGCAAGGAACTGGCCAATCCTGCTGCAGTCTCTATCTCTTCTGTCCCCTCCCAGTCTCTCTGTATGGCCCTGGCTTCTCATTTCATCTCTAAAAAACTCGGGACATCCAGTCCTCTCTTTCTTCTGCTCCTCTTCCTCCCTCTACTTCCTGCTCTTCCTCTGGCCCTTCTTTGGCCACCTCCCCTTCCTCCTTCTCTGCCTTTCCCCTGTTCTCCGCAGACAAGGTTTATAGACAAGTCAGATCTATGAAAGTCTCATGAAAACAGGTTCAACCCTGTGCCTCCAAAACCATCAAGTACCACATTGACACCCTGGCTCCTTCTCTGGTGGATTACTGCAACAACTTATTTGCCACTGGAGTCTTCCCCTCCCCCCTGAAGCATTCCCTTGTGCACCCTCTTTTTAAGAAACCCTCTGCCGACCCTTCCTGCCCGGATAACTATCGGCCAATCTCCATAACTCCTTTCCTGGGCAAACTTCTGGAAAAGCTGGCCATCTCTCAGCGTAGTGTTCACACTGAATCTGTTGGTTGTCTCCATGACCATCAGTCTAGCTTCAGAGCTGCTAGAAGCATGGAAACTGTTCTCCTGAACATCCGTGAAGACCTGCACTCCAACCTTGATTCCACCACCCCCTGTGTCCTCATCTTACTTGATCTCTCTTCTGCCTTTGACACGGTCAACCATGCCATCCTGCTCAACCGTCTCCATGATAACCTGGGCATCACTGATCATGCCCTGGCTTGGCTGACCTCCTTCCTCTCCAATTGACCCTCCCAGGTCCAACTTGGGTCCTTCCTGTCCTCTATCTCTATCTCTACCCGCAGTGTTCCTCAGGTGTCTAACCTCTCTCCCTGTCTGTTCAACCAATACCTGGCACTTCTCGCCCACTGCATTTCCGGTCTCTTCCCTAACTTTTAGTGCTATGCGGATGACACTCAGCTCATTTTCAGGCTTCCTTCAGCCACCTTTTCTTCTCTCATCTCTGACTGTCTATCCACCATCCAGGAGTGGTGTGCCGCCAATGATCTCTGCCTTAATGCCAGTAAGACTGAGATTCTCCTCATTGGCACACCAGCTCCCTCCTTTTCTGTCACTCTCTGTCCGGCCTCTCTTGGCCCTCTTCCTGCTCCCACCTGTGAGGCTAAAACCCTTGGGGTCATCTTCAACTCCACACTTTCCTTCTCTCCTCATATCTCTAAGAAGTCACACTACCAGCTGCACCTCCTCAGAGGTATTCTTCCTTTCCTCTCCTTCCCCCAGAAGCTCACTTTCTCCAGAGCTCTATTTCTCTCCAGGCTCGACTACTGCAACAGTCTATTTCTAAATCTGCCTGCCTCTTCTCTCTGTCCTCTGCAACTCATCCAAAACAGGACTGTGAGACTTGTCCTTGGCCTCAAGCCCAGGGATCATATCTCTCCAGCACTCCCATCTCTCACATCTCTCCCAGTGGCTGCGAGGATTAGTTCAAAACCCTCTGCATTGTCCACTAGGCCTTCTGCGGCCTGGGACCTCAATACCTTCAACTCTCTCTTCCTAAATATCTTCCTTCTCAAGCTCTTCGCTCATCCACCTCCAACTCCCTCAGAGTTAGTTGCTTCTCAAAGCAGCAAATTAGTGGTAGATCTCTTTCTTCTGCTGGGGCCTCCCTCTGATACAGCCTCTGTGCCTCTCTGAAACTTGAGGAGAACCATCTCCAGTTCCGGAAGCAACTTAAGACCTTCCTCTTTGCTTTTGCTTTCTCTCCCCCTCTCCTCTGCTGATCTCCTAGCTTTATTTGTAATTGCACTGGTTACCTGGCTACCCACTGATCTCGGGCCCAGGTCCCCCCACCAGTTGCACACCTGCACAGCCCCCCTGGCAACCCTTGCACCCGTGGACTGTTTCTGTATCCCTACAGCCCTACTAGCACTTGACACCTGATGTCTGCACTTACCCTTGCACTTGCCACCAGCTGGCTGCACTTTTATTTATTGTCTTTATTTATTTTATTGTTATCCTATGTACTGCACTGCCGCCTCCCCTTTCCCGCTGCACTTTTCCCCTCCCCCCCTCCCCTGCAATTGTGCAATCTCAAGGTCACCTGGCCTAGTAGGATTGCTGCCTCTGTCTTCCCTCTGTTTCCCCCCACTTGCCACGTGGTGCCTTGAAACACTTGTGTATAGGCACATTATAAATGCCATATCATATCATAACTAGTATAGTGTTATTTGTTTGTTTTCACCCAGTTTATAAATAAGTTTGTTTTTTGCAGTGGTATTTTCTTATAGTTTGTTATATTGTTGTATGTTTTTTTAAAATCCAAGTTGGATTTATTTTCCCCAATGACCCAATGATTAGTATGTTGAAAGAGAACATACTAACAGGCGACGAATATTTGTACCATGGAAAGAATAACTACAGGGCTCCATGGGAGGGCCATTCTCTATGTAGGTAAATATTGTAACAACTAAATCAAAGGAATGTCGGACTTAAGACTCTGGCTGATAAGTTGTGAACTAACTGGGATACCGAAGGTTTGAGCTTGGTTTGAAATTCCCCTCATGGGGCTCCCCCTAATCAGACTTCTCCCCAGACAAGAATGGGAACGCTCTGGAGGTCAGCCATGGATTTGAATGTGACTATAGATTTTCTAATTCTGCATTCCTAAGACAACCAAAGTTTTATAATCTTCAAAGTTTTAAGATACCATTATCAGGGGGCAGGGGGGAGAGTATAGGGTGGAAGGGGGAACAAGAGGTTTGAGAAGCTAACTTGCTTGCAAGGATTGTTATTCATATTGTACGAAAACCTATAATAAAATAGAAATAAAAAGATACAAAAATGAGTTATCAATGGCATTTCAGAATATAACTTTTCTTAATAACTTCCAAATGCTTGCATGAAAAAAATTCACCTGTGCATGCAAAATGTCTAATTTCTACCTTAACGGCTTCATATTTTAAACAATGTTTTCTTTGATCACGTTTTAAACACCCTTTAACTTGACATTTTCCATAGGGAAAATGAGGTATGGCCCAAATATGTCAAAACTGCCTGCTTTGAATTTCAAGATGGCCACCGTGTGGAGAGCACCATAATCGATACTCTCCCGAACCCCGGGACCATTTAAGCTTGCAAGTTAAAACAAACCACCGTTGCCAGGCATTTGTTTTAAATAGCAGAATTGAGGGAATATTAGGAGGAAATTTGCTTTCTCTCCTAGCAAAGGCAATACCAACATAGGAGACAGCAGAATGTACGCAGATCTCTGCGGAGCAGATGTACCCGATGGTCCACCAGCGAGACGAGAGACACCGGAAGAAGTACCGTGGCAGTGGCAACTCTGATGCGTGTGAAGTATAGAGGGAGACCAATGGCTCCAGCGGCTCCACCCCCGCAAGGGAGACATCCTGGCAGTAAGCGAAGGAGTTGGCAGAAAAACTGGACTAAACAGAGTGAATAGGGGGAGGAAGGAGGAAGGCAAGTTGCATACGCCCTAATCCCAGTCCCAAGAACTAGAAGCAAAGCGTGGCATGCCCCAGGGTAACGGGCACCCCGGAACACTTGTGGAAAGGGATAATAAAAAAGAGTAGAAGGCCGCTGGCAGCGAGCAGCGTTTGCTGGAAGTGGAGGGCTGCAGGCTCTCAGGACACTAGTTAGCATGCAGTGGGATCGACCCCTCCCAATCCACACATAGCTAAACAACGGAACGGCATACACTGGCCAGCAGCAGCCCAAGGGGAGAGGAAATATAACAGCAGGGCCCAGCAAGTGAAGTGGGCCTCCCTCCGGAGGAAGTCCAGAGACTGGAAATCCAACAAGGGAGGTAACAGCTAAATAGCCAAACAGGCCACTGCAGAGCAAGAACGCACTCACCAATCCCGTAGCACAAGTAACATAAGGTAATCAAACTAAAAAGACTACCGTACACACCGGAAGGGAAGGGTGAGAGGAGCAGGCCTATCACCATAGAGGACTACCAGTGAGGGAAGGTCCTGGCAACGAAAGCAGGAGGTAATTAAACATGTTAATCCGGCACATGTTTGAGGGGACTTAAATCAAACCCTTCAGCCTGTGCAAGACAGACTTTAGGGTGGGAGAAGGGGAGAGGTTTAGATACACCCAAATAAGACATTGGCTACTACCGCCGCAACTGAAGCAAGGAGCGACCCGATCCCTAGCGCCCTTCGAAAAATGTCTATTGTCAGAATCAGGGGACAAACATCTAGTGCGGGAAATATATTCATACACCAAGCAGGGGAAGGAACCAGGGTAAAGGAGATATATGTCAAGTTGGGAAGGAGCAACAGGCCAACCAATAGAAGATACAGTTAGGAAGAGGCTGTGTGCAATATCCTCAAACTTATAAGGTCCCTTCAAATCCAAGAAATATGGCTTACAATGGCACCTAAACCCTACATAAATTCATAAAATGTATCCCTGGGAGTGAGGGGAGGCGGCAACAGAGGTAGAGCCTTGATGGGGCTGGAAGGAACTTTAGATGAATTGCCCTCACAAGCGGACACAAGGTATACGTGATCCTAATGATGGTGGGTGCACTGGTTTTTGCACACAAGTGGAAATTAAAAGACCCTCCAACGGAAATTGAGTGGGTGGCAATGTTGAACTTTGCAGCTCTGGTATGGGTTTCCTACTCCCTACATGGAGATCACCAAGGATATGACAGACTGGGCTCTGGTGTTGAGATTCCTTCGGAAAGGAGCCATTGGGAACTGCTGATCGGGTAGAATGAAACTCTTGGGCTTATTGTAATCATACCTGGCCAATCGCCCTAAGGGACATAAGCATGTTGAAACACTCAAGGGAGAGGGGACTATACCGTCCAAAAGAGGCTTGAGACACTAAGGAGAAAAATGGCATGGAAGGAGGGAGGAAAAGGGCTAATGAAGGATCAAGATCGGACCAAAGAAGGGGAGGAAAGGGGTTTTCTAATTTTGTTGATCAGTTTCGAAAAATGTTAATAAAAAGTTATTTAAAAAAAAGAAATGTCCTGCTTTGATTTTCCAAATATTTCGCAGGCAGCTAGATTTTTTCAGAAATTGGTGCACTGAAGGAAAACCTAATCGACATTGGCCCATTTTGAAATTTTAACATATGTAACTATATATGCTGCATGTGCAGAATGAATGTGTCTTTTTCATACAAACTGTACATAGAGGGTATGGAATACATGTACACTTTAAATATGTACTGTCCACAGAGCTTTCCAATACATACATCACAATATTAATATCTCCCAAAACTCACATAAAAGGCAAGTCTCAGCTGACTTTAATGTGAGTTTTAAGGTTTTGTAATAAATGTGCATTTACAATACAAACTGTCCACAAAGCATATGTGTTTTGTAATACGTACATTACACAAAACACATCTCCTAAAACCTCGCATTAAAGGCAAGTCACAGTTGGCTTTGATGTGAGTTTTACTTTGATGGAATACATGTACACTTTCAATATGAACTGTCCATAGAGAGTATGAGTTTTGCAGCTCCTACATTACACAATCAACATGTCCTAAAAACTTACATTAAAGGCAAGTCACAGCTGACTTTGATGGTGGTTTTAAGGTGATGGAATAAATGTACACTTTTCATATGAACTGTACATAGAACGTGCACCTACAACACATGCACATATGACAAATTCACCTGAGACACATGATCCAATGACACATTCTCCCAGGACACATGCTACTACTACAAAAGCTCCAACCACGTACACCCTTATATCACACACGTACTGCACACTCTTACAACATACACTCTTTTGACACACACTCCAATGACACGTGCTCCTACTACAAGTGTTCTTAGAACAAGTGCTGCTATAAAAGGCTCTCCTACAGCACACACTACGATCATACGTTGTCCAATGACACACTCACCAACTATGTTGTGAACAAAATTAGGTTTGAGTATCGTGATTCATTTTTAAAGACAGAACAGTTCCCACTCTATTTCAAAATATAAAAAAATATTTTATTCATTATTTAAAGTATATAAACACCACAATAACTTAATGACAAATCAACTTTACTGGCAGTAAAATATCTAAATAAATCCCCAAAATAAGTGAATTGGCATATACAATAATTATGTCTCTCTCTTGTCCCCTAAGTGGGGTGTATTTAAAAACTGCCAAAATAAAGGTGGTACATCACCCATCACCTTTTTTGCTCTAGATGGCATGCTTCGTGTTGTGGGCTCTGAAAAATGGCCCCAATCTTCAGGAGCTAGTTGCTGTCACACAAGAAGGGTTTTGTATGACTTATTTTTCTTGACTATTTTCATTAAATTATGAAATGGTTTTTCACATTCGCCTGTTGTGACATTTTCTGCGTGGTCCAAAAAGATCATCAATTGTGGCATGGCTCTAACCGGACTGAGTTTGCATGACGAGCGTCTCCCCGTGCAAACTCAGTTTGGGTAGAGCGACGCTGCAGATTGCAGGGAGTGTGAAGGCTATGGCTTCACGTTGACACGGTTAAGCATGAACATAAGAATGCCTATGGAATCCTCATTCAGAGCAGAGCCTAATTAGACAATGTCTTAGATAACAACTGGTATCTGTGACAGTTCCATCTTTTGGCTAAACAGACATTTCTCGGCAGAAAAAGAAATGCATTCGAAAGATTACCAATTGATCATGGAAGTGTAGACCAATTTCCTGGGCTCTGTCAACGACACCCACATATTTCGCCTTTTCAGCTGTGCAGTTGGAAGCTGGAGACTACAGGGATATTTGGCTGATAGGTAAGTACATGAATGCCCACCACGTTGCACCACACACATGCATCAAAGCATCCACCCACACACAGGAGCACAGTGACATGACCATCACACTACATGAACACCATGACTGGGTCCTCACAAAGCCAACTACCATGCATCCAACAAGACACATGAAGGGACACCCAATGCACACTGACACCTTTCATGTCGTTCCTCACACAGGTGATCTGGGTTATCCATGGTGCCTCTACCTCATGACAGTTTACAGGCAGCCCACCAGTATTCAACAGGAAAGGTGCAATATGGGCCAAAAGGCTACCAGGGCATCATTGAGCCGTTCATAAGCCTCCTGAAGTTATGTATGCAGGTGACTAGGTCACTCAGGGGTGTTCTACTGTACAGGTCACACGTTCTGTGTGACATCATACATGCCTGATGCATTCTGCATAACATCAGAGTGCACAAAAGTGTACAAGTGGTCCTAGTACCTGACCTCAGGCCAAAGCCACAAGCCACCAAACTAACCTTGGGGGAGCCCGGTGTGACAGCAGCAAGAGTGAAAATGTGGCTGTTCAAGAGCTTCTTTACATAAGCATACATGCTGCCAGAGTGGAACAGTGTCTGCGCTCAAAACAGTGTCCATGATGAAAGGGTGACAATTACCAGGCACTGTGCACACACTCACCTGCCTAAGACACCCATGGAAACAGACATCTGGCCATGCTAACAGAAAGCAAACATACAGGCCTCGACAAACACAGCCACGCACTGCATGCCAAAGCAATTGACAGATACAAAAAACCATGCCAGTACTGCACATGCACAAAATTCATTAAGGGATGACCATGAAGTAAGTGGGGATCAACAGTAGCTCCACTGTACACAGCAGAACTTGGAACCCCATGTACCCCTCAGAACAACCGGATCCAGCATTATTGTACACATGTGCACCCACACCACCACATATGCGGCCTACATGACATGTCCCACATGACCAAACATCTTCATGCCAATAACCACAACAATTACAAATGTGCATGCCACATCATGACACAACAACAATCCAGTGTAACAGAGTCTAAACACTCTCCTGCACCATCGCCAATATGTCACACTGGAGGACCAACATGAACACATTGGCTGATTTGACACAAAGCAGAGAAGGCACCATCCCTTGCAGAACATTCGCCACCATCCTTGTGTCCGAAAGCAGGCAATGGAAAGGAATCACTACACAACACACACTCTTAAGGGCCAGAAGAGGCAGAGGTACACTGGGACACATCAGAAAATGCACATGTAGAACAACACATTACCATATTGCATGGATGTGGTGTCATTACGCACGTCTGGGAATATCACTCAAAATTACATCACATGTATGCATGCCACACACTACATATGCATGTAAAAGACAAGAAACCACATCAATCAGAGCAGGAGTCACATAATGCTCCATGGTGTCAGCAAATCAAACATTGACCACCCAAAAGTGTACTGACAAAAACTGGAATATCGTGTGACTGCACCTTGGGATGCACAGGTGACAGACCACGGCCTGGTGATGTGACAGCAAGCACCCAAAGAGATGCATTGGTCCCACCAAGTACAAGCTGAAAGGCAGACACAACATCATCAAAGCAAAGGTGTGGGGAGACACTGTGGAGCTGATTCTGGATTCCAAAAGATACATCACCAAGGAACAACAAGGGGATACACTGATGGCAAAAGGTCTTGTAACTGCAGGCTAAAACAAGCCGAATGTTAGCAAGTATCAACACATGTAATCACAGAGGAGATATGAGACTACATCACATGCATTGAGGGCAGAGACAGTGAGGGCAGGTGGTGAACTGCAAATGCTAATGCACTCTGCATACCTTCACTACCTGATATGAAAGATAATGGGGAGAGGGCATTACTTGGAACAACGTTGACACAGCAGAAAGGTTCCCCCACACCATGGGTACCACTCCTCTTTTCCCACATAACAATGTACAGCACCATACCCACCCACTGTGTTGTGAGGGATAAGAAATGAGAGGTGGACATAAAGTGGTATTACTCTCATGGTCAGACATTTTTATTTAAAGAAAATGGGTTGGACAAATGCCTCTCTTGCCCTATCCTAAGAAAGGACATCTCCTACCTAAGAAACTAAAACTAAGGATCAGTCTGTGACAATTAGTCAGTAATTTAGAAACTGTCCTTGTGTCCAAAAACATTGTAGTCTGGCCCTCGTACTAGAAACAAAAAACTCAGGGTGCAAGGAAATATCTCTGACATGTGGTTAGTGAAAAGTCAAAACATGAAGAATTCCAAAGGTTTTTCCAAGGTGAAATACTTTAAAACCAGAGGATATCTCCCTTCCCCAGGGTTTGTACTAGGATGGCCAAAGTGTCTCTTTTAAACAACAGTTGGATTCAGAAGATTCTTGTTCACACAATGGGCCTCATCAGGAGTTGGATGGTGCAGTAAAAAAATGTCGGTAATGCTATTACTGCTCCATTAAATCCTGAGTTTGGGTGAAATTCAGAGGACTCGCCTATATCTCTGAGCTGATGGTGAATGCACTGACTTTCCTACCGTTTTTGGCACAATTACTGTGTGTTAAATGCGCTGAAAAGTCCCCATTGAGTCCTAAAGACTCAAGAAAATGGGGGCTTACACCACCACAACAAGTTGGGATCTGAAGCTAAAAGCAACTGACCAAGTCGCAGTAAAAGTAATTGCGTTGGTCTGTATACTGGCAGATTTACTGCTGGGATACCACCCAAATTCTGATCGAGCGTAATATCTTTAAAAACATCCATTAATCACTTTGTAGCAGAGCGTGCCTTTCTTGAACAAAATAAATGTCTTTATATTAAATTCACAAGGTTTTGTAAACTGGTAAAAGGTTTGACTGGTGTACTTTCCAAATACCTTGTAAATACCCTGTACACGTCCTTACCAGGTATTTTGTTTCACTATTAGGTTGTCGTTAACAACTTCTAATGGACTACCTAGCATACTCCTCTGCCAGCAATTTTGTCATGGGTTCTTCAGATCCACTGGTTTGCTTCCCTGCCAGGTATCTTTCCCAAGAGGTTTTCCTTTTACAACTTCTGTTGGATTAGCTGGCATACTCCTCTGTCAGGAATGATCTCATGGGTTTTTTCAGATCCCCTTGTGTAATTCCCTGCCAGGAAGCTTTCCCAAGTGTTAAGGTTCTTTATAGAGTCTTCAAAGAACTGCTGTGTTTGACTCCCAGGACCTCTCTCTAGGGTATTTGTAGATCCCCTGGCATGCACTCTCATGCTTGCATTGTAACCACAGCATAGCATAACCTCTAAGCTCAATGTTTATTACCAATGTGAAATGTACTCGGTAACTCGGTTTACATCTGTAAACACATTCCTATGCTTGTGTTCATGACTAAGTCTGCTGTAACAGCGCCACGATGCCCCAGGGCAGTTCTGTGCGCTTTATAAATGCAAATAAATAAATAAATAAATAAATGCTCCTGTGCCAGGTATCCTGTCACAATGTTCAGTCTCTTCACAACTTCAATGGAATGCCTGGTATACTTCCCTAACAGGAATCCTTGCCGAAATATCACAGTATTTGTAGACCTTTCAAGGGACGGGCTGGTATACTCCCCTGCCAGGAATTCTTGCCACAATATCACAGTTCTTTCACTGGAACTATTACAGATCCTCTGGTATACTCCCCTTTACTCAAATGTCATCTGCCGGGTATGTTATCTTTACGAGGACTTCTCTGTTATCTTTAATATTACTTTCAGTATGTTACAGCAGCATCTGCTTTGGTTCTGTCCAATAAATTAGCTTAGGGTAACACTTGCTTCTGCTCTCCCCCACATTGACATTTCACACATATGTAATTAATCAGATTTTGTTGTTGCAACTTTTCTTGTCGGTTTTCAAACCTTCTTGTTCTTAAACTTTGATCTAACAATAGGTTTTGCTTGTGTTTGAATCTGTTTTGAATAATGTCCAAATTGCTAATCTTACATACTTCATTAAATTGATTTCTGGTTTGTTGGTATGCCTCGCAGTGCACAGTGGCTCTGGGCTGACTCACTGGTGGTTTGTCGATACCCCAACTCACAACATGCCTCTGCAATGAAGCTTCGTCCCTGGATTGGCTTCCCAGGCACTGTGGTCATCTCTTCTACATTCCCTGCAGCTCTGCATCTACTGTCCAGCTCTTCTCTGCATCCTCTGCATCCAGGAATGGAGAACGCTGCCTTTTGACTCGACCACCCCTCCAGGAGCTCTGCTGTGCTTCATGGTGCTGCTGCGGTCCTCCAGGCAAGCAGGCAGCGCCTCTCCTTCTCTCCCGACCAAGCCGGTGTCTGTAGCTGGCATTCGTGAGCTACTGAAGTCAGGTGCTCATCTTTTATCTCTGCGGTTCTCTATTGTACTGTGTTGGTGAATGCCACGGTTGCCATTTTTAAATGTCCTGTGCAATCTAAGATGAATAGAACAACTAGTCTGCATGTTGGTTTTAGGACTTTGCTTGATCTGCATTAACTCTTCCCTGCTCTTCTTTGTCTCAGTTCTTGAGACTTTATGGGAACTGAAGTCTATATATGTAATTGGATTTCCAGCATGTATTGTTCAAAACCTTCACATATTGTTCAAAACCTTCACATACAGAAATGTTAGAAACAGAACATAGTTTCTGCTGGTTGTAAACATTTGAGGCACGTATGGAATTTGTTTAGAGTGATGATAAAGAATAGGTTTCTGATGTTCACAATAAGTTGAAATTGTTGGGTGGCAACAAGTCATCAGGAACTTGGGTGTCAAAAGGTTTTCAGAAGAAAGGGGGGACTAGCTTGGTAAGAGAAAAGTCTGGAAAACATATTTATGGTTATTGGGTGGTTGAAAGAGTGCCTTGAAAGGGTGGGGCAGTGTAATGAAGTTGTCATGGAGCTGTTTTAATAGGTGATAAGAAACGGTGCGGCTGTCATCATGTCCACGGCCACTGTCCTTGTCTGCTGACAGGAACACATGTCTGCAGATGTCAGGTGTACTTTATGTACTTGTTAGATTGTTTGATTGTATTGTGGTGGTTGTGACCAGTGGCCAGATTATTTGGGGCATGGCATGGTGAGAAGCTCGATAGTAATAGTATATAGCAATTATAGGCACTATAGGGGGAGTATACTGTATTCGTAATATGGTGGGATGATATAATTGAAGTGTACTGGTGTTTATGCTTGTGGTATAATGGAGGATGGTTTTGTTGAAATCTTTAGGTGAACAAAAAAATGAAAGATACCAGTAGGTATGGATACTTAGTTGTATATGGAAATAAAGTTGGAATCTCTGGTTAATTTTCCGTGGAATTTGTTAAACACAGTGATTTAAAATATTTTTTATCCAACTGTACATATACATTATTTTGTAGACCCTCATAAACAGTACTATGTTTTTGTACAACATTAGTGTGTGATACACTGTTGTTGTATTGACTTAAAATAGTCATTGGGTCATTGGGAAAACAACAACCATAGTGGATTATTTATTGATTTAATGTATTTATTGTTTGCTCGTCAGGCGCTTATACAAATCACCCACAGGGAAGGGAGAGAGGGAGGGTAGACAACAACACAATATAAAGAGCTGAGGGGAAGAGAAAGAGGGACACATCTATTATGCCTTGTGAGTATTCAGAACATGATAAAAATAAAACTACTACAGTTTAAGGAATATAAATGTTACAAACTACATGCTTTTTCTAGCATTGATATATGTTGTGAGTGTAGGTGTAGTAGGATGTTTGTTGGACGTGTGTTACATTACATTCCAACACAATATTAAGAGCTGAGGGGAAGAGGAAGAGGGACACACCTATTATAAATAATAAAAGAATAATAATGTGTATTCAGAACATGGTTAAAAAAAACTACTACAGTTTAAGGAATATACATGTTACAGACTACATGTTTATTCTAGCATTGATATATGTTGTGAGTGTAGGTGTGGTAGGATGTTTTCTGGACATATGTAAAGATATGTGTAGAGTAGTTAGATAACTGTTGGCCTATTCTAACTATATGGGGGTTTAGATGAAGTATTGCAGTAACAGTAAGTGTTATGGTATATTTGAAGTCTATTTGAATGAAAATGATTTTTAAAGTAGTTAGATACCCATTGGCGTATTCTAACTTTTTGGATATTAAAATGAGTATTGTTGTATTATGGATGTAGTTAGATACCCGTTGGTGTATTCTAACTGTTTACTGTACGATGCTGTACTGTACAATACTTTAGTAAGCAAATTTGGGTTGAAGGAATAATAAGTAGGCATTTGTTAGATTTGCTGGTAATCTACATTTAGGACTAATGGGTGTGTTGTTACATTCAAACCAACCACTTGTTTTTTTAACATATGCAGTATAGTGGCCTGAAGTGGTTGCAGCACCAGAGTGTGGTAGATTATGCCTACAGGTGTGAAGCATGTCAGCGTACAGTTATTTTTGGTACCATTTCCATTGTAGCTTAGAAGCATTAGTATGACATATTGGCCTTGTGAGTTTACTTGTATGCTGGAACAATTGTCTGAGTTGCAAAACGGCATTATATGGTATAATTTGCATTTTGGAGAAGATGATGAAATGGAATGGATTCACAATTTGGTATGGATGCATACACTAATCGTTCATTAGGGATGTGTGTTTGTGAAACATGATTGCAGAGGGTACATGTATGTTTCCACATGCATGAAATCTGGAAGGGAGGTTTTTGGCTTCTAGTACTTGTATTAAGTACATTAGAAATTCTTGTGGATCTTCGTATGTGTTTAAGGTGAATTTGACCATTCCTGCACAGTAGTCTAATTGTTGCCTTACACCTGAGACACTGTGAGTATTTTCAAGATTATTTTTGACACTTGTATGAATGAGGAGCATTTGCAAACACAACTGGTCTGAGCTGTTTAAGTAAATGTTCTATACAAATGGTGGACATTGGAAGTGAAGATTGATTGCTACATTTGAATAGCAAGTAACTCCACTTGTGTATCTAAATTTAAATGGACCAGAAAGGTCTGCTTTTCTATCTTTTGATGGGGCTGCAGTTGCTTTTTAAGAAGAGACATTTGTCTCTTTCTCTTCTGATGGATGTATAGCTGTTTTCGGAATAGAGAGTTTTGTGGTTGTATTATTTGATAGATTAGCAGTTTTTAGTTGTTTGAGCAGTATTGCTGAGAGATCTTATATAGGTTATGTTACTATTACTTCTTTTTCAGGTATAGGGTAATTAGCTAGATGGGGTGGACGGTGCACAGAGCATGTTGTATTCTAGAATGCAAGGAGATTCAGCATTGACTTTGTTTGCATCAAGGTTAACTAGGAAAAGACTGAGTGTATGGAGACGTGAATGTTCTTTGTAACTCAGACATTCTTTGACGACTGTGCTGCCAATGTCAATCAATGCGTTATCTAGAGTGAGACCTTGCGATTTTTGAGTAGTGACAGCATATGCAAGGGATAGAGAGAATTGTTTTCTGCGTATGTACATGTCTTTGAAAAGAAGGAAACATGCTATTGTGCAGCCTATTTTTGTAACTTCTGTAAGTTTGTCAAAGTGGATGTTGACAAACTGAATGCTGTTCTCATGTGGATATGTTGGGAAGCCAACAACTGTACCAACTGCTACATTGATTAAAACATGTTCTATGTCTAAGTAAGTTTTAGGATTACTCTGCAGTTTATACACAGAGTTAATACTTTTTCTAATCCAGCTATGTTACAGGTACATTTTTCTAAGCTATTTCTTCATGCTGTTTCTTGTTGACACATAGGGAGTGTCATGCCGTGCACTTCAAGTTTGTCTGTGAAGCTGATATGCAGTATTGGTTGCATTTCTTTTTTCAACATTGTATCATTGAATTTACCACAGCTTGTTGAGTTAATTGCTCCGTGACATCAGGGGCAGATGTGTTTTGCCCATACAGTTCACAGATTAGTCTAGTTTTTAAGATGGATGTTGCATCTTTAGTAAGCAGACCAGCACTATTGATTTTTAAAATATTAGCATAGGTGAGATCTGCAGACTGGCACATGTTTTGAGTTAGTTCTCTGTAGCTAAAATGTTGCCAGATATTTACATTTCCAATGCTGCCGAGTGTGCTACCGCAATGGTGTTAACTTAAGAGGTTCCCCAAAACAGTTATGTGTTTTCCTCCAAACAGGTCTTCGTAGTCAGTGTTTCTACGCATTCTGAGATGAATTAAAGTAAACATAAGGTTGGAAACCATGCTTACCCCATCTTTCAGGTGCGCTTTCATTTGTCTCAGAATTTTGAGTACTTCAGTAGCAGCTTCTGTTGATAATTTGTAGTATTCTAATTTGTTCTGGTGTTCTACTGGGAGGAACAGTAATCGGTGTAAAGTTCTTATGTTGTAGGCAGTTAAACCTGAGGAGGCTGTTACACAGCTGAAAGGTTGTTGTTTTTGTAAGTCTTGTAGTCATGTAGAATGTGCGGATTATTTTAATTAAGAATGTTATGCCAGAACCAGTTTCCCCAATGACATACAGGAGCTGATGTTTAATATGTTTTCAGCTACATGTTTTAGTTTCATGTTTAAAACTGTGATCAATTTCTTCAGTGGCTTCTTGATAAATGGTGGGTTGCTCATCATTTAGCTGTGAATTGAGCACTGACAAGTCTTCTTCAAATTGTTTAGATTGATACGTGGCATTTTCTACCTCAGTCAGAGCTATTTCTGCTTCATTTATAATTAGTGGTTCTCCAAGTGTTTATTGGCTTCCTGTAAGGGAAGGTTGACTGCCCTCAGGAATGTCTTTATCTAGTATAATATCAATGTCTTCCTCTTGTTGCATTCATGGTCCAACATTTGTTTGTATTGTTTGAAACTGACATTTATTATACTGCTTTCATTTGCTTTGAATGCAGCCTCAAATGAGTCATAGTCAGCTCATAACTCTCCTTCTTTTCTCCAAGGTTTAAAAAGTTGTAGAAGGGTCATGTAATAAAGTTCTCTATGTTGCAGAGATTTAAATAATAACTTTATATGATTAATTAGGCTGGATTTTTTTTTATTTTACGTTTTACTAGGTTTCAGCCTGAATATTTGCCAGTTGTTGCATCTGTTGTGACATTGATTTTGCAGGAGTTCTTTTGGGCTATGTCTTATAGACACATGTTTCCAAACTAGTACTTCTGTTTGGGTGATATTTGTCAATTATTTTTTTTTAAAATGTTCTGGCTGTTGGGATCATGTGTGGCTATTGTTTCTATCTCTTGGTAGGATTTTAGTACCCTTTTACAGGATGACGCTGGGCCAAGGCTTAGCCAGACAATGCATTCCAATTTGCTATATAAAACGGTTCCTGTTAAACGGTCTACAGCTTTGTAGCACCCACATTTTCTGTGGGATCGCATTTTTATACTGACGCTGTATAATTTTTGTGAATGTTTTGATAGATGATATGTCATCCCAGAGGTCTTTTACCTCTGATTTCTCAGATTTAGTGACATATATTTCAAATGCAGTGGAATTGTCTGCAATGTAGTGGATGTCTATATTGGCATTCCGCAAGAGGGCAATGATTGCATTGTAAGCATTGATGTACTTGGATGTTTCATCTCTTTTAATGTTGTACATGTTTTTAGGGGATTTACCTTTTACAGTGGGTCTAACAGAAGACAAAAAGCTATTTACTTGGCCTGTTGTACAAACTGGTTTAGGGAAACTGAAGCGACATTTGGTATGGTGTTTACCTTTGTTTTTTATATCGACATCAGCCGTATTTGCCACACATGATTTTGGAACACTAAAATCTGTGTACGTAGGTCACTATCTGTGGTATACAGGTAATGTATTTTTGAATACATTATAAAACAGTGGCATCACTGTCATGGCCAAATGTGGGTGTATCTTTTATCCACAAAAGCATATGAAGGTGTGGTGCTCCCCTGGATTGATAGTCTTTTCTGCAAAAGAAGTGTTCGACTTCTCTGAGTGGAGGGGTATTTTTATTGCAGATGAAGTGCAGTATGGGAATGAAGCATGGTAAGCGTACCTTCATACATTAAAAGGGTCAAGAGAACCGAGTTCTCCTTGTGTTTTATATCTATTCCTTATTTATTTTGTTTACAGTGCATAAGAAGTTGTGCAAGTCATTCCATGCATATTCTGCACAACTTAAAGTAACACACCATGTGGGTGGGTTTAGGTTCCTTAGCATACAAAGTACATCAGCGTGACATCGGAACAAGTATTCTTATGTAGCATTCATGTTTGGGAAGAGATTTGTGATACCTGACTGCAAAACTTCATCTTTGTTTTTGATATTTTGAAACAGTTGTGTAGCAGATATGTTCTTTTTAATTAGAGCCTGATTTTAACATGTGTGTAACTCCATAACATAGAGCTGCTAGTACACTTTGAAATAGGAGGTGGAAAATGTATTCTACAAATTGTCTAAATCTGGGGTTGTCAGAATACATTTGTAAAGAGCAATATTCTGATGCACTAATTTGTGTGGATCTTTCACCATGTATGCCTCCTTTACCTGTAGGAAAGAGTTGAGGAAAATAAACGTGCTTTTACACATTTCTCCTATATGCTCATTGGAGAGCTTTTGGCTTGACACATTTGATATGTTTCTAATGAATCTTCTATGGTGTCTTTGGAGTGCATTCTATACTGTTCTAAATTGTTGGCTGCAGTATCAGGATCTACACGTTCAAATTGGCCAGCTTGTGGTGAATCCTGAATTATTTGGGTGGTATCTTTTACGTAGTTTATATCTTTGTAGCATTCTTTGTTTTCTTCAAGGTATTTGTGAGCTTGTCCAACTTAAGTCAACCAGTTGTTGCCAATTTTGTTTTTATCGTTTGTTGGTACACCATAAACTAGTACAATCAATCATTGATCTTTTGGCCATAGTACTCCTAAAATGTCGACATTTTCTTTAAGATCTAATGACAAATATACTACTTTGCCACGGTTTCCTTTTAGTAACTCTGAAGGAGGCACCTTGGCCGTTTTCGGTTGAAGGCATATTAGAGCTTCAAATAGGTGTACTGTTTGGATTATAATGCTCTCATACAAGTTAGGTTGTTTGAAAGCTTTTGGAATTGGGAAGATTTCTAAGTTCTTAGTTGTAGTACCTAATGACATTTGGTTATTGTCAAGCTTTGTATTGCAAAATGTTCAAACTATTGAGGGGTCAGATATTTTGTATTTACTTTTGGTTGTTAGATATAAAGCTAATTGGAACCACTGGGATTCCTCTTTGTGTTCTATTTTGTAGGCCAAATCTACTATTTTGGTGCTCTTTTTATAAAACGTTGTATGACAACAGACAGATACTTTGTCTGGTATTTCAGCAGATGTATTTTGAAACTTAGATATTTCGTTTGTGTATATGTCTGTAAGGTGAGTGCTGTTTGTGAGGTTTTTGCTAATGTTTTCAAAGGTTACAGAATTTTGTAAGTCAACTTCAGTTCCAAAATATTTACTTTGGATCAGTTCTATTACTCAAAGGAGTTATTTGGCAGTGCCAGGTCAGAGATTACTATCTAAACATTGCAGCTCTAGAGCAGGACGTTTTGCATAGTATAGTCCATGCACAAGGTTTTGTATAGCAGAATGGTGCGTTGATAACATTTTGATGTAATGGAACATGCTTTTGCAAGCAGTTCATGAAATGCACACTAATGAATGTCCTCACAGTCTTGTGTGGATGAACACTGGGTAGGAGTCCATGGTTTGTAAAGTTTTTTGATCTTATTTTCATCTTTTAGTTTCCCATAGTGATTTAGGAATTGTCGTAAAGATTTGAAGGACTGTTTTCATACATTACATATTGAGTTGCACATCCATTTGTATATTGGATTGTTTTTTGGCAAAAGGAACATTGGGTTGAACGTTTGTTGGAGATGTTTTCTCTTTAAGGGTTTCTTTTGCCATAATGGTGTCTCCTACCATTGCATAGCCTTGGACATTGTTGTTTGTGGCAATTGTTCTTTTTATTCTTACTTATAAGCACCGTCATTGAAATATGGCTCTGTGCTGCTTCTGTGAATCCATTCACTGTCACAGAAATTTGAAAAGGTATCTCTGTCGACCTTACACATGTTAAGAAGTATATTTTGTAATGTATTGATTAATTTAGTTAGTGGTTTTATTCTGTTTAATATTAATATAAATAAACATCTTTTTAGTAGAAATGTGCTGTCAATTAGAGCTTTCAGGATTAGTTTTATGCTGTAGTTTTTAACGGTAGATCGTGACTTTACAGATGTTTGTGTAAGATTGTTAAGAACTCTACGGTGGAAATACCTTGGTAAAATACATTTTTTGTATTGCTTTACTGTGGCTACACTAATATTGATAGATATAGTGTTAGGTTCATTGCACAGTCTGGTTTTGTTTGTACATGTGTTTTTTTTCTTTCAGATTTTGCAAGTGGGACATTAGTTGTTTTAGTGGTGGCTGGTTTACTTTTTTGGAGTGAGGTTAGTAACTATTTTGTTTTAATGTTTTCTATAAATTGTTTGAGAGGAGGATGACTGTATATATATGCCAATCCAACCTGCAACAAGATCCTGCCCACTGGGCTGTATAGAAGGTTGCAAACTACTCCTCATCAAAATCACTACAAACCCCAAAACCACAATTAACATCCTGGATATCTACAGAGCACCTAACAATAACAACCACCCTGAATCGGGTATACCACTGCTCCTTACGCCCTACCTCAAACCTAACACCAGATTTATAATCCTTGCTGACATTAACCTAGGCTTCAGCGACAAACAAGATCACAAAGCTACTGCTCTCCATGCTGCTCTCAGAGATATGAATTTTACACAGTTAGTCCATGCCCCCACTCATGATAAGGGCAGAGTATTAAATGTGATACTTACACCAAACACTCATATCTCAATATACTCTATTGTACCAATCGATTGGACGAACCACTATCTCATCAGTTTTACACTAACTAGCAATGAGAAATACCACCCCATATCAACCATAGTGGACGCTGTTGAGACAAGAAACATTCAGAACTTGACAATAGACAGCCTTACTCCCATTATGAAGGGGGCCCTTTCCACAAATACCCTCTCTAGTGACAACACCAGTTGTCTTGCAGACTTCAATCATAATGGTCTTAAAACTACCATTGATTCCATAGCCCCACTCACAACTAAAACACGACATCCGGATAAACGCTTGAATGTTTAGTTTAATGAAGAACTTGTGTTACTCAGGCATAACAAAAGACCCCTGGAACACATCCATAAAAAACTCACACCAATGACTCCATCACAGCTTTCCTAGAAGCCAATCAAACATACAAAGCAGCTATCATAGCACACACAGCCAATGCCCTGAAAACCCGCATTAGCAATACTGCCTCATATTCCAAAGAGCTCTTTACAATACTCGGAGAACTGGAAACTCCCATCTTATCCTCCAAACTGGGTAACTCTAGTAAATAATGGTGTGGTGTACCACCATACAGAATGCTCTAGCCTCAAAAATGCAAGTACTCCAAGGCAAACTCTCCTCCAAAAGAAAACTGTTGGCTAACAAAAACACACCACCACCAACTATAGACAGAACCAGTGATAATGCAGACCAAAATCCATTTCACCCTGGTAAGCCAAGACCAAGTGCTAGACACTATCTCCAAATTAAAGCCTTCCAACTATAAAGGAGACAGTGTCACAGCTCACCTAGTCAAAATGTGCGCCGCCACACTCACGCCCATCATCACAACATGTGTTAACGCCTCCTTCAGCACCAACACTGTCCCTACCAGTATCAAGGAAGCTTGGGTGACCCCTCTCCATAAAATAACCTTCACTGGACTTGACAGACGCCATGAACTACCACCCTATAACTACTGTCCCCTTCTTGTTAAAAATAATTGATCACATAGCCTATTCTCAAATTCAATCTCATTTTGAACAAAAACATCTCCTCAGAGCCAGACAATCCGGCTTTTGTCCTAACCACATGAAACGACACTTCTGGACCTTAAAATCCAGATGGACTCCATAAGAGACGCCGGCAAACTCTGCATTCTATTGCTATCAGATTTCTCCGCTGCATTTGACCTAGTCGATCATGAAAAACTATGTGCCACTCTGGCTAATGACTTCCAATTCTTGCAAGAAGCCACCCTATGGGTTAAATCCTTCCTTGCAGATTGTACATCCCGAGTCAATATTGGTAAGGAAGCGGCAGACCCTATCCAGTACAACTAGGAGGATCTCAAGGATCTTGTCTGTCGCCTACCCTCTACAATGCTTACACAAAGCTACTATTCGCTGCTCTGGATGCTATGGGCGTCATCTATGCAAATTTTGCTGATGACACCCAGATCCTCATCCCTATCACGGGCAACCATGATCAGGATACAATTACGATCAACTAAATGTATGTGATAATTCAAAACTGGATGGCTATCATTAACCTCTGCCTCAATGATGAGAAAATGGAGATACTCATAGTGAGCTCCCCAGCTAAAATCGATACCCTCCACTTCGACTACTCATCAATCACCATTGATGGCACTCGTATACCAGTCCTCAAGCAGGTTAAAACCCTTGGGGTCCACTTAGACACCAACTTAACAATGTCTAAACACGTGAACGCACTCTCCTGAGCCACCTCCTGCACATCCAAACTGATTGCCTTAAGTCGAGAATTCCTCACACGCAACACTGTACTACCTTAGCTAGGGCTCTCCTTTTATCGAAGTCAGATTACTGCAATGTACTATTGCTAGGCACCTCAAATTCCAATTTGGCCAAACTGCAATATCTGCAAAATAAAGGCCTGCAAGTAGCCCTTGTATTAAAAAAATCTGATCACATCTGTACTGCCAGGAGGGAAACCCGCTGGCTACCCTTAAAAGTCAGAATCATATTCAAAACACTCTCTGTTACCCATAAATGTCTCGCCAAGAAGGCACCCATATATCTCAACAATACTATCACCCTGAATAAGACATCAAGGGCTCTTAGATCAAATAAGAATGTGTTAGGGAGAATTCTCTGTTTAGGCTGAATTTCCTAACCTAGTGAGTCCCCCAGCAGCGTTGCTGGATTTCTGGAGTTTGTTTTTTTCCATCCTGCCAAGAGTGAGACTCTTTTTCTCCCACTCTTGGACATGAATGTGAGTAATTCCTTTGAATGTCAATGTGTTCGATGGGCTATGGGGTCTTTTACTCCATAGGGTCTCATATGTTTTGCTATGTGTGTTACACTGCACCCTCCGTGCCGTAGCACTGGGGCGTCCTAGCGGACCTCCATCATAGACTCCGTACCGGGGACTGACTACTGTCTCCCCGGGCATGTAAAGTCACATTGGCTTTACTAGACCTAAATTTACTAACAGAACTAGGACAAACCATCCTATTATGGACGTACTAGTAGGGGTAATTCGATTACTCCTGGGTCTGTTATTCGAGGGGGCAATGTCCCGTGCCCCCTCGTCGAGTTTTGGCTGGTGGCAGTGGAAACTACTTGTTATATTCGACCCCGAATATAACCCTATGGGATTCGTCCCATTGTTGGAGATTAATACTTTTTCTCGTTAATCTCTAACATACCACTGGTTTACTTATCTTAAATAAGTCTATCGGGTGGTATTTTCTGCCAGAACTCGGTTTTTAAAATGGCGTCTGTGTTCGTCTCTGTGACTCCTAAACCATAGGTTGAGCCCTTTATTCCACTTTTGGCGGGCCTCTACACAGAGGCCCTCCAAAGTGGTGCCATTCTGTCTGGGTACCACAGAGGGTGTGGGAGGGGGTTTAGGCACCCTGGACTGAGTTGCCTTGCCAACTCCAGTCACACTCTGGTGTGATTGGCCCAAGTGGTGAGCCACCCCACTCACCACTTAGCGTGTTTTGATTGACAGCTAGGCTGAATGAATGGGGGTTTTCTGCATAAAAGCAGGGCTTTTGGGACTGGATCTTTAAAAGTCGCCACAGGAAATAAGAATCCGACGAGGGTAAAGCTGAGCCGACCTGCAACGACAACACCTCCGGTGGAGCCCTGCTGAACCGACTCACCACTTCCCGACGACAGAGGAGATCTCCCCGCCGGAGAGTCTCCTCCCCTGACTGGTGGGAACAACCAGTCCCCTTTGCTTTTCCTTCGCTCCAGGACGCAGTGGTCGAATTGCCCGTGCAGAGCACCCCGGCAACCGGATAGCCACTACCCCTGTACCGTGACCAAAAGGTGGTGCCTTGTGACGGAGCACTCTGCGGCTGGTCTCTTCCCTGGTGGTGCAACGATCTTCAACTTTCCTTCGACGACGAGATCATCTCTTCTCTTGGCAAAGACCCGACGTGCATCCACCACCAGGAACAACTGCCCCGGCCGGAGCTGTCTCTCCACAAACAAGGTACCGTGTCCGCCTGGCTTCCCTTTCTACCGGATAGAGTGAGGTGTCTTAATCCTTGCCTCTCCATTGGGTCGCCTCCAAGCTTTCTTAACTTTCTGTTCTGAACTGGTCCAATCTTTGTATAACAATTTGCGATAAAGACTCGAAGCGCATTTCCACTGAGACACTTTTTGGGACATATCGCCTTGCCTCTCTCCGAGTGGGCCTGGCCTCTGAACTTTGTGATCTGGAGTAGACCCTGCCTTACTTGCCTTGCATTTGTTCATAAAAGTGTTGGTACCGAGTGATTTCATAACCTGCGTTTTCTCTCCCGTCCTAACGAATACTAGAGTGCCATCTAGGTTAAAGCATTCACCTCTGTCTGCAAATAAGTGGTGCCGTTGAACCTAGACTTGTCGAACTATTGTTAGGGGGATTGATCTTTCTCTTATAGTAATTGTGATTGAAGTTGTTTGCCGTATCAGTGCCAGAGTGTTTTTCATAGATGTGTTGTTATAAATAAATACCTTTATATCTTTACACCGAAGCCTTGTTCCGTGTTTGCTTGTTCTACTGTGTGGATTGCCCTATTTTGTATACTCCACATACTGCCTAACTCTTCTTGAGAGAAGTCTAACTGCTCAGCCACAGCTACCAAGTGAATCTGTGTGGTACAGACTGCTACCAAGTGGGTTTACTACCAAACACATGTAGTCCTAAATCTTTTGCAGTGGTTCCAGAGGGAACTGCACAGGTTTCCATCTAACACTGGTGTACAGCGGTGGGATTTGTATGGAGTATACAGTTTAGAGTGCTTTTCGACAATTCAGGATAACTAACTACAAAGCTTAGCACTAAAAAGCAACCTTCAAAAACATGTCTACTATGGAAGTTTACAGTCAAGAATCCTTGTCAGGTGAAAATACTGAGAGTTTACGAGCCCTCGGTAGACGAGAGAACCTTTCTGTAAAAGGCAAGAAAGTAGAACTGATAGCGAGATTGCTGGCGAGCCAAAGTCTGGATACTGGTTCAGAGGAACCAACTTCTCCAGCAAATGTAGATAACAGTAATGGGGTTGATCTAAATCAAAGTGATGATAGTGATGAAGAGGCTGAAGAGGAAGGAAAGGCTAATGAAACTGTCTCCCCTGCTCCTCTACCTGCCTTACCAGCTGTACCTACGGGGCCCATACCAGGTCCCACATGTAACACTGCTTATTTTGAACTTGAAAAAATGAAGCTCGAATTAGAATACAAACGGTTCTTGGCTCAATCTGAAAGAAACCAAGAGCTCGAGTTCAGACGGATAAATGCCCAGGCTGAGCAGAAGCAAGCTGAGCTAAGGCTCCGAGAAATAGAACTTAATCACGAGTTAGAGATGAAAAAGTTGTCTGTGGAAAATGCTTCTCTCTCCTCTGGTTCCTCTAGAAGCTCCAGTCCCAAAAGACCCCGGATGCCGAAGGAATTAGTGGGTATGTATGAACCGAGAATGGATGTGTTGGATTGGTTAAAGCAGTTTGAGTACAATCATGGGCTCCAGGACATCACCGGGAATGATTTACTTCCCTGGTTGTTCTCTAGGCTCCCCCCTGTTGCGACTGATGTGGTAATGGAGTTGGGGGAGGCGGATAAAACGGATTACGAAAGTGTGAAACTAGCTTTGATAGCTAGATTCGGGAAGACCCCTTCCCAGTATCTTAAGAGGTTTAGAACCCTCAAAAAGCATGATGGTACCCCTTGGGCTACCTGGGTGAGTGAAGGGTTGAAAAACTTAGAGGGATGGATTAAGGGTTACAAAGTGAACACTTGTGAGGGTATGAAGAATCTTTTTATGTTGGAGTCTATTTATGATGCCTGTTCTCCTGAGCTCAGACAGCACTTGGCTGATTCGAAGGAATAGGATTCCCCGAAGCTAGATAAGGCTACTGACTTATGGGTTGCCAACAGGGCTACTCATAAGCATTCTGGGGCAACTCAGAAAAAGGATGAGGGAAAACAGCCTAAAAAAGACTCAAAAGAGAATTCGAATAACTCAAATTCCAAAGAGAGCCCCAAACAAAACCAGAAGGGTAAGCCACAAGGAAAACCACTGCAGAATAGTGTGTCTTCTGGTGCCAAACCGGGAGGAGGCCAGAACAAGCCACCGTTCCAGAAAGCATTCGGTAAATTCTTTGTTTGTGGCTCGACTGACCACGTGAAAGGAGATCCCAGATGTAAGGGTAAACCTTCAGGGGTCCAGCTTGTCTCCTTAGCCTTCGCTCCAGAGGAGGAAGTCCAAATGGCAAGTGGAAACTTTCTACTGCTAGCTGATGAACCCATTGGAGTCTCAGCCAGCGTTTCTTTAGTGTCTCTGGGGTTGTGGGAACAACAGAATTTAGATGTCTATAATTCTATCCCCGATAATACTAAAAAGTATTATAAGGACAGTGTCCAGGTGAATGGTCAGGAGACTCCTGCCATTAGGGACACTGGGACCAGCATAACTGTGGTGGATAAATCATTTTTTCAGGCTGAGGATGTTGTTAAGGCACCCAAATGCCTCACCAAGTTAGCTGGAGGGCCTGTGCAGATGCTTCCCCAATTACCAGTTCTCATCCAGTGTAATGACATGACTGTGAAGATCCCTGTCAGCATACAGAGTGAGGTACCAGGACGCGTTCTGTTGGGTAACGATTTGAAAACTCTCAGAGTTGTATCACACACCCCCAGACCTCCAGGTAAACGGTTACAGGAGCTAACCAGACCTGCAAGAGAGAGGACCATGCGCGGTACTCTCCAGGAGATGATGAAGAAAGAAATCATTCCTGCTCCACTGAATTTGTCAGCCGCTGTCTCGAAGAAATCAGAAGCGAAAGGGAAACCTAAGACTTCTACCCCGAAACCAGCAGCCAGCATTTCAGTGCAGCCAACAAGGACTTCCCCGCGGTTGTCCAAAGTTACACCCGTAACTCCACCTCCAGCTGAGGCTGAGAGGGAGGTACAACCCTGTGTGGTAAAATTAGACTCTGAGGAAGAGCTAATGGAAGGCCAGGAACTCATTGGAGATCTGGATCCTGTGGACCATCCTGAGCTGCAGTCTTTACTGGCAGAAGGTGGACCCAGCAGGGCAGACTTCAGTAAGGGACAGAGAGAATGTCCAACTCTGGAAGGTCTTCGCCACCAAGCAGAAGCTCAGGCTGAAGGGCAAGAGCCTGGGAAATACAGGTTACACTGGGAAGATGGCCTCTTCTACAGTGAACCAACCGAGTCTGCACCTGGAGACTACAAACGACTTGTAGTAACCCAAGAGAACAGACCACAGTTCTTGCAGTTAGCCCACGAGATTCCTTTGGCCGGTCACTTGAGTTTCAAGAAGACTAAGGAAAGGCTCTCTCTCTACTTCTATTGGCCAAAGATGGGGGCCGAAGTGGAAAAACACTGCAGGAGCTGCCACACCTGCCAGACCTCTGGTAAGGTTGTCTCCAAGACTGTGGAACCTTTAGTGCCTCTCCCAGTTGTGGGAGTCCCATTTGAGAGAGTAGGGATTGACATTGTTGGTCCCCTTGATTCTCCAACCTCCTCAGGCAACAGGTTTATACTTTTGTAGTAGACCATGCTACTAGGTATCCTGAGGCCATTCCTATGAGGACTGTTACTGCTCCGGCTGTGGCTAAGGCCCTCCTTGGTATTTTTACCAAGGTCGGGTTTCCTAAGGAAGTAATCTCTGACAGGGGGGTCAAACTTTATGTCCCACTACATGAAAGCCATGTGGAAAACCTGTGGAGTTACTTACAAGTTCTCAACGGCTTACCACCCACAAACCAATGGGTTGGTAGAACGGTTCAACCAAACCATGAAGAGCATGATAGGCGCTTTAGAGGAATCCCTTAAGCGTAAGTGGGACCTTCTACTGCCATGCCTTCTCTTTGCTTATAGAGAAGTCCCTCAGGAGGGAGTTGGTTATTCTCCATTCGAACTTCTCTATGGTCATCCCGTCAGAGGTCCATTGGCCCTGATTAAGGAGGGGTTGGAGAGTGCTCCTTCCCCCAAGCCAGTCAGAGTGACTGACTACGTGATAGGTCTCTGGAGGAGAATGTCGCACATGATGACAGAAGCAAGCGATAACTTGAAAGCTGGACAAGCATTGGTCAAGCACTGGCACGATCAAAAGGCTAACATGGTTGAGTTCGCTCAAGACCAGCTCGTTCTAGTTATGATCCCAACAAGGCAGAGTGCCTTGCAAGACAAATGGATGGGACCTTTCAGAGTTGTGGGTAAACTCTGAGAGGTCAACTATCTAGTGGACTTGGGCAATCCCAAGGAGGCTCCGACAGTCTTCCACACCAACTGACTCAAAGCGTATGTCTCAAGACCTGATGTAGGAGCATTGCTTCTAGCGTCATCCGAGGAAGAAGAAGAGAGTGAAGCTCTTCCGGATCTCCTCAGAGGCTTACCTTTGGACGAAAAAGTTGAAGGAGTACATCTCTCTTCAAATCTGACACCCGAGCAACAAGAAGAGTGCAAATCTATGTTGAATCAGTTTGCCTCTCTGTTCTCGCTTTCACCAGGCTTGACCCCTTGGGGCCAGCATGACATACTCACTGGTGACTGTCTGCCAGTCAAAAGCAGAGGATACTGAATGTCAGAAAACGTACAAACCCATATCAAAGGTGAGGTCAACAAGATGCTTGATCTCAGGGTAAAAGAGCCCTCCACTAGTCCATGGTCTAGCCCAGTTGTGTTAGTACCAAAGGCCGGATCTAAAGAGCTTAGATTCTGCGTGGATTATAGAGCTCTTAATGCAGTCACCAAGACTGATGCCCACCCTTTGCCAAGAACAGATGAGTTGGTGGACAAACTTGGCACAGCCAAGTTCCTCAGCACATTTGACTTGACGTCAGGCTATTGGCAAATAGCCCTGACAGACCATGGCAAGGAGAAAATTGCATTTTCTACCCCCATTGGCTTATACCAGTTTAAGGTAATGCCTTTCGGACTGAAGAATGCACCTGCTACATTTCAACGGATGGTAAACCAGGTTCTGAATGGGATGGAGGACTTCTGCATGGCATACTTAGATGACATAGGAGTGTTCAGCAATTCCTGGGAAGAACATGTAACCCACCTGAGAGAAGTTTTGCAGGCTCTTGGACGAGCCAATCTGACCATAAAGGCGAGTAAATGCCAAATTGGACAGAGTAAGGTAGTCTATCTTGGACATGAGGTAGGAGGTGGAGAAATAAGGCCTTTGCTCAGTAAGATTGAAGCTGTGCAAAATTGGACAACACCTACTACTCAAACCCAAGTGAGAGCCTTCCTAGGCCTCACTGGGTATTACAGGAATTTCATCGAGAACTATGGGACCATAGCTTCTCCACTGAATGTCATCTCCTCGCCCAAATTTCCTAAAAAGGTTAGATGGAACGAGGAGTGCAATCATGCTTTTGAAAACCTGAAAAAGGCTCTTTGCCAAGCCCCAGTACTCGGAGCTCCTGATTACCGCCAAACTTTCATTGTGCAGACAGATGCTTCAAATGTAGGAATAGGTGCCGTACTCAGTCAACTGGATGGGAAAGGTAGGGAGCACCCCGTTTGCTTCATCAGCCGCAAGCTGAAGGATCCTGAAACAAGGTGGGCAACAATCGAAAGAGAGTGCTTTGCTATCGTGTGGGCTCTGAAGAAGTTTAGGCCATACTTGTATGGTTCTACTTTTGTCATTCAGACTGACCACCAACCCTTGAGAAAACCCAAAACTATTGAGATGGTCGATCTGCCTGCAAGGGTTTGATTTCACCATTGAGCACAGGTCAGGGTGTCACCACCAAAATGCTGATGGTCTCTCTAGGATGTATGTCATCGACTAGAGGTATGAGATTCATCCAGGAGTGGATTAAATCCTCCTGTCCCTTAGTCTGGGGGAGCGAGTGTTAGGGAGAATTCTCTGTTTAGGCTGAATTTCCTAACCTAGTGAGTCCCCCAGCAGCTTTGCTGGATTTCTGGAGTTTGTTTTTTCCAACCTGCCAAGAGTGAGACTCTTTTTCTCCCACTCTTGGACATGAATGTGTGTAATTCCTTTGAATGTCAATGTGTGCGATGGGCTATGGGGTCTTTTACTCCATAGGGTCTCATATGTTTTGCTATGTGTGTTACACCGCACCCTCCGTGCCGTAGCACTGGGGCGTCCTAGCTGACCTCCATCATAGACTGCATACCCGGGGACTAACTACTGTCTCCCCGGGCATGTAAAGTCACCATTGACTTTACTAGACCTAAATTTACTAACAGAACTTGTACAAACCATCATATTGTGGATGTACTAGTAGGGGTAATTCGATTACTCCTGGGTCTGTTATTCGAGGGGGCACTGTCCCATCCCCCCTCGTCGAGTTTTGGCTGGTGGCAGTGGAAACTACTTGTTATATTCGACCCCGAATATAACCCTATGGGATTCGTCCCATTGTTGGAGATTAATACTTTTTCTCGTTAATCTCTAACATACCACTGGTTTACTTATCTTAAATAAGTCTATCGGGTGGTATTTTCTGCCAGAACTCGGTTTTTAAAATGGCGTCTGTGTTTGTCTCTGTGACTCCTAAACCAAAGGTTGAGCCCGTTGTTCCACTTTTGGCGGGCCTCTACACAGAGGCCCTCCAAAGTGGTGCCATTCTGTCTGGGTACCACAGGGGGTGTGGGAGGTGGTTTAGGCACCATGGACTGAGTTGCCTTGTCAACTCCAGTCGCACTCTGATGTGATTGGCCCAAGTGGTGAGCCACCCCGCTCACCACTTAGCGTGTTTTGATTGACAGCTAGGCTGAATGAATGGGGGTTTTCTGCATAAAAGCAGGGCTTTTGGGACTGGATCTTCAGAAGTCGCCACAGGACCTAAGAATCCGATGAGGGTAAAGCTGAGCTGACCTGCAACGACGACACCTCCGGTGGAGCCCTGCTGAACCGACTCACCACTTCCCGACGACAGAGGAGATCTCCCCGCCGGAGAGTCTCTTCCCCTGACTGGTGGGAACAACTAGTCCCCTTTGCTTTTTCTTCGCTCCAGGACGCAGTGGTCGAATTGCCCGTGCAGAGCACCCCGGCAACCGGATAGCCACTACCCCTGTACCGCGACCAAAAGGTGGTGCCTTGTGACGGAGCACTCCGCGGCTGGTCTCTTCCCTGGTGGTGCAACGATCTTCAACTTTCCTTCGACGACGAGATCATCTCTTCTCTTGGCAAAGACCCGACGTGCATCCACCACCAGGAACAACTGCCCCCGCCGGAGCTGTCTCTCCACAAACAAGGTACCGTGTCCGCCTGGCTTCCCTTTCTGCTGGATAGAGTGAGGTGTCTTAATCCTCGCCTCTCCATTGGGTCGCCTCCAAGCTTTCTTAACTTTCTGTTCTGAACTGGTCCAATCTTTCTATAACAATTTGCGATACAGACTCGAAGCGCATTTCCACTGAGACACTTTTTGGGACATATCGCCTTGCCTCTCTCCGAGTGGGCCTGGCCTCTGAACTTTGTGATCTGCAGTAGACCCTGGCTTACTTGCCTTGCATTTGTTCGTAAAAGTGTTGGTACCGAGTGATTTCATAACCTGCCTTTTCTCTCCCGTCCTAACGAATACTAGAGTGCCATCTAGGTTAAAGCATTCACCTCTGTCTGCAAATAAGTGGTGCCGTTGAACCTAGACTTGTCGAACTATTGTTAGGGGGATTGATCTTTCTCTTATAGTAATTGTGATTGAAGTTGTTTGCCGTATCAGTGCCAGAGTGTTTTTCATAGATGTGTTGTTATAAATAAATACCTTTATATCTTTACACCGAAGCCTTGTTTCGTGTTTGCTTGTTCTACTGTGTGGATTGCCCTATTTTGTATACTCCACATACTGCCTAACTCTTCTTGAGAGAAGTCTGACTGCTCAGCCACAGCTACCAAGTGAATCTGTGTGGTACAGACTGCTACCAAGTGGGTTTACTGCCAAACACCTGTAGTCCTAAATCTTTTGCAGTGGTCCCAGAGGGAACTGCACAGGTTTCCGCCTAACAGAATGCACATCTCTTTGTCCCACATTACAAATGTTCCAGAGTCGGGGGAAGCAGCTTCTCAGTAATGGCCACAAAAATCTGGAACACATTACCATTGCACGCCAGAAATGAGCCATCCCACCAGTGTTTCAAGAAGTCCCTATAAACCTGGCTTTTTAACACATTTAGGCCACTGCATCATCAATCATAGACAGGATTAGGGAACTTCCTATCCCCACCCCTATCCACTGCTGCACTGACCAGCGCCAAACCTCTCCTGTTTTTGTTACACTTTTATTTTACTATCTGTATCCTGTAAATTGCTTAGTGAAGTGCAAACGTTGTATGTGTCCATTTGTAAATGTTGCTATTCCTACTGTGTTTATATATGCAAGATGTCTATAACTACTCTGTGACACCCTCGGGTTTGGGTGTATCATAAATGCAATAAATAAATAAAAAGATGTCTTGTTTTTATTCATATCTGCTCTAGTTTGTCTTTGTTTTCTATAGAGTTTCTTATTAGTAGCCTTTGTGTTTTGCCTGTTGAGGAAACAAAAAGTTTGGGTTTGAAATTCGTGGAATGTCTATGCATATATTATGCATGTGTGTGTCTGTGATTGTGCAGTGGGATGATAGGTGTGTTTGGGAAGGTTGTAAGAGTAAGAGGATTTACAGGTTTGATAGCTTGGGTTAGTGACTAAGGGAGTTGTGGTGTGCTGGAATAAGTAGGGACATTATCTTTTGAGGAAACAGTTGTTGTAATGGTATGATTTACTGCAGAGGTATGAGGGCCCTGTGGATGTAAGTGGAAATGGGTGATGAAGTGTGTATGTGTGTGCTTATGTGTGTTAGTGATTTGGAAAGAAATGAGTTGCAAAGTTGTTGCGTTGGAATTAGGATCTTATGTGCATGTGGTATAGAACATTAAGGAAATTAATTGTGGTGTACAAGTTGGTCAGAGATAGCTGTGTTGTTAAAAGTAATGGATGGGCAATGTTTTGAAAAATGAACAGTGTTTGGATGGGAATTGAAAGAGTGTGAATGTTGCAATATAATGAGTATGAGTGAAATACAATGTTGATGAGTAGGACAGAATATCCTAGGCTAATATATAGTGAAAGTACATTGTTACAATTAGAGCAGTGAACATGCTATACTCATGTACTTACATTGTAGTATATGAAGAGTGTTCTTTCTTTGGTAGCTGTTTTCTTCAATCTTCTTTTTTCTGTAATTGTAAAAGTAAGTTAGTGGGTAAATGTGGTAATGGTGAAGCACTTTTACTAAAAGCATTTGTTATTTATTAAGGTAGTACAAGTTGGAAAAAAGAGTTAATGGAGGTGGGTTATGGGTGGTGTAGAAAAGTATGTTAAGTATGTTGTTAGAAAAATTAGACTCTGGGTCTTATTATGAATGAGCTATTCTGTAATTAAAGGTACCGTTAGAAAGTTACTGGCAGGTTTTCTGGACTGGCTTACTCTGTGTTTAGTGGTAGGGGCACTGTAGTCCCAGCAAGCTTTACCTGCTGGGAGTTGAGGCTGCTACCAGGCGCACTTAACACTGAATCACCAATATCATTACTAATGGTGCCGGTGCTTCATGGTCTCATTCCCATACAGTAATTTTGGCTGCCCTGCGCTGCGAGGTCCTATGGACACCATCCGGGTCCTTTGAGGATGCCTGGCATTGAAAGGGGACTGTGGGATTAGCAGCATCACATATTACCACCAGTCACCACATAAGTGTAGAGGGCGAAGTCGGACACAAGCGACCTCACCCCCGGGAGGGCTGCAACCATGCCCCAATGCCTCCGCAGAGACCAGGTGAGCATAACACTAACTTAACAAACTCCAAACAACCCAAAATGCAACCAAACTCCTTCTCGCCCTGGGACACAGAGGCCACATCTCCCCACTCTATGCACCCATCACTGGCTCCCTGTAGGACAAAGGGGCCCTTTCAGAACCCAACACATTACCCACTGAGCAGTGCACAAGACAGGCCCATTTTACCACCTGTGCCATCTCCCTCTGAGTGCAGCTTTCATGAAAATTCATGAATGTAACCCGGAACAATGGGCTGGTAAGAATAAAAAATTGGGAGGATATCTCGGCGGCAATGTGCTTGCCTTGGAAACAAGACGACACAAGGCAACACAGGTTATATCCCCGGGTCTGCGCTTAGAAACCTCTGGGCATTAAGGGCGTTATAAATACACAACTAAGAGACATATTCCTGTAACAGCGCTTCGATGCCCCCGGGCTGTGTGAGTGCTTTAAAAATGCAAATACATAAAAATAAAAAATCAACTCCAGACACTCACCTCTCCTATCACTATGCTCACTCTCTACACCAACACACAATAGAGAACAGCTACACCCCTCAATCAATGTTGGCCTAGCTGCTCACATACAAACAATATGAACAATACTCCATGAACACTTCAACACCCTGCTAGAACACAGATATACCCCATGAAAAAATCTGCCTGGCTGCTCACATAAGCGTCCTACACAGGCCTAATGCCACCAGAATGCAATCATGGAGTCCGGCTACCAGATTGCACACATTCAACTGATCTCTCAATACCACAACACCTAATGTTAGGATGGGGCTAGCATCAGGCAATTGCTTCATCTGCTCACATATTGAGTGCATCCAAGCACCCTATAACACACTACTCTCTGGACTGACCTGGACTCTAGTCAGCCCACAAGTGCTTTAAGGTCATACCAATGATATATAGAGCGCTATATAAACAACAAATAACATACCATAACACTACATTCAAAAACAGTTTTTTCACGGATGTTTCAGAGACAAATTTGGAAGCGTTAGAATTTATTTTGTCCACAAATTGAAAAAGCAAGGTGCAATGATGACAAAGCTGCATGTGCATTTTTGCATGACATCTTTTGATAATGCAAAAAACAAATTTGATAGTGTCAACATTTTCCAAAGAGATGGAGTGCATCTGACTGAGGTTGGCAATCAGACTTCTTTTGAACATTTCAAAATGCATTAAATAAGTTTTTGTGAACACATACAATATGAAATCAAGTATCTGCCCCTTCCCTCCTTTCCTCCCCTACCTTACCTTGTGTCTCTGACAAAAAGAAAACAAAATAATATAAAAAAACAAAAACAAAATTGCAGGTTATTTTAAGAGCAACCATTTTTTTACATAAAACAAGTCAATTGATATTAATTCCCCGACCCCACACCTGGAATTTTCCAGTTGTTCGCACACTACTACAACGTCTGTGGACTATGCAGGCTGCAAAGGGTATTGTGATATTTTTTTAACTGAGAAGGGTGGCTCCTAAAGGAACCTTTTTTTTTGTGATTTTGTATTGCTTTTGCCTTTTTTTGTTTTATACAGTAGAGGCATGATAAGGTGGGGGAAGGAAGGGGCAACAACCACAGAGACGGAGGGGCAGATGGACAGGGGAAGATGCTGGGCAGGCTTTCAATTTAAAATAGGTGGCAGTGTTTCTTGTGCTCCTTGACCGCAGCCTCGAAAGATCTACGGAATGTCTCCCCCCGGCAGATCAGTGTGTCACAGTACAAACATGGTACTGTGACCTTTGAAAGGTATATTATTATAATAATATTATAATTGGTTATTTATAACGTGCTTAATACCGAAGAGGTTTCTAAGTGTGGACCCGGGATTCGAACCTGTGTTGCTCTGTGTCGTCTTGCTTCCAAGACAAGCGTGTTGCCACTGAGCTATATTACCCATTGGTAAGGGTCAGCAGCATTCTGTATAGCCCGTGAGGCAGCCACCGGGATCCTCTGCACCACAGGAATAGCCTGTATGGTTGCAGTAGCAGTCGAGCAAGATGGGTAGAGCTTGTTAACCAGCTTCACCCTTAGAAAGGAACAGCCTTTCTTAGAGCACTCCGGTGGTTGCATCTGGTGTGGTGTTGCATGGAGGTGGTCCCATAGGAGTACAGAACAGGTTTTCAGTGACGGAGTACTAAGCAGCACTCAGTGCGTCTGACCTTGTCTGCCAGAGCCTTTGATACACCCCTAACAATTGTGAAAAAATGCCAAACACGTGATTCACACAGAGTGCTGCAGGTAGGTGCTTTCTCAACCTCATCTTCCTCTTCATTCTGTTCTGCATCACCCCACCTGATACCCTCTCTAGGACCTCCAGATGGTGATAGTGGTGTGGTGGCCTCTGGGGTGGAGGAATGAAAATGACAGATGCCATTGATTGTATGCTCGAAGTCTCCTGCAAGAAGGTCTCCAAAGAGGCTCTCTCCAGGTCTGCCAGTTTGAGAATGACTTAAAGTAATGGGTGGGTCCCTCCAGAGGAGCCATCTGTGGAGCTTGCGACTGTCCATGGACCATCGCGTCGAATATCATTCTTGTAAAGTTGACAGATCAACTAAAAATGGGTCTAGCAGCTCTGGAAAGGGAAAACTACATTGGTTGAAAATGCTGTTTTAATCTGTTTGTGGTCAGGAACACTGTTCGCAGACACATTGTCACACCACATGGGTGTTGTTTAGTTTAGTTTATTTATTTGTAGAGTGTGCCGAACCCTAGGGTATCTCAGAACTTTAGCTTAGATATCACACAGTCACATGATGACATCCCCGGATGTCCGCTGCGCTGATGTATGTTCACGGACAGCATTGAGCGGTAGACCGACAGGTGCATTCACATGTTTGTCTGCAAACTGGTGTACTGTCTGCGGACTAATTTAAAGTGCGTCATGTGAGAACGGACATGCCTGGACACAGCGTGATGTCAGCGGACACCCTATTCCATGAATGGATACCCCGGTTATTCATAATATAAAGTATACATTTATTTATGCACTAGATGGGGTATCAGAATGAGAAACATAAATGGGAGGATTTGGATTTTCTATACAATGATCATCAGGGGAGGGGGAGAGAGAAGTTTCATCAAAACGTTTATATTTTGGAAATTTGATGGGGGTGATTGCTGGGAGTAAGGGAGACAGCTACAAGAAGGACAATGATAATCAACATTTCCAATAACATGATTTTTAACATAATTTAAATGTTCCTTAAAGTCATCCAATTTTGCAGGCAAGATCATGATTTCATGATATACAGTTGAGGATAGGGATTGTCCTTGTGATTCATGGGATTCTCCACAATTAAATTTGGGTGCTGTTTCGTCATGTAAAGCAGGTACTATAAGAAAAGAAGAAATTATTATTTTAATGAGCTGTGTGAAAATTACATTATTTGTTTATATTGAAAGATGTACTGTTTACGATTAAAGTTATTATCATCACAATTGTTTTCTTTTGGAAGGTTTTCTCCCAACCGCTCAAGTGTGTTTGCCATTTCTGTTTGAATAAAGAAACTGTGATATTTGCTTATGAGACATGCTTATAAAATACATGGTAATAATAGAGATATAAATAAAGTGTACTTACTATTTGGTAAGGGGCTGATTTGGAATGAGCTCCTGCTGTAGCTGAGTCTTTATGAAGACTTGTACTGACGTGATAATATGAGGTGTACATGGGTTGTGCTTGGTGCATTCCATTATATTGTGTGCTGAATGAAAACATTTTTTACATTTTGAAATGACAAATTGTACAAAAAGATATATTTGGGTGTAGTAAATATAAGTAATGATGTTTTCTGTGCAAGTTTATGTTGGTTGATGGGTACAACATGTTCTCTTGTCCCCTGTGCTTCACGGTTTTGTTGTTTCCACCTGATGTCCGTGGACAGTAGCTTTCATATTGGGGTGAATATGATATAAAACATTTGTAGCAAATTAAGGAGGGGTTTTGATAAAAACCTATGAAATTCAGTGAACAAACTTTCTTAAAGGGATGCTTTGGTGAAGTTGCACTAATAAAAACCTATCAAATTCAGTGGGAAAAACTTTGTTAAAAGGTATGTTATGGTTATAGGTAAAACTGAAAACCCCCAGAAATTTGCCAGTTATGGTAAGCTAAGCAACCATAACACGCATCACTACAGTGCAGTGCTAAGACTAACACTCAAGACATCAACAATGACATCACAAATGTCATTGGTGAGATCACTCATGACATCACATAGCTGGTCCACTTGTTTTTGTGCACTGACATATCTAGGCCAGGTGCTTTTGTTCACTGACAGTCAGAATATGACAATTGAAAAGGTGCTACATGTATAGACGTTAACCTTCTGGTATGTTCTTAAAGCACTTCCCTGGGGGTTTGTTCTCAACTCATGGTGCACGTATATGGGGCAATAAGCAGTCCTCAAACCCGAAATTCATTTGTATACATGATGATGAACGTTAATGTAATTGACATTTTCTATTGATGTTGTGTCTTCATTACTTTAGTTTCCCTCTATGTGCCTCTCATTTGTATTAATTGCAGTGTCTTCATTGTATTGTTTGTACTAATACAATTATGTAGCAAGTCTTCAATTATTAGGTATTTATTCCATGTTTAACATTACTCAAATCTACGCTGCAAAGGTAGCATCCATTATTTTACTAGCCAAAATTACCAGATTCAAAATATTTCACTTCTATGACAAATGCTGCAGCCATTGCTTATGTTTATAAAGGATTAAGTTCATGTATTAACAACAATACTCCAATATAATATTTTGTTTAGATGAGTACATTTCTTAATACATTAGGTACTTCATGATAGGTCTTCTGACCACCCCTGACATCTTGTTACCAACATCGTAAACACAACCCCTTGTAAGAACATTTCATGATGTCATCATTGATATCCTGGTTGTTAGTTTTAGCAGTGCACAGTGGTAGCACTAATTATGGTTGCTCAGTTTACCATGAATGGCAAATTTCATTTTTTTCCTCGCTTTTACTTGTAACCTTAACGTCCCTTTAACAGCGTTTTTTCACTGAAGTTGATAAGTATTTATTAGTGCAATGTAACTTTAACATCCATTTAACATAGTGTTTTCACTGAATATATATATATATATATATATATATATATATATATATATATATATATATATATATATATATATATATATATATATATATATAACTGGCCCTACGGTGCGGGCCAGTAGTTATGGTTAAGTTGCTCATCTCATAGGAAGACCACTTTTGGGTGGCTTATAACTTTGCTCTCTCATTACGAATCCTCACCAAACTTTGCAGAAAAAGTACATAGCTGGCTGTGAATGTAGTTGCAAAATTTTGTGAGGTTTGGTCAAGGGGGGTCAAAGTTATAGAGGGGTCCCAAAATGTATTTTTCCCATTGACTGAATGGAGAAAAACTTTGCTCACACTTAGAGCAGAAACCTCTGGATGGATTCTCACCAAATCTACGGCAGGAGTGGTGACTTAGTCTCTAAAGTGTGTTTTGTAAATTTGGTGGAAATCCATTCAGCCGTTTTTTTTTTAAATGACAAAAAAGTAGGTGCAAAAAAATTAGTGATATCTGTGTCTGGTCCACGGGCATACTTCCCTGTTCGCTCCATGGACAGGACACCGATTGGCCGGCGGGTGTGCGTCATGTCTGCGGACAGGCAACGTGTTCGCTGATTGGTTGGAGTGAAGTGTGATGTGCGTCACATTTTCTCGATGCGCCCGCCTCGTTGGATCCATGGACAGTGCAGCGTGGAACAGAGCTGGAATCCAATTTTGGGGAGCGTGTTGGTGTGGAAGAATGGCTGGAGAGGGCGGGAGAGTGAGAGATGGGTCAAATGCTGAATTTGTTTAGGTGGGAAAAGGCTGTGATGTGATCGCTTTGTCTTCGGTCACTGCAGCTGTTCACGGACATACCAACCATTGACTGCACTACTGGGTATTTTATTATGCTCTGATGTATTAGTTTTGGGTAGTTAGTTGAGTATTGGGTGGAGAGGGCATGCATTGAAGAGTTTGTGCATTGGCTGCAAGTACTGTATTAGTATGTCAAGTGAGGTGGATAGGGTTTGAGGTGGTTGTGTTATGTTTTTGGGTTGTGGTCAGTTGGCAGGTGTTTGCTACGACCATACACCCAAGACTCTAGGCCCTGGCCACAACCACCGCAGCATAACATAGCCATGCAAGCAAACATGTTGACTGTGCTATGTGGGCTGCATAGGGGGTATGGTTTCAAAAGTTTGTGTACTGGTTGTCAGTAGTGTGATAGTATTTATAGGACAGTGGACATGGTGTGTGGTAGTTGGCTTGTTGGACTGTGTTCAGAATGTTGGTACCTAAAACTCTAGGCATTTTGGTTTGTAGTTAGTGGTCAGGAGTTCGCTAGCATAGGTGAGTTATGTTGCAGTGGTTGTGACTCCAATCATTGTATACTTACTGTTTGCTTTGTTGAGGCTTTATGCAGCGTTTTGTCCACGCCATGCACCCAAGACTGTAGGCACTGGTCACAACCATCGCAACATAAGACACCCGTGCAAGCAAACATTTTGGGTTGTGGTTAGTGATCATGTGTTTGCTTCCATGAGTGTATTATGTTGCGGTGTTTGGGACTCCAATCATTGTATACTTACTGTTTGCTTTGATGAAGTTGTATGCAGATTTTTCATGGTATGGGAAACTGGAGCAGGCATTGTTTTTTCATTCTCTGTGATAAAAGAAAAGATCACGTTTTAGTTAAGGTAGTTATTGCATTGCACACTTCCAACAAATGTCTTAGACACAGAACTTACTGGTCCATTCAAATTTTGAAATATGTCATCAAAGATATTTGTGATGTCATCTTTGATGTCATGGGTTTTATTCTTAGCAGTGCACAGTGGTGGCGCGAGTTATGGTTAATTAGCTTACCATAACTGGCAAATTTCAGAGGTTTTTCGGTTTTACTTGTAAACATAACGTCCCTTTAACAAAGTTTTTTCACTGAACTTCATAGCTTTTTAATAGCGCAACTTAACCATAAAGTCCCTTTAACAAAGTTCTTTCACTGAATTTCATAGGTTTATAGTAGCGCAACTTAACCATAAGGTCTCTTTAACAATGTTTTTTCACTGAATATATATATATATATTTACTTCTACAGGGAGGTAGGGGGTGGAAAATCACTGGACATCACCCTGGCAGTGTTTTGAACAATAGAGTGGGCATGAGCGTAGGCTGGTACTGTTGTAAAATATATTGTGGGCACAGCCGATGGCTCTGGCCACTGGTCATGGCTAGTGCCTGGTAATTTTGGAAAATATACACTGGAGAGGCCAAAGGCTATATCCACTGGCCATGGCCAAAAGCCTTGGCTAGTGGCCTAGTAGTGTTGTAAAATATACAGTGGGCATGGACAAGGGCCATGCTCACTAGCCACAGCCAAAGTCAAAAGATCCAGCTAGTGGGCCTGATATACATGTATAGTGGTCACAGCCAAAGGCCATGGCTAGTGTCCTGGTAATGTTGGAAAATGTACAGTGGACACAGCTGAAGGCCGTGCCCACTGGGCATGGCTGACGGGAATGGCTATGGCCTGGTAGTGTTGTAAAATATACTGTGGGCACTGCCAAAAACTGTGCTCACTAGCCAGGGCTAATAGCCCTGGCTAGTGGGCCCGATACACATGTATAGTGACCATGGCCACTGGCCATGGCCGAAGACAATGGGTAGTGGCTTGGTAGTGTTGTAAAATATACAGGGACCACGGCCGAAGGCCATGGCTAATGGCCTGGTAGGTTTGTAAAAAAAAGAGTGGGCATGGCTGTTGGTCATAGCTAGTGGCCTGGTAATGTTGTAAAATATACAGTGGACACAACCACTAGTGTTGTAAAATACATTGTGGGCATAGCACTGGAATTACTAGCCAAAGGCCCTGGCTAGTGGGCCCTTTACGCATGTATAGGGGCCAAAGGCAATGGCTAGTGGACTGGTAGTGTTGTAAAATGTACAGTGGGGACAGCCAAAAGCTGTGCTCAATAGCCAGGGCCGAAGACCCAAGCTAGTGGGCCTGATACACATGTGTAGTGGCCACGGTCGAAGGATCTGACCACTGGCCATGGCCCAAGGCCATGGCTAAATCATGGTAGTGTTGTACAATATACAGTCTGATAGTGTTGTAGTTCGGTAGTGGCCATGTAGTTATGGTTTAGTTGCTGTTTCCATAAGAAGAGAACTTTTTGGGCGGCTTATAACTCCGTTCCCCCTGGACTATTCCTCACCAAACTTTGCAAAAAAAAGTATATGGCCCACTCTGAATTTTTTTGCAAAGTTTGGTGAGGTTTGGTGTGGGGGGGTAAAGTTATAGACTGAATGGGGGAAAAACTTTGGGCACAGCTACAGAACCAAACCGCTGGATGGATTTTCACCAGATTTGCGGCAGGAGCAGCGGTTTGGTCCCAAAAGCGTGCTTTTGTGAATTTGGTGAAAATCCGTCCAGTAGTTTTTTTTAAACAATCAAAAAGTAGGTCTACAAAAATTTGTGATATCTATGTCCGCTCCGCAGACACACTTCCCTGTTAGCTCCGCGGGCAGGACACCGATTGGGTAATCGGGCGCATCATGTCCACGGACATGTGACGCGTTCGCTCATTGGATGGTGAAGGACGTCAAGTGCGTCAGATTGTTCTGATGCGCCCGCCATCTTTGATCTGTGTTTTGGTGTCCACGGACATCGCTGCAAAAACATACAAAAAACCACAACATTGCACTTGCTAAACTCATCAAATACTGTCTGGGGAGGAGAGGGTTGATGAGGATGGGACGGGATGTGGCAGCAAGAAGCAAAAAAGTGTTTTTTTGTCACGAAAGTCATACGGTATATTTGGAGGTAGGGTGAACAACTGTCCCGTAATTTGCGGCATGGTCCCGCAATTGGCACCTGTGTTGCGCAGTTTGCCGAGTGGCTCTGCAAGACGTGGGTTGTCCCGTCTTGCTCTGTTCGAGCACAATTTGTGATCTAACAGTTTAAGTTAGGAGTCACAACTAGTCATGCTGGGTGTTGGGGCTGAGCGGGGAGGGGGTCAGATACATACCTTTCCCGCAAATGGGAATAACAGTGGCTGGCAAGTGGCAGCTAATCTGTAAATAAGAGTCCTATTGTATTGCATTGCAACCGCAGCTACTGACGTGACAGGCTTGCAGGCCGGTCATGTCAGTAGCTTTGGGTGCAATGCATTCATTCTGCCAGGTGAATGACGCCATGATATCATCACCACCTTTTGTCCCACAAAGGGATGTGACAAAGTTGGCCACCCTATTTGGAGCTATTCCTCAATATATTGTGCGTAAACTACCAGTGAAGGAGTCATGTGTCTGTGTTACAAAGTATGTAAAATAATATTGGAGTCAGATTAGTGCCCCCTAGAGTTTGGCATCTGAGGCAGCCACCTGCAGTGTTTGATGGAAACAGCGGCCATGCAAGTGTATGACAATACGAGTTCTCATGGGTGCGTTGAGCCGTGTTGTTGCAAAGTGAGAATGTATTTATGTATTTAGATTCTGAGTGAAGGTCAGCAACTTTGATTTTTTGGTTGCGAGCTAAGGCAGCCCATGCATGGGACAGAAAGTAGAAGGGTCAATTGTTTTTTGACCTTGAGAGAAAGGGATTTTTTCATGAAGAGTCAGTGAGAGGAGGTTTGTAATAAAGAACATTTGATAAGGTTATGCATTCCAAAAGTGTGTACGGAACATGTGAATTCAGTTAATGAAGATTCTTTGATGCAAGCGGATTGAGCATTACAGACTGATTTTCGCAAATACAATGGAGACAGTGAATATTATGTCAGTTTGCTTTTGACGACTGTATACCGGAACGAGCTTTAACCTATTATTCTCTGAAAATTAATTTTGGCAATGTAACTCAAGTACTATTTTTCTGTGTGGTTGTCTTTTTTATGTGGTTATGGGAAGTGCAGAATGTAGGTGTTTGTCGACTATAACTAGGTTCACCCAGGTTCAACGCTAATATTTCTTTAAAATGTCATGTATGCCTATATGGAATTGTGTATCAGTTTCTAGGTTCTTTTTGTATTTTTTGAGATTGTTTGATGCTTGTGCTAATCGTTAGTTTACACTCTATGCCGAATTAAGAAAATAATACATATGTTGCAATGAAGTGTAATAAAGGCTGGGTATTCATACATATCTTCTGTCATGTTTTCCAAATAGCTACATGCTGCCTTACTGCGATTGCCATGAATTTCATCTGCCAACTGATGGGTTTTTCATTCGTCAGGTGCACACAGTCGTGAACGTGTGGATTACTATGACTGTTTTGTGGGACGAGCGGCCAGGGCCCATGTGTCCGTACGCTGCATTAGCGATTAGGAGTAACATAACATCTTTTATGGTGGTCTAGGTGTAAGTTGATGCAGACGCCCTGGAATTCACTGTGGGACCCAAGCGGTTCCTTCATCAAAAACAAACACTTTATGTATGGAAAAAGAAGAACTTGTGTCTCACAATTAACATTTTCGATCACGAGCGAAGAAACAAATTTGCAATTTGATTTTATATGGGATGTTCTCGGAGAGTTTATTGTGAAATAAAAGTACTTTACAAATTGTATACTGTTATTGTTTTCTTTTAAAGAGCGGTTTAATAATTTGAATTGTGACATGATATGTTGTTAGTCGCTGTGTGTTGATTTTTGGGTTCTGCGTCACGTCACGTAGGTGGTTATGGCCGTATTTGGCTACGCTGAAGAGGAACGTCACCGAGAAAGGTGTTCATTATCACTAGGGTTGGTTATGTGAGGGTCGCGGGTGGGGCATATGATTTAGTGACGTCCGGCCAGTTTACCTTAGGCCGATGCAGCAATGGTTAACAATAGCACAAGATGGACACGACCTGTTGCCAGATTTTGTACGTTTCTCAAAGAGGACAAATGCGGTAAACTGATGTCGAAATGTTTGCGATAAATCAACGTATGTACAGAAATACATGGTCAAACCCTCGGGACAATAATATTTTGTGAGCATTGCACTTGTGAAACTTATGCAATAATGTTTGGAGAGGTGAGGGGTGATGATCATGATTGGAATATTTCAGACGTAATTTCGAATGAGTTTACAAAGTTTGTTGGAATTTTGTACACAGCTTATAAGACGATTGATTTGTGTATTATTTTGACAGTTTTGAAAAAATAAAACGTGAGTTGATTTACAGCAAATTTGCATAAGGCTCATTTGCAAGGATCGAGAAGCATGTTTTTTTTTAGTGCCTGAGGGGTAGGCTGTAGTCATGGGCAGTGGCCCGAATGTCGGGGTCATGGTATAAGGTCAAGATCCGGACAATGTGGCTACTGGCCATGACCAGAAGGGACAAAACATAATATTAAAGTGGTCATGTCCACCTGGGACTGGCTTTGTCGTAAAGTTATTCGCAATTAGGATAGATTTGAAAGGGAAGAACAATGTGTTTATGATAATATGGTTAGAGGATTTTTTTTTGCCTTTTGGAAGCTGCCATGGAAAGGGAAGATGGGCCCTGTATGGAACTGGCGCTTTCCCTTTCCATGGTGGCCATCTTGGAAAAGGATTTTATTCCTAAACCGGGACGCTGCGTCCCAATATAGGAAATCCTATTTTTTAGTAGCACGGGTTACCGCTTTGGAAACCTAGGCTGGTAATGGCATTCATCCCCCATTTTAGGGGCTGAAATGTGGGGTAATAGTCCAGAGACCTCGTTATCCACCCTCGCTTCGCTTGGGCTGAATTCTAGGGCTACTGGGCCGTTACCCACCGTTCCGGTCCCTGGAAGGGCACATGAACGCTACAATATTCACATTACTATAGCAAAAAATGCAAATGGAAATGTTGGAAAATCTTATTGCGTCTATGTATTTTACTGAGAAATACAAAGTAGATGGAGTCTATGCGTTTTTTTTTACTTCTATTTTTTAACTGTGAAAGGTGGTTCCTAAAAGAAAATTTATTTTGTTTTTGGATGGATTGTTTTTTGGCAGGAGAGCTAAGAATGAAAGGTGGGGATGGAAATGAGGGAAGAGGCACCAAACACTAATATGGAGGGGCATATGGAAAAGGGGGAAATGTTGTGCATTTGTTATTTCTAAGGTAGGGGGTAGTAGGGTGGCCAAGTGTCGCCAATTTCACAGGATTGTCCCGCAATTACAGACTCCGTCCCGCGGTTAGCAAAGTAGCTGTACGGGACGTAGGTTGTCCCGACTTGTGTCGGTAACCTGTCTCCAGCACAGCCACTCTGCAAACTGAAGTGGCCATCTGCTCAGCACGGTGGTGCCGCCTGCTGCTTTCTTTCTCTGGGTGCCTCTGCAGGCCTGGATCCTTTTGAGCCTACAGTTCGAGCTGTAACGCTCGTACACCTGCCTTAATTCAAATGCTAATGCTTTGTTCCTGGAGTCGTGATGGTCATGTTTGCAGGTAAACAACGTGACCATCACCTCCCCAGGACAAAGCATTTGTATTTAAATTAAGCCAGGAATTAAGACCCATTAAAAAAAGAAATTCAAAAAGAGGCGGGCCAAACGTGAATGAAGTAATTTCATCACCGCCTTGTGGCCAAGTGTCCCGCGACAGACTATCAAAGAGTGGGCCAGCCTAGGGGGCAGTGTTTCTCATGCTGCTTGATTACAGCAGTGGTGGTGTCTATTGGGGAGGAGGGATGGCGTTAGCTGATGTCATTTTAACGTAAATAGCAGTTTTGCCAAAAGTATGTACTGTGTACTAGATTGTTAATGGATGAGTACGAATAGGTGTTGGAGCTGTGCAAGGGAAATTTTGAAGTTGCAAGTTCCTATATCAGTAGAAAATGTAGTTCCAAACTGTCCATGAAGCACAGATGTTATTGTGAAGTGCATATGGGTTCTCGGACACGTCATCATGCTGTGCACAAGCATATGGTCATGTGGCATTCTCCGGAAGGTGTGCAATGAAGTCAGATGTTCGTAGACATTATGATTAAGTTGCGCTACTAAAAACCTATGCAATTCAGTAAAAAAAACTTTGTTAAAGGGACGTTATGGTTCAATGTAAAACTGAAAAACCCCTGAAATTCGCTAGTTATGGTAAGCTAAGCAACCATAACTCGCGCCACCACTGTGCATTGCTAAGACTAACACCCATGACATCAAAGATGACATCACAAATGTCATTGATGATGGTTGTGGCCGTGTAGTTATGGCTAAGTTGCTGTTTCCATAGGAAGAGCACTTTTTGGGATGTTTATAACTTCGCTCTCCCTGGACGAATCCTCACCAAACTTTGCAAAGAAAGTATATGGCCCACTCTGAATATCTTTGCAAAGTTTGGTGAGGTTTGGCCCGGGGGGCAAAGTTATAGGGGTGGTCCCAAAATGTCTTTTTTCCCATAGACTGAATGGGGAAAAGACTTTGTGCATGCCTACAGCCCAAACCGCTGGACGGATTTTCACCAAATTTGCGGCAGGGGTAGTGGCTTGGTCCCGAAAGTGTGCTTTTGTAAATTTGGTGAAAATCCGTCCAGTACTTTTCTTTAAAACGATGAAAAAGTAGGCCTGGAAACATTAGTGATATCTATGTCCGCTCCGCGGTCACACTTCCTTGTTTGCTTCGCGGACAAGAAATCGATTGGCTAATCCATAGCGTAATGTCTGCGGACATGTGGCGCTTTCACTGATTGGTTGTGGAACAGTGTGAAATGCGTCAGATTTCATTGCGGCCTCCGCCATATTTTGTTCATGTTTTGGTGTACACGGACATCGCCGGTAACACATACAAAACAGGACACTAATGCACTTGTTACAATAGTAAAATACTGTTTCCGAAGTTGAGCTTTACTTAGGTTGGAATGGAATGTGGCTGTGGAAAATTGAAAAAGTGGTGTTTTCTTGCCGCCAAATTCAGACGGTAAAGTGGAAGTTGGCGCTCAATGCATGGCGACCAATGCCTGCGTCTGTGTTACAATGTTTTCAGTTTAATATTGAAGTCGGACTGGCATCCTATGTTTTAAAGTCTGAGGCGGCCACCTGGAGTGTTTGATGGAAACAGTGGTTTACGCGGCATATGGTAGTAGGGGTTCTCATGATAGGATGCTCATATGTTGTTGCAAAGTGATTATGTATTTGCCTTCTGAGTGAAGGTCAGTTGTTTTGCTTTTTTGGTTGTGAGCTCAGTAGGCCCACACATTCAAGTCAATTCATAAGGGGCTATTGTTTTTTTACCTTGAGCAAAAGGGAAACTTTAAAAGCTATGCAAGGAATGAAAGCTTGGAGAAAAAAAATACTATTTGATAAGGTTATATTTTAAAAATGTTTGTAAGGAACATGAAATATCAGTTCATGAATATTCTTTGATGCAAACAGTTTGCTGTTTGACTTTGGCAAAAATAATGAGGCTGTCAAGATGATGTAAGTTTAATTTTGACGACTGTACACTAAGTGTGGCAATGTAACTGAAGTATTATATTTTTGTGCAGTTTTAATTTTCCTCCAATAACAGAGAGTATACATTGTTCGCGTTTGCATGCTATGAGTAGAGTCACCGTTGGTTACCGTTATTCCTTTTTCTTTCAAATGTTATACTTGCCCACATATCTTTGTGTATCAGTTTGCCCGTTCTTTTGGTCTTGTGTAACATTACGACATGTCATTTTTTCTTGCTTGTCCATTCATGCTGCCTTCATAACTGAATTACCATCTCACTGTGTAGTTGTCCTTTTTTTAACCCTTACGACGAGTGCTGTTTATCTGCGTTTGTAGGGTGTCATTATATGTATCCATGGTCAACTCTAATATTTCTTTAAAATGTCATGTTTGGCCACTTACATTTGTGTACTACTTTCCACAATCTTTGTGTTTGTTTTGGAATTTTTTCCTAAAGGTTGGGTATTGACACAGATTTTCTCTTACGTTTTCCGCCTAGCTACATTTTGCCGTACTGTGCATGCCATGGTTTCCAGATCCGAGTGACGGCTTCTTTCCACGCCAGATGCAACTGCTGGTGACCGGGTGCATATACATTATAATGTTCTGGGATGACAGGCCAGGGCCGCCATGTCCATATGCTGAACTGGGAACAAGGAGCAACATAACATCATTTATAGTGGTGTAAGGCAACGGTGATGGCACCATCTTGCAAATACCTGTGCAAACCAAAGGGTGCTTTAACAGAAACGCATACTTTGTGTATGCAAAATTAACTGCATGTGTCTCTCCATGAACATTTTCAATGTCGGCCTTAGACTCATTGCTACAAATTATTTGGAAATGGAATTAGTCTGTTGATCTCTGACTGTTGTTTGTTAAATAAAAGTACTTTCCAAATTCTAAAATGTTACAGTTTTCTTTTAAAATCATGTGTATCATTTTGAAATGTAAAGTAACACGTTATACGTCGCTGTATGTTTATTTACAGGTTCTGCGTCACGGTACATACTGTTGCTTTTTCCTTGCTGTCATGGAAAGTGAAGAGGGGCTATGTATGGAACAACCGCCTTTACTTTCGATGGTGGCCATCTTGAAAAAGGATTTTGTTTTGTAATCCAGCCTGCGGCGGGCCGGATTATATCCAGAAATCCTATTTTTCCGTAGCACACGTTAATGCTTTGCATATCTATACTATTATTGTCAAATCTTATTGCGTCTATGTCCTTTACTCAGAAAGGTGGTTCTTAACGCAACATTTACTTTGTTAACGGATGGCTTTCTTTTTTGGTAGGACAGCTAATAAGGCCATTTGCGAACGGAAATGAGGAAAGACGCAGCAAACAGTGGTATGGGGGAGTGGGTGGCCGGTGCAAAAATATTGTGCGTTTGTTATTTCTAAGGTTGGGGCAGTGTTTGTCATGCTCCTTCATTACAGTAGTGCTGCTGTTTCTTGGGGAGGAGGGATGGCCTTAGCTGATGTAATTTTCAGATAACTAAAACTTTTGCTGAAAGTATGCAATGTGTACTACATTGTTAATGACTAACTACCAATACGTGTTGGTGCTGTGCTAGGCAAATGTTGCAGGTGAACATTCTTACATCAATATAAAATCTGTTTCCACATTGTCCACAATACAAACATCTTACTGTTAAGTGTTTACAGATTCTAGGACACGTTACCGTGCTGTACACCAGCATATTGTCAAGTGGTATTCTCTGCAAGGTGTTTAAATAAGTCAGAAGTTGCTTTACATTATGGTTACGTGGCACTACCGTAAACCGATCATCTTTAGCAAAAAAATGTTGCAAAAGGGATGGTATGGTTAAGTTGCTCTACTGAAAACCTGTAGAATTGAGTAAAAAAAAACTTTGTTAAAGGGACGTTATGGTTAAGTTGGCCTACTAAAAACCCATAAAATTCACTAGAAAAAACTTTATTAGAGGGATGTTATGGTTAAGTTGCACTACTAAAAACCTGTGAAAGTCACTAAAAAAACTTTATAAACGTGACATTATGGTTCAAAGTACAATCGAAAAACCCCTGAAATTCGATATTTATGGTAGGTTAAGCAACCATAACTGCCCGCACCACTGTGCACTGACTAACACCCAGGACTTCAAAGATGACATCACAAATGTCATTGATGACATCACTGATGACATCACATGTGTAGCCCCGTCATTTTTGTACACTGCCATATCTAGGCCAGGTGGGTTTATTTAGTGACAGTCAGAAACTTCACTTTCAAACGGTATTACATTTATTAATGTTGCTATTCTCACATGTTCTTACACTACTTTCTTTAGAATTTGATCACAGCGTTTGTTGTACATATATTGTGGAAGAAGCAGGCCTGAAACACAGCAATCATTTTTGTGTGTGAATCCAATCATGTAGATTATACACAGTTGCTAATGATACTGCCACTTGTATGCTTACTTTACTCTCCACATAAGCCCCATCTTTGTATGCATTGTAGTCTATTTATGTTTTGTGTGTAGTACTAGATATATGTAGTAAGTGATGCATTATTAGCAACTTAGTACATGTTTCACAGACCAGAAAAGTGTGATACAGAAACATTCACCTTTTTATTATACAACTTTGGAAAGTACAAACTTAGCACATCTCTGGTGTATGCTTCAGCCAATACCTACATTTTTCGATTGTACTTTGAACCATAATGTCACATTTATAAAGTTTTTTTAGTAAATTTCACATTTTTTTAGTAGTGCAACTTAACCATAACGTCCCTCTAATAAAGTTTTTTCTAGTGAATATATAGTGAATATATATATATATATATGTATATATATATTACATGGCCAAGTTAGTGGCCATGTAGTTATGGTTAAATTGGAGTTTCCATAGGAAGAGCACTTTTTGGGCGGCTTATAACTTCGCTCCCCCTGGACGAATCCTCACCAAACTTTGCAAAAAAAGTATATGGCCCACTCTGAAATTTTTTGCAAAGTTTGGTGAGGATTCGTCCGGGGGGGAAAAGTTATAGGGAGGTCCCAAAACTTTTTTTTTCCCATAGACTGAATGGGAAAATTTTTGCGCACGGCTACAGCCCGAACCGCTGGACGGATTTGCACCAAATTTGCGGCAGGAGCGGCGGCCTGGTCCCGAAAGCGTGCTTTTGCAAATTTGGTGTAAAAATGACCAAAATGTAAGGCAAAAAAATTAGTGATATCTGTGTTCACTTTGCGGACGGACTTCCCTGTTCGCTCCGCGGACAGCACCCCAAATGGCCCATGGCCTTGCGTCATGTCCACGGACATGTGACGTGTTCGCTGATTGGACGGCGAGGGGCGTGGAGCAAGTCAGATTTTCTGTGGCACCCGCCATCTTGTATTCGCCGTCGACCGCATACAGCGCAGTGAAACGTGGATAAAAAATGTTATTTAGTGCCCTGTGTTGGTGTGTAAGAGTGTTTGGGGAGGGTGGGGCAGTATGTTCAATGTTTTGTTTTTTTATGTGCTAGACGTTTTTGTTGCGTTCGATTTGTCCGCGGAGAACACAGCTGTTCTGACATTTTGTAAATAAACTAAATGGTGGGGTGTTTAGAGGACGGAGTATGTGTCATTTTTGTTCGCAAGGAAGGTAAAAATGAGCTATGAACACTCGCGGTGTACTTAATTGTTCGTAAATACACAAACTGGGGGTGTCCTCAGGACGCTGTCTGTATTGTAATCTGTCTAGTTGAATGTGTTCTAAGAACACTCGCGGTGTCCCGAAATGGTTGCAATTACACAAAATGGGGGTGTTCTGAGAACGTTGTTTGTATTGTTCGTTGCAGGGTGAAAGTGTTTTAAGACCACTCCTTTTGTCCGCTAACAGTACAATTTCCTATGGGCGTCAACCGACTTTTTGTCCACTAAAGAAACGATAAATCCGGCTGCTGTGCGCCGACATTATGTGATAATCCTATGACTGGCGCTATTGACCTGGCTGACTTGCTTTTGCGACACTAAATCATATCTCCCGCCCCTAAGCCTGATATTATCAAAGCATTCATTTTCCCCGCCTCTCTCCGTGACGTTACAGGGTGCGTCATTAAACGTGCCCAGTCCTCTCCAGTCCTAAGTGACTTTACACAGAACCCGGAAGACAACACATATTATGTCACAACACAGCGCGCCACAATTCGGAATATGAAACAGTGATTTAAAAGCAAACAGCAAGATTGTAAATTTTGTAAAGTACATTTATTTGACATCAAATGTTTAGAGAATATTCAGCAATTTGCATTTGTCTTTGTTGTCGATCCGCAAAAGTTCATGTTGAGGCACGCGATGTCCCTTTGCAGTACCGAGGGTGTTAGATCAGCTTACAACTCAGTGCGCCACAATTCGGAATATGAAACTGTGGTTTAAAAGTAAACAGCAGGATTGTACATTTGGTAAAGTACATATATTTCACATAAAATTTTTAGTGAATATTCAGCGATTTGCTATTGTCTCTGCTGTCGACCAGCAAAAGTTTATTTGGAGCCACGCGTTGTTCCTTTGCGGTAGATAGGCTGTTGGTTTATGATAAAAGCAGTAAATGGTCGCTCTGATAATCGGAAGGTTGCTCCAAAAAGGAGCCATTAGACCACCCTATTGGTTGGTATGTTGTTTGTAGCCGCTAGTACTGCGTAAGGGCATATTGGTCCTTGGCGATTGTCCCATAAAATGGTGAGGGTCATGAAGTTGCATATTTGGACCTGCACCTGGTAGTTGACGACCCCATCCGCTGGAGTCTGTAAATCATCACATAGGCAAAATGGGGCCACATACCTGTTTTAAAAAACATAAATTAGTCTCACCAGCCGATCTTCATTAAAATTCATCATTTTATTTATTAGGGCGTGAAACTATTTGCTATCGAAGATAGTGCAACGGAGTATGTTAACAATAAAAAATAATAATATTTTCCCATTCATATAGCGCTAAGAACCGTGAGGTATCTAAGCAGTGCTTATTATTAACCACAGTGTGTGGTGCTCATTTATCGACCATGGAAGGATGAAAGGCTGAGTTTGGCCTTGCCGGGATTCGAACTTGCGTTAGCAAGCTGTGCACGGATGTCAAAGCGAGTGTTGTACTCACTGTGCCATTTGACAGGCTACAGTGAAGTGGCACAGCGAGTAGAGCGCTTGACCGCCTATAGACCGGTTAAATTATTTGTATTAACCCACCCTGTGTCGTCTGCCTTTTTCAGAGCCCTCTAAACAACAGGGGATCAATTCGGCGGTGATAGTGCGCGGTAGAAAACATTATGCCACTTTCAACGAACAAGTTCAACTTGAGCGGTCTTTAATGCTACGCTATTGTAATTATATTTGGTATAAAATAATCTAAAGGGTTACTTACAGTACAATTGCAATTTCCATTGTCTACGAGTGGTGCAGTCCCAAAATACAACTCCGCGTGTGCCAACGACCTTTCGCATAGTGATATAATATATAAAAGTGGTTTGTTTCATAAATTTCATCCTTATCTTCTCTTACGTTTTAGCAACACTCCACTCCTTCAAGAGAAGTCTTTCATCACAATCTCTGTCTGTCAAGGTCAAAACACAATACAACCTTATAGTCCGCTTCGTGAGCCTCTCCGGGGCGCAAGAAAAAAATTGAAGCAGCTGACCTTCACTGTGAACGAGCATAAATTCTTACTTTGCAACATTCTGTGTAAAGCCATCTGTGAGAAGTTGGTTTTTGCACGCCATGTTTGTATATTTTTGCGTGATATTAAAAAAAGTTTGTTTAAAGGACGTTATGGTTTTAAGTACAGCCGAAATACCCCTGAAAATCACAAGTTATGGTAAGCTATGAAAAATAACTCGCGCCACCACCGTGCACTGCTAAGACTAACACCCAGGACATCAAAGATGACATCGCAAATGTCATTGATGAAATCACTGATGACATCACATGTGTATGTACTTTTCATGGAATTTGTGTACTAGGGATTTTTATTATAATGTTGCGAAAAAAGTGTCAAGGATATTGCAATAAATATCATACCGTTATTAGTGCTTTGAACGATGCATTGATATAAATAGCATTGTGTTATGGGATTCTATCTAGTATACTGAGCTACTAATGGAGAAACATAGCATTGTGTGCAGAGTACAAGATGAAAGTATAATATTTGTAATGTTAATATGTTGAATAATGAAATGATAATTGTCCTGAAATGTTTGAAAATTCACAAAATGGGGGTGTTCTGAGGACGTTATTCGTATTGTGTGATTGCTTAGCTGTATGCAATGAGGGAATGGCACAGAGAGTAAAGTGGACGCCGTCCGTGGACACCGCGGCTGTTCGTGGACAGGGCGTGCTACATCCGGGTTTTTCCAGGAAATCCAACATGGAAAGAAGACTGTACGGATCAGCCAATCAGATGTCGAGGTTGTGGATTTGTGTTGAAAGAGACTGTGTGTGGTGAAGATGGCAGAAGTGGAGAAAGTCAGGGTGTTGGTGCTCGGAGATATGTTTGTGCATGGTTTACAGCAGTACTCTGAATGCAGGCATGTTGCAAAGAACTTTGATGTGAAAGGAGTGGAGGTGGTGTGGAGCACTGTGCCTGATTGCAATGTACAGGGAATTGTATACGTTTGTGAGGATATGGCCACGATGAACAGTCCGCATGTGGTAGTTTTGCACTATGGTGCTTTCCATTTGGGCAACGTCAGTGCCCCTACTTTGTTGGCTGATTTGGAACGCTTGGTTCAAGCCGTAATGAAGATCCTTCCAAATGCGAAAGTATTTTTTTCTGGATTACTACCTAGGGCAATATGGGACAATAGTTCAGTTTTTTGTCCTCAGCAAAACATTGCTAGGTGTGTCATCAACCGAGGCATGTGTGCCTTCATGCTTAGAGCTGGTATGTTCTTCTGTAACAATGAGAATATTGATGCCAGTAATGCTGTTAATTTTAAAGAAGATGGCATTTCTTTATCTTTTATGGGAAATGCCTTTCTATTTTGGAATGTAAGGGTTGCTTTGGAGAAGGTTATGTAAAGATTTTAGGAGTAAAGTAAGAAAAAAAAACAAAAAAAAAAATACAAAATAACAGGTGTCTGTCAAGCATCTGTAAAAAAAAAAAAAACGCTCTTTTCAGAGCCAACTTCAAAGGGGAAATGGGGCACAATATTTAAATTTACATTCACCACGCTCAGATTTTCGATGTGTCCGCTGACATGGCGGTAGTCCACTCACATGAAAATCACTACGAGGGGGTTAGTATGTTCTATGTTACATGTATATGGAGTCAGGGATATTATGGTTAAGTTGTGCTACTATAAATCTATGAAATTCAGTGAAAAAACATTGTTAAAGGGATGTTATGGTTAAGTTGCACTACTAAAAAGCTATGAAATTCAGTAAAAAAAAACATTGTTAAAGGGACGTTATGGTTAAGTTGCGCTAATAAAAACCTATGAAATTCAGTGAAAAAACTTTGTTAAAGGGACGTTATGGTTCAAAGTAAAACCGAAAAAACCCTGAAATTCGGCAGTTATGGTAAGATAAGCAACCATAACTCGCGCCGCCACCGTGCACTGCTAACACTAACACCCAGGACATCAAAGATCACATCACACATGTCATTGATGACATCACTGATGACATCACATGTGCATTTACCTTTCATGAAAAGTCTGTACAAGGGATTCTTAGTGTAATGTTAATAAAAAAAGTGTCAAAGATTATTGGAATAAATATCAAGTGCTAATCAGTGCATTAAGCTATGCATTGATATAAATAGCATTCTATTATTAACTTCAATTCAGTATACTAAGGTACTCATGTAGAAACATAGGCATTGTGTGCAGCATACATGATGGAGGTGCAATATTCATAAGCTTGCATTGTTGAATATTGAAATGATAACTGTTTTCATATTAGAGTTTTGCGTACAGTGAAACTTGTGATAAGTAGGTAATAAAACCCACTTACTACATAATTGCATTATTATACACAAATCACAAAGAGACAACACCACATACAAATATGAATATATACAAGGGAATTGAAGTAGGAAAAAGAAACAGCAATAGTAGCAGAAAGTGTTCATAACCTAACTGATTACCTTTATGGAGAGAAATGATTGCTCTGTTTCAAAGCTGTTACTTACCCTATCTATATATATCACATGATGTGTCTGTACCCTAAGGAAAATAGTGTGAGTACAACATATAAAAATATAAGCATATACAGGGAAAGTACAGTAATAAAAAAACATCAAAAGTATCAGAAAGTGCTGATAAATCTACTGATAATTTTAATGCACAAAAAGGATTGCTGTCGTTCAAGGTTGTGACTTCTCCTATGTATATGTTTCATATGATATGACTGGACCACAAGGGAATTATTCTAAGAACATATTTGAAGGATAAGTCTACGAATATAGTAATTTACAATTTTTAGTTCCTGACTGTTACTGAAGAAAATCATGTGGCCTAGATATGTCAGGAAAGGAAAAAAAGGGAGAGCCAGCCACGTGATGTCATCAGTGATGTCATCAATGACATTTGTGATGTCATCTTTGATGTCCTGGGTGTTAGTGTTAGCAGTGCACGGTGGCGGCGCGAGTTATGGTTGCTTATCTTACCATAACTGCCGAATTTCAGGGGTTTTTCGGTTTTACTTTGAACCATAACGTCCCTTTAACAAAGTTTTTCACTGAATTTCATAGGTTTTTAGTAGCGCAACTTAACCATAACGTCCCTTTAACAAAGTTTTTATATATATATATATATATATATATATATATATATATATATATATATATATTCAGTGAAAAAACGTTGTTGAAAGGACGTTATGGTTAAGTTGCTCTAATAAAAACCTATCAAATTAATTGAAAAAACTTTCTTAAGGGGATGTTATGGTTACATTGCGCTAATACAAACGTATCAAAACCAGTGGAAAAAGTATGTTAAAAGGATATTATTGTTACAGGTAAAATTGAAAAAACCCCAGAAATTCACCAATTATGATAAGCTAAGCAACCATAACTCACACCATCACTGTGCACTGATAAGACTAAAACACATGACATCAAAGATGATGTCACAAATGTCATTGATGACATCACTGATGACATCACATGTCTGGCCACTTGTTTTTTGTTCACTGACATATATAGGACAGGTGGTTTTATTTACTGACAGTCAGAAACTGAAAATTCAAAAGGTTCTGTATTTGCAGACGTTACCATTCTCAAATGTTCTTACAGTACTTTCCTTAGGGTTCAGTCGCATCTTGTGATGCATATACATAGGGGAAGAATCAGTCCTGAAACACATCTATCATTTCAGTACATCAAGATAACCATTTTGTTTATGAACAGTTTCTGATGATACTGCTTGTTTTGGGTCACGTTATATCCCCTCTATATGCCCCAGATTTGTATGCAGTGTGATCTCTTTATGTTTTGTTTGTTGAAGTACAAGTATGTAGTAAGTGATGCATTACTAGCTAGTTATTACATGTTGCACAATATGCACAAGTCTGATACGGAAGCATTCAGCATTGTACTATCCAACATTGCAATATTATAAATATTGCACCTCTAAGATGCATGCTGTAGCCAATGCTATGTTTCTGTATGAATAGGTTGCTGTACTAGAAAAAACAATTCAATGGAATGTTGTTTCTAGAAGTACATTCCTTATTGAAGTACATAGGTCATGATTCGTCTCGCAATTGCCCCTGATACTTTTTTTGCCAACATGATACTTACAACCCCTTGTAGGGACTTTACATGAAATGTAAATGCACATGTGATGTTAGGGAGAATTCTCAGAAATTTGCTAATTCCCTCTAACTTAGAGACCCCCAGCAACTTTGCTGGATTTTGGGGACTTGATTTTTTTAACCTGGAGAGAGTGAGACCCTTTTTCCCACTCTTCATGTGTTTGAATGTGATTTTGTACTCTGTGTTTCTTTTGGTTATGGATTCTGACAAACTCCATAGGCATCATCTTTTACATTGTGTCACACAGCACCTTCAGTGCAGTGCCACAGGGATTTCCCGAAGGTTTAAATACCTTCTCTGGGATAAACTACTGTTTCCCAGAGCAGTAAAGTGAAATTGACTTTACTTACATGTGTAACTTTCTAGACCAAGCACACACTATCTTACAATAGGGTGCTGGAGGGGTTAATTAATATCCCATTTGTCTAGCTTCTCATGTAACATTTTTATGTCACCCTTTCCTCACTGAATGGCTGGTGGCAGTGGTTTACTTTTTATTATCATTGTACGATTTTCCTGCGTGCTGCGTTCGCAGCCATGGTAAAGCACCCATAGGTGCCATTTTTGTCAAAAAAGCCCCAGTCTTCTTTTTTCGCCATTTCTTTGTGGAAAGGTCCTTCTTGAGATTTACTCTGTGCGCCAAAACAGGTTTGGTCCCTTTGTTCGTTGTGTCTTTGGCTGGCTTCAATAGTGAAACCCGCCTCTGGCTCCAGGGTGTCTGGCGGGAGCAGGAAGTGAGGGAGGTGCCCGAAAATCCCTGTGCTTAGTCTCCTAGTAGACCCAAATGCACTCTGTGGTGATTGGCCGGATGACTGTCCGGCAAGGACCACCACCCTGCTGTGTGACTGACAGCTAGGCTGTAATGAATGGGAGCAAGCTGCATAAAATGCAAGGCTTTTTGGCTTGGAAGGCCACTGGATGAAGGAATCCGAAGAAGAACTTGAAGGGAACGCCTGCTGCAACTCCTGGACCGTTGGTTTGCCCGGTTAAGCCCTGCTGCTCTGCTGAAACTACAAATTCATATTGATAGAGAAGATCCTACAAGGACGACTTCTCCCTTTGAGTTGGTGGGACCAATCAACTCCAAAGTAAGTCACCTGGACATCCTCTCAATGCTGGTCGAGTATCCACTGCAGTCGCTACTGGAACCGGATAGCCAGGGAGAGGAATACCAGTTTGTGTGCATTGCTTTTAAGCTGGCCAAGAAATCCAGGAAGATCCTCCAAACTGCCAGGAAGAAGGACTGGCTGAGCCTGAGTCCCCTCAACAGAGTGCGGGACCCCAGAAGCAAGGAAAGCCCATCTCAACAGCCAGGAACCAAAGTATTGCTATTTGCAGTAGACGCGAGAAGCTGAAACACCGAACAACCACTTGTTTGAAGTTTGCCGGTTGCGAGCGGTGACCGTCCCATTGCAGTGCAGGATTCCCCAGAAGTCTTCCCTCTTGACCCTATGACTGAGGCCCAGGAACAGAGAGATCTGCAGAGCTGCACAGGAGCAGAAGTCATCTACTGCACTTTTTCTTCAACCTAAAGGTACTGTACAGTTGAAGAGAACATACCTCTTGTTATGTAGCCACTTGCTTGGTTGCATGTGTAGAGTTGCTTTTAGCTTTTTTACTTCACAAGCCTAATCAGCCTGTGGCCCTACTTTGGTTTTCTTTTTTTTCTCAAAGACTTTTTAAACATTGGAAAAAACTTTCTACTTACCTACAGTAAGTGCTTCAGTTCACCTTGACTTTTGCTAACTTAACATTGGCTGGCCTAGGCTCCCTGAATGACTATTCTCTCTGATGCTTATGTGTTTTGCCTTCCTTGCAGGAAAGGATTAACTGACTTTGCATTGGGGGTTGTATTGTGGAAACAGAAAAATAATATGAGGCCGGGAATCCCAAAAAGAAACACACCAACACAGGTTACAAAGAAACATACAAGTACTTTATTTAAAGCTACAACAGTTACCAAGTCAATTGACAAACAGATAGCTATTCGGCTCTCAGAATAACACAACAAACTTCAACGAGGGTTCGATGTGTTAGTGAGAGACCGCACATTGGAATACCCGGGCCTTTTATACAGTTTGCCCAGCCCTGGGCCAACCCTCTTGCGGGTTAACCATTCTGCGAAATAGGTCTTGGGGTTCCTTGCCAGGTCAATCCTTTAATATATGCATTTCGATTAGTTTCACTGATATAGTTGTACATTTACATATAGGGCAACGGTAGGACAAGGTCTCTGTTCGCGACCCCGACAAGTGGCCTGCAGGCATATTAATTATTCAGCTGTACGGAGGTTACAACGGCCAGAATCTTACTCAGAATGTCATTTGACCTCCATTTTGATGTTCAGGGTGACTTCTACATAACAAGAGAACCTAAAATGGCGGCTCAATCCAAGATGGCGACTTACATTACTTTCTCTAAGGTCAAGACCTTGCCGTGGAGTTTGTTCGCACATGATGTTTAGACAACTTGGCGTAGGCCAATACACATACAATTGTTACAATAGGAGGCATAATATTGTTTCTATTCCGACAAACGCTCCTTTTGGCCTATGCCCAAGTGCTAATACCATTTCTAATGTCTTCGTAAATAACTCCATGCATTGTCGTCCATACATCCTGAATCGTTATCTGTAATATCTATAGCCATTAGGTCGTTCACCAGAACCTCTTGTAACACAAACTCTTTAGATGCTGTATCTGGGGCATACATTTTATGTCCTAACGTACTCACCGCCTGAGCACAACATCCCCCTAGCATTGCACATATACGAGGTAGACATTGGATACAGCAACAAAGGAATAGCAGGATTCCCAAAATAACCCACCATACCTGACTTCTCCTTCAGAGATGTCACTGAAACAGAAGTTATTAACCTTCTAATAAACCTCAAACCCTCCCCATGCAAAGGCGACATTTGCCCACCTAAACTAGTCAAAGACTGCTCAGACTGCCTTGCGCCGCTCCTCACGGCATTTATCAATGCGTCCTTTAAATCAGGCATCATCCCAGCCAACCTCAAAGAGGCTTGGGTCCGGCCTCTCCTAAAAAAAACGACTTTTGACCCCTCACAACCCAACAACTATAGACCAATAACCACTGTGCCATTCTTGCTGAAATTACTGGACAAAGCCGCACACTGCCAAATCCAACACTTTCTGGAAACCCACTCCATCCTCGGGACGAGGCAATCGGGCTTCCGGAAAGGACATGGCACTGAAACAGCCCTGGTAGATCTGAAGAGCCAGATCACCCAAATCATGGACAAAGGCAAGCCGGCTCTTCTGCTTCTTCTAGATCTCTCAGCCGTGTTTGATCTGGTTGATCACAAGATTCTCACTTCCCACCTCACGCACTCAGCCAACTTCTCCAAAGAAGCAGCCGCCTGGATCACTTCCTTCCTCGAAGGTAGGGCCATGAAAGTCTTCTCGGGCATCGCCAACGCCACTCCCACGACAATCCACTGCGGGGTCCCTCAAGGTTCCTGCACTGCACCTACACTCTATAACTTGTTCACCAAGCCCCTCTTTGACAAACTTGACTCATACGGCATCACCTACACGAACTACGCGGACGACACACAAGTACTTCTACCCCTCTCAGGCTCATACAACGAAGACGCAAAGGCTCTCCACACTATCTACTCCATCATCAAGGCATGGATGGCAATTAATGGCCTCTGCCTCAATGGTGACAAGACTGAAATCTTGATATTAGGTCAACAGAACACCTTAGACAAACTGGACAAACTGTACACTAACTTCTCCATTGACAACTCCATCATCCCCGTGTCCACAGCCGTCAAGACACTGGGAGTATACCTTGACTCTTCGCTATCAATGACTAGACAAGTCAGCGCAATCACTTCCGCATCCGCACACACCACCAAACTTATAAACGCCATCAAGCCCTACCTCTCTAAACCTAACTGCCTCTCCATAGCGAGGGAAACCATTGGAGCCAAATTGGACTACTGCAACGCTCTACTAGCAGGCACATCAGCCAATAACATAAATAGACTACAAATCACGCAGAACAACGCTCTCCGGGCCGCTCTTAGTATCCCAAGAAGAGAGCATATCACCCAGGCCAGGCTCTCAGCCCAATGGCTCCCAGTCAAAGAACGGATCACCCTCAAAATCCTCACCCTCACTCACAAATGCCTCTACTTCTCCGCCCCGTCCTATCTTTCAGATACCATCCTCAAACCTTCCTCCACACGTCCCACTAGGACGCAATACGCTAACCTACTCTGCATCCCACGCATCAAAAAAGCCAAAGCCGGAGGTCTAGGTTTTCCCTACATTGCAGCACAGACATGGAACGCTCTCCCTTCAGACATCCGAACGGAAAACTCACTTCCCATCTTTCGCAGGAAACTGAAAACCTTGTTCCTTGCAAAATAACTAGCAAACTCTCAAGAAGCCATGTAAATATACTGCCTTGCTATTGTATATATTTCCTCTGTAATTTATGTACTACTTGTAACTACGGTTTCCTTTGCAACTAAGATGTCTGTAACAAGCGCCACAATGCTTCTGGGCTGATGTGCGCTCAACAAATTTGAATAAATAAATAAATAAATAAATAAATATGACAGAAAGCACCTTCCAACCCCAGGATCGTAGAGAATCCCAGAACCAAGCACTAATACTCCAATCTCCCACAGGAACATGCACTTCTAAACTAAGGACGTGCAAGTTCTGTATTGCTTTGAAGACTGTCGGTGAGGAATCTGGTACGAAAACACAACAAGCGGACCCCACCAATTTACATACTCCACCACGTTCTTCTAGGATGACATCTAATGCCATCCGGTTTTGGAGCGCTACCAATCTTATTGCTTTCTGTTCCAGTGTCATATTGTAGAGTATATCCGTGGTCCGGTTGATGGTTCTCTCCAGTACTCTTGCTAGTCCCCTAATATTTTCAGAATTTGCTATCTGTCCCCAAAATGGCACAACTGATATTGTTATATCTCCCAATATTTGCCCAGGGGTATCTCCATTCTCGTCCCGCCGTGGGCGAGCCTTAGAAACTTCCAAGGTGCTAGCTATGAATACCCCAGGTAACAGGATTCCTAAATAACAGGTTCCCTGCCAATCCATGGGCAACCAGGGAAATGCTGTACTACCGCAAACGAAATAGACAGGCCCCCCTACATACAGAAGCCTGTTCTCTCCGGTCAAATTTACAATGTTCACACAACCTTCAAAATCTCCCATTGACCGAGTGCCATTTCTTTGTACACAGAAGGGGACTGAATCGGGGCTATGGTTAATGGAGTAGGAAGGGGGCACAGCGTCCTTATTGCCTATCGAAGCCATTTTAAAGGAAATTGGAGTTTGGAAAGGAAGAGACAGTTTATGAGATGGCCTAATAGAAGCAACATTAGGTTTACTTCTATTTGCAAAAAGCGAGCATCCCAGGGGAGTCAATTCACGTTTCCCAAATTATTTAAATTAGTTCCATCAAAGTTCCCTGATATGCTATCATTCCAACGGCCAAAGAATAGTGCTCTAAGAGAGGCATAGCAAGCAGTCGTTAAAGGTAAAGGGTGAATATACCATCCTAGCCCCTTGTTCCCATGTTGCGGTAAATGGGTGCAAATCCAGCAATTACTCTTATTAAAAATGGCAAGCATTGAATTCATTATTATCATTAAAGTGTTATTATGGTACTTTCGTCTATGCTGGGAGTCCCTAGGTGACAAAGTATGAAGGTGTACAGAGGGAGTCAAAGCAGTAGGTACAATTTCAATTGGCAGAAGAGGCTCCAGAGGATAAATTTATTCGAAGTACCAGAGTCCCACGGCAGTAACTACACAACTTCCAATTACTATTAACACAACACAGCAATACGTTTTCGGGGCCCAGGCACATTGTTCATTGTCCGAGTTGGTCACCCCCTTATTCACAAGTCCAATACGAGCAGCAGCGGTGGAGGAGGCAGGCATCGTAGTTTCTCAATCGGTGACCCCAATTTTCGTTGCTGGCGACACTACGGTCGCGTGACTTCTTAGTCCTTCCCCAACCCTAACCAGCAGAATCCCCTCTCTATCGAAAACTTTCTTTTGCAAGAACAAAACTCTCAATGACTCTCTTCTTTTCCAGATGCACAGACAAAACCCATGCCGCAGTTCTATTTTCGTCGTCGAAGGTCGTACCTGGTGATTCCTGGTACTGTTTGATCCGGAAATAAGGTAACGTCACTTCCTGAGGGAAGCAACGTATCAGAGGTGACGGAAGTCGCAGAACTTGAAACAACGTTTTCCGGAAGTGACCTTTCCAAAGAGTATGGAGACAAAATGGACTGTTCCCCAAGCTCCACGGGCTCAGAGAGATTCTCCGACACACTCACAGCACTATTTGCTACTCCAGGATCTGAGATTGTAGCATCAGCGAGGGGTTCTGCTTCTTCTGTAACGTGTGGCGTCGGGTGAGGAAGTTTCTTGACATGCGTCGCGTGGATCCAATGCTTCTTTCCAGCCACCCGCACTGCTGTCTGGGTGACCAACAGCACCTGGTAGGGTCCCCACCAGTGAGGCGCGAGACAGGAAGACCTTTCGTAGGCCTTCACCAGAACCCAACTTCCAGGCTGAATATTGTCTCCTGGGCCCGTAAACCGTACAGGTAAAGCTGATTGAACCTGATGATAAATGAGATACAGATTTTTAGTCAACTGGTTACAGTAGTCTACAAGCAATACATTTTCAACCTCCCCTCAGGGCTTTGGCCTTCGGAAGACCCCAAATATTAGCAGGTCTCCCCATCACTACCTCAAATGGAGAGAGCCCAGTCTTAGTTTGAGGTGTGGCTCGCATGGCTAACAATACAATAGGTAAGGCGTCCGGCCATTTCAGTTTGGTGCCGGCGCATGTTTTAGCAAGCTTATTCTTTAGGATACCGTATGTCTCTCTACCAACCCAGCACTTTGAGGATATCTAGCCGAGTGAAATCGTGTAACGCTGTGCATATCTGCAAAATTACTGCTGCAACAAAATGGGGACCGTTGTCCGACCAAATTACTCTTGGCAGCCCAAATCGTGGAAAGAATTCTTTTACCATAGTCTTCGCAGTGGTCATGGCAGTAGCATCCTTAACAGGGAAGGCCTCAACCCATTTACTAAAAGCACAAATGATCACAAGGACATATTTTAGATTGTTACACCATTCCATCTCAATAAAATCAAAGTGGATGACCTCGAAGGGAACAGAAGGAGGCCCAAAACGACCCCTTGGAGTTACTGTCCCCTTCCCCACATTGTGCTGTAAGCATATCATGCAATTTTGAACATGGCGCTGCGCAATCTTCAAAATGTTATCATTTACCCAGACTTGTTCTAACATTTTCGTGATCTGCTGAGCACACACATGCGTAGGACCGTGTGCCATCATCACCATCGCCAGCACATATGAATCAGGGGACAACCATTACCCTTCAGATGTGCCCACCCAACACCCATCTTCATCTAGTTTCCCCATTCCTTTGGCCCATTTTTCAGACTCTTCTATCGTGGCATCAGCTTGGATATCTCGTACAGACCCAATACCCTCATCCATTACATAGGCCTCTTTTGTTTCTCTTAGAGCATACATGTCTGCGCTAAGGTGTGTGGCCGTTTGCCTGGCTATCTGGTCAGCAAAAGTGTTCCCTTTTCCCACATCATCTATGACCTTATGATGCGCTGCACATTTCATGATCGCTAACTGACTAGGGAGCGCGAGTGCCGAGAACAATTGCACTATCAGGGGGCCATGCTGAATCTTGGTCCCATGTGAGGTTAGGAACCCTCTTTCCGACCAGAGCCTCCCAAAGTTGTGAGCCACCCCGAAGGCGTACTGGCTATCAGTATATATGTTTACTGTATGCCCTTCGGAGAGTTCACAAGCTCGGGTCAGCGCTATAATCTCTGCGGCCTGCACAGAGTTATGCGGAATTCTCTTAGTTTCAACAACCGTACTCAATGTAGTAACTGCATAGGCAGCTGTAGATGTACCATCCGGGAGTTTGAAGCAGGAGCCATCACAAAACAGCTCCCCTTCCGCATTGCCCAAAGGAGTATCTATAAGGTCTATCCTGCCCTTCGTTTCCTGTTCAGTAGTATAGAAGCAGTCATCTGATTCTTTGTCACCGCAAACAGTATTTTGCGGGAAAGGTAGGAGTTCAGCCGGATTAAGAACACAACACCTCTTAATTTGAATGTGAGGGGCAAACAAGGTTAATTCATACCTTGTTAGTCGTGCAGAGGTGAGGTGCTGTGTTTGGGTTTTATTCAATAGGACATCTACAGAGTGAGGTACCATCAGGATTAAATCATGGCCTTGGACCATTCCCTCACTCTGTTTTACCGACGCGGCAGCAGCAGCGACAGCTCGCAAACATCTTGGCAAAGCGCATGCGATAGGATCAAGGGCGGAAGAGTAGTAGCCGCACGGTCTATTCTTCCCTCCGTGTTCCTGTGTTAACACAGCCAAAGCACATCCATCACATTCATGCACAAACAATACAAAGGCCTTATTGTAATTTGGAGTACCCAGAACCGGTGCAGAGCATAACGTGGCTTTGGGAAGCTCAAATGATCGTTGATGTTCCGACTTCCATGGCAGCGGCGAAAAAATGCCCTTCTTAGTCAAGGCCAACATCGGTTTTATCACTAGTGAGAAGTTCGGGATCCACAGCCTACAGTAAGAAGCCATACCTATTAAGGCTCTGACTTCCTTCTGTGTATTTGGAACAGACATGCCAGAAATGTGTTTTATTCTTAATGGTGTCAATCTTCTCCCCTCCTTTTACAGGAGATAGCCTAAATAGGCGACCTTCTGACAACAATATTGAAAATTCTTAAGCGAAGCTTTGTGACCATGTTCAGCCAAATGAATAAGCAACAATATCGTGCCTTCTTTACAAGCACTTTCAGAATCTGCAGCTAAAAGCAAGTCATCGACATACTGAAGCAGTGTACAAGTAGATGGCAATTCAAGGGTGTCAAGCTGCTCTTTCAAAGCCCTACTATAAATGCTCGGACTTTCAGTATAACCTTGAGATGCACGAGTAAATGTAAACAAACGTCCCCCCAAGGTGAACGTGAACAAATATTTACTATCCTTGTGTATAGGAATACTGAAGAAAGCATTCTTCAGATCCACAACAGTAAAGTGAGTAGCTGTAGCAGGGATCATCGTTAGTATCGCTGTCACATAAGGAACAATTGGAAATTGTGGGGCGACAACTTTATGAATAGCACGTAGATCAATTATGAAACGGAATGGGATTGCATTGTCGCCTTTCTTGTACACAGGTAAAATTGGTCTGTTACATAAACTACCTGCAATCTCTTCAATCACTCCTCGATGCACAAAATCGGAGACAATGCACTTCAAAGCACGTTCGCCCTCAACTGATATTTTATATTGCGGAATGCGTGGTAGTTTAACTCCATGTTTCAAAACTATTTTAACGGGTTCAACCTGTAGTACCCCGACATCATTGTCGTCAACCGCCCACAAACATTCGGGACAACGCTAAGCTCAGGAGGCAATGGTCGAGTCAAAAACTGAGAACTGGGAAGTTGCTGTGGTGAAACCATCAGTCGCACTCCATCAGAGGAACAATGAATTACTGCATTTAGTTTCTTCAACAGATTTAACCCCAACAAATTCTCTCCACAGTTTGAAGTCAAGAGGAATGGACAGTGGTCCGTGAAGGGACCCAAAGAAACAGGCACCGGCGAAGAAACAAGACAAGCAACTGGTATGCCAGAAAACCCTACAAAAACATTAGTTTGCCCTCACAGTGGAATGTTTGGAACCCGGGAATGATCAATGGAGCACTTCTGTGCTCCAGTTCTATCAAGAACTGATGTTTCCTATTCCCCACTAACAATTCAACGTAGGGACCATTCTGATTAACGGGAATAGGTGAGGGTTCCAAACCCTGCTTCGGGCAATCCTAATGAAATAAAATGTCGTCGGAAGGAAGCTCTTCAGAAAGGTAGGCAGCAGAAGGGTGATCAAATATGTTTCTCGTGTCCACACTCGAAGTCTGATTTTCCCGTGAAAAAGGTTGCTGAGGATCTTGCGATAACTGACCTCTATCAGGACCCCCCACTCCGGGGCAACCTCTAGGTCGTCTACCCATACTCCCAAATGTGTTGTTTGACCTCTGTCGAAGGACGGGGCACTGTGCACGCCAATGACCTTCCTGGCTGAAATAGGCACATTGATTAATATTCACAGGACCCAAGGGAACGTTCCCTTTTGGAACATACTGACCTCTGGTCTGTGAATTACCTCCTCTGGGATTTCTAACAATTTGTTGTAACAATACTTTAGTCTTCAAATCTCCTTTCCTCTTCTCTATTCTCTCTTTTTCATTATTAACACGCTTCTCATAATACTGAGCCATGTGCAAAACTTCAGATTGGGATTTCGCCTGCCAAGCGCTCTCAGAGGACATAATCTGTGACTGGATGTCAGGTAGCAATCCACGTACAGATTTGTCCACAAACAACCTTTTCCCAGACTCTGTGCCCAAGTCCTGTCCACTGAAGTCAGAGAATACCTGTTCGAATCTAATAAAGAATTCGGTGGCACCTTCAGTTTTTCCTTGAACACAGGCCGTAAGCTTGTCCCAAATAATTATTTTCTCAGGAATTATGGTTTTCAATTTTGCGACAATTCTATCAGGCAAAGTGAGTATTACCTGAGGTGGTTTCTCACCCGCTGGTCTTTCCCCATCAAGCCTAGTTATGTTAGCCCACGTATCTCCCAACCCTGGCACATCGTCTATTGTTCAAACCTGCTTCCATAAATCTACGGGCAGGAGTACAGGGAATAGCAAGTCAATATCACTTAAGGTGAACACAGAAGACTGCAAAATGGACTCTATCTCTTTGTAGAATCCTGTCGGTTTTTCCTAATATCGGGAATTGATTGTCTAATAGTGTTCACTTCCTGTCGTGAAAACGGAACGTGAACAAATTGTGATACATAATGTGCAGGGATGTCCACAGCGGGTGCACCTGTCCCAACGTTAGCGGGAATCTCAACCTTTGGGACAAATGTCGGAGGAACCTCTCTCATTGGCAACTGAGATATAAGTAACTCCGACCGCTTACTGAGCAACAGAGCCAGGAAGAGCGCTAAGGCAGCCGAAGAAGTGTCGGGCGAAAAAGCCCTTTTAAAAATACCCAACAACTCTATAGGACAACTAACCTTCTTCCTTACACATTCATCCTGCAGGTACTGTACCATTACCTGAATCACCTTCCTCTGCATTTCTACTGTATAGTGACTATACGTGTCATATACTTCATCCGGCGGTACCAATGAATCCGAGATCCCTCGAATCGCATCTTTGGTACAAATTCGTACTTCCTCAGATGCCGATCTACGACATGGAAGGAACCATTTCTGTACATACATACTGTCGTCTTCACCATCCTCATCCCGTAATCTTTCTAAGTCCCTCCTATACTCAAACAACCTCTCAACATGACCATGTACTTTCTTCTCAGTGTCCCTCGAAAGCGCTAAAGTATTTAGATCCCTCAACCCTTGTGGGAGATCCGTATTATGTAATCTACCCCACATTACACATAAATGAGTCCCCAAACCTTCAATAAAAACATTTTTCTCGGGAAAATTGCCCATATTTGATAATGTGGAGAAAACGTCAGCTTGATCACCTCTCTCCATTCAATGCTTAGCCCATGCAAATAATTCCCGTTTCTTTTCTGCAGAGACAGTATTTCGAGTAACAATCTTTGACCCCGCACCCTGATCAACTTCAGTCAGTACAGAACCACTCGGGAGCGGAGGTGCGGGCAAATTCAATGGAGGTGCGACTATCGGCGCAAGAGGAAGGGGTGGTAGAATAGGTGGAGGAACAACAACTAGAGGAATAGGAACAATAGGTTGTACAGGGGGAACAGGATTAACAGCAGGAAAAACAGCAGGAATGGGCAGAGCACCAGGGAGAGGATCATACGGAGGTGGCGCAGAGGCACCAGGCCTGCGTTCGTTTAACAATGTATCAATAAATTCTTCGGAAACATAAAAATCTTTAGATGGATAGATTTTCTGGATACTGAGTGAGAAAGCCCTATCCATATTTTTGACTGACTCTGAATGTTTTTCCTTATCATATAACAACGCCTTTTCGGCATTCGTTTTATGACGGCGTGCATGTTTATCCCTACTTTTAAGCTGCTGCAACGCTTCTTTTTTCCAATTCTGCAAAACATCAAATGCTGCAGGTCTGGCCTTCTTTTTTAGCATGACCGATTCTAGGTATTCAATACGGGGGATCTCGAAACTACCATTGATTGGCCACTGAAATTCGGAGGCATGTCTGGTTTGTCTGTGCCAAATATCATTAAATATAATACTTCCAATGCCATGCTTACAGTACATAGTACATGCCGGCGACCCCTCCTCTGGTGCCGGGTGGCTAAATTCCAAAGATTGTCGATCGCTGCGGAACAGAGCCCTAAAGCAGCTAGACAATTTCCCAGGCATTTCACAAAAAATTGGTGTTACCTGGTCAATAATTGTGTCTGCAGATACAATACGCCAAATTCAAATTGTCAGGGTTAAATTAAGAGTCGGGTCACGACTACACCTGACCAAATCTAAGGAGGACCGTACGGTTTACCAAAGAACTTACCTAACGAATTTTACCTTGTGTTTGGTGGTTTTGACAAATCTGCCCGCCTCAAAAATGGACCCTCGTCAAGATGCCGTGTCAGACCACACGACTATCGTCCAAGGATCGGATCGTGCAGCGCTGCCGAGGTATCGCGTCTCGTTCGGTCGGGCCCGCAGTATCACACCGTCCGATCCCGGTTCGATAGTCTGCGTCAATCCTTCAATGATCCGGCATCAATCTTGAGGGTCCCTATTCGGGCGCCAACTGTGGAAACAGAAAAATAATATGAGGCCGGGAAGCCCAAAAAGAAACACACCAACACAAGTTACAAAGAAACATACAAGTGCTTTATTTAAAGCTACAACAGTTACCAAGTCAATTGACAAACGGATAGCTACTCGGCTCTCAGAATAACATAACGAACTTCAACGAGGGTTCGATGTGTTAGTGAGAGACTGCATATTGGAATACCCGGGCCTTTTATACAGTTTGTCCAGCCCTGGGCCAACCCTCTTGCGGGTTAACCATTCTGCGAAATAGGTCTTGGGGTTCCTTGCCAGGTCAATCCTTTAATATATGCATTTCGATTAGTTTCACTGATATAGTTGTACATTTACATATAGGTCAACGGTAGGACAAGGTCTCTGTTCGCGACCCCGACAAGTGGCCTGCAGGCATATTAATTATTCAGTTGTACGGAGGTCACAACGGCCAGAATCTTACTCAGAATGTCATTTGACCTCCATTTTGATGTTCAGGGTGACTTCTACATAACAAGAGAACCTAAAATGGCGGCTCAATCCAAGATGGCGACTTACATTACTTTCTCTAAGGTCAAGACCTTGCCGTGGAGTTTGTTCGCACATGATGTTTAGACAACTTGGCGTAGGCCAATACACATACAATTGTTACAATAGGAGGCATAATATTGTTTCTATTCCGACAGTATTGAAAGTGCTTACCTGCTTGAGTATATCTGTGTGAATACTTGTTTCATTCTGAACTCTCTTCTCTTTAACACTACTCCTAAGAATATTCTGAAATGCAACAGTGATATATTAATGTCAGCAGCACCCTAGCCATTCAAGTCACCTAGGGTGTAGGTAGTGCCTGTGTGTCATCCCAAATGGGTATTTGCTGATTTAGATAGCTAAGAGTGTGTATTTTTGAAGTATATTTGTTTGGTGTTTTATATTTCTCCCTTCTGAAGAAGGCTTATTCTAACTGACTGATAAATAAATTAATAATTCTTTTATCAAGAAACCTTTATTTAGAGTTTATTTGAATACTTGTCACTGTGAATCTCTGTGTAACTCCCCTACAGCTCACACTGACCCCTCTTGAGATAAGCCTGGCTGCTCCACACGCTAGCAACCTGTGTACTGCAGACTTATACCACAGGTTGGGTTTCTATTGCCAGGGGGTCAGAGTTGTTATAGTGCACCTAAAGGGTACTGCATACAATCTTGCCTAACACGTAATGTCATCAGTGATGTCATCAATGACATGTGTGATGTCATCTTTGATGTCATGGTTGTTAGTCTTAGCAGTGCACAGTGGTGGCACGAGTTATGGTTGCTTACCTTACCATAACTGGTGAATTTCTGGGGGTTTTCAATTTTACTTGTAAACCATAATATCCTTTTAACACACATTTTCCAATGGTTTTGATAGGTTTTTATTAGTGCAATGTAACCATAATGTCCCTTTAACAACGTTTTTCACTGAATTTGTTAGGTTTTTATTAGTGCAACTTAACTATAACGTTCCTTTAACAATGTTTTTTCACTGAATTTCAGTTTTTTACCAGGATACCCTTAATCTGTATACATGTACCATACAATATACTGACCCCCATGGCCGAATGAAATAGCCACAGAGTCTGCGGTCTATGTGACTGTCTCCAGACTTCGGGCAGCCTCCACGCTGCCCAAAAGTTCAGGGGTTGTCTTACATTGTTGCAGTGTGCATCAAAGAAACTGAACATGTGTAAAGAGCAACACATAGGTGTATTATAAGGAAATAGGAATTGGTTCTACAAACTCTGTACTCATAGAAGCAGCAGTGCAACTACATTGGATATGCAACATAATGGTATGCACCAAGCAGGAAAATAGCATGTGCATCCAACAGAATTACCTCAGTGCTGCTTTGCATATACACTGAGAATCAACTGGCAATGGGAGAAATGCAACATAGCAACAGCAGAACCATACTAATTGTGCAGTATGTTCTGTGTACAAGCCTAGTGAAAAGCATTATTATTTTTTTTACACAGAAATGGCAAGCACCCTGAGTGGCTTGAGAAGAATTTCACTCTTGATGAAATGAGTGAACATAGTAAATGTAATGTTACACAGTGCAATTTCAAAACTAGGAAAAGAAATGTGCATTGTTTCACATGTAAGTTAAACATTTTCTTTTTTTTTACCAAGTAGAAACTGCCCATGAAGAGAATGGCCTGGATTCACCAGCTGCTCCACAAGTGGATGGACACATACAAAACCAAACTGCCACTGTGGGGAATTAACTAGTGAGCCTGGTGAAAAGAATTGAACAATTAAACAACAGTTTTGCCAACTTGAAAGTGTTTGTAGAGAGACAAACAAGGGGAAATGTAAAGTACAACTGCCCCACTTGCACCTGTACCACTTACCCCTGCCCCAGCCAACCATCCCCACAAATGTACTGCACTCAGAGATGCTGTGATGGGATCTCCTTCCCTTCCTCCCCTGATAACCAGTTTGTGGAAAACCCCACTTCCCCTGTGTATGTTTCCCATTTCGCTACCCCTTCCCTTTCTTAATGGAATGTTGTTAATGTGGCTTAATAAATTGTATATGTTTACTGTTGCTGTGTGTATGTATTTTATTTTTTAAAATGCCCTGCTAGGAGCCTGCGGAACGTGCAACTGTCCGGCAGGCCGTAATTAAAATGGTGGTGTCCTACGGACACCGTAGCTCTCCGGGCTGTCTGCAATCAAAATGGAGGTGTCCTATGGGCAGTGTGCCTGTCCGGACATGTCCAAAAAATCATGATGCACCTTTATATGATTCGGGGGCCCAGGCCTTGTCCTGCAGACACCTGGGCACATGCACACCAGATCCTCAGTGCCCTCCGAACACTTTGAATGTCCGCAAGGTTCTTAAATTTGTGGCATACTTTTAATTTATTTGGGGGTCCCGCCCTTGTCCTATGGACACCTGGGCCCTTGCGCATCTGATTCCCTATGCTCCCCGAACACTGTGCCTGTCCTCAAGGTCAGCAGCATGTTTCGCACTTTTAATTGTTTGGGGAATCTCTGCCTTGTCTTGCGGATACATAGGTGCATGCGTACCTCGCCTCCCACGCAATAGGTTTCCTGAGGACAGCTGTCCCATTCGTGAACGTTCATGATGTCACCATGTGACCGCACCCACGCTGACTATCAGTCCTTATTTGCAAACACTGTATGGGGCCCCCAGATACCTAAAAAGTGCTGTTTTGAGCCATCTAAGGTGTTTTACTGTGAAACATCACCCTTGCAGAGGTTCCAGACCATGCCCCTGGTGATCTAGAGACTTTTTGGAAGTTTTTGAGCCCAGCTTGGGGTTGGAAGTGTTCGCGGAGCAGGCGACTGTTCGCGGAGCGCTTCCCTGCACCCCTATAAAAGGCCACACCCCAATGCTGCTCCTCATTCTGTTTATGGATTCCCAGAACAGAGCACTGTGCCTGATTGCTGCTTGCACCAGATTGCTGCTTCCTGGTTTCCTGTTTGCCAAACTCTAGTTGATTGAAGCATGGCATCCATTGCTGCCTCTGCAGCTGCTGCCTCCGCATCATCACCCCCACCACCGCCACCACCATCTTCTGGAGGACCTGGTGAGGGGAACATGCGTGGTAACGTAGAGGGGGAACAAGTAGAGGGAGAGGATGAGGTAGTGGAAGTCCTCACCAGCAGCTGCCAATTTGAGTATTGCGTGCGGAGGCTCTTTACCACCATTGGGGGGTACCCAAGGCACGTGCTGACAAGGTTCGCTGCAATGGCATTCAGTCATGGCAAACCTGGTCTGTACAGCTACAGGACCACCTCCATTCGGCGACACCTGAGGTCGAGCCACAAGGCAGCAGTTTGGAGGGTCGTCCCCTTCGAACAGGGTAGTAGGTTGAGTTCCTCTGCAGCATTCTCGGCATCTGCTACAGTCACCACAAGGGACACTCCTGTGGGGCAGTGGATCCCTGATCCAGCCTTGCAGGCCATACACATCGCAGCTGACCCTTACCTTTCAAAGGTCACTGTATTGTACATATACTGTGATGCGGTACTCTGCAGGGGTGAGCCATTCCGGAGTGCTTTTGAGACTACAGTCCGAGAGTACAAAGGAAAGTGCCCCCTACCTCCATGAGGCCCATACAACATCTTCCTCTCTCCACCTGCCCCTTCGTTCCTGTGGTTGGTGCCCCTTCTCTATCCTCTCTCCCAATCCCTTCCTTGTGTCTCATGTTAAAAAATACCAAAAACAATTGAAAACAAGAAAACACAAAGAAAATGTCTCTTTTCAGAGCTACCTTTCACAGTTTAAAAATAGAAGTATCAAAGAAATGGTGCAGGCCCCTGCGCAGTCTGAGAAGTCTGCGGACAGCGTCGTAGTCTGCAGAATTTTAAAGAATGTAGGGGGTGGGGCCATCAAAAACATTGCATTCTTTTCCCGGAGAAAGTGGTGGCTCTTAAAAGAGCTTTTTTTTCTTTTTGGAAGGTTTGGTGTGGTCAACACCTACAGCACAAATACTTGCTATACTTTCAGTAAGGGCTGCAAGGGATTTTGGATATTTCTCAAAAAAGGTGATTGCTAGCATCAGTAAGATGGATGTCATCTCTGCGGAAAATGTGGTGCTACGAAATGTAATGTTTTCATTGTGGAAGGAAGACATACCAACATCTCGCAAAAAAATGCAAATAGCCCTGTTGACATTGCGCCTGGCTTTCTCCCATTTGCGGACCAAATGAAGAAGAGCACAGCCACATCTGTCTTTGGGCAATACGTGAAAAAATTACTCAAGAGTTTGGAAATATGTCCATAACTTTCCCAAGTGCCTCCTTCATTGCAAACTGCAGAGAGTTTCCAGTAACCTGGCCTAAACTGTTCCCTCCACAATGAACAATACTAATACTTGGATGATGCTGCATCACCAAAGTGGCACAAAGGGGAAGCAAATCCAGCCACTTCATGCCACATATTCCATACCAGTGCACATCCACAGGAAGAAATCCAAGATGTGCAGTCACTCCACAGTGCTCTGCATAGACATGCAACAAATGTATCCAAGAGTCCCCCAAAATCCAGACACTCTGCCTCCTAAAACACACAGCCATAGCCATAGCCATCTGCACTCTTCTCAGCAAACAGAGCCTCTCCCACACTTTCTCCTTGCACACCACACCCAGGGAACCTTGTTGGCCAAACCCTTGGCCTCTACAGTCCCATTTCCATGCCTGCCATCCTTAAAAGTCCCGGATGTGGCACTTGCAATCCGTGATCTACTGTGGCATTTGCGGATAAATCGGCCAAATCAAGGGGGTGGAGAGAGAAATTTTACCCAGGGTAGGAGATTTCCTCTATTGTGGTGGCTCTGAAAAGAGCAGTGTTTTCTTTTTTTTAGGTGCTACTAAACAAACACCATTTGTTTTTTATTTTTTATTTTGGGGGTTCTCATATTTTCCTACTTACTGACTTACATAAACTACTGCAAAGCATCCCTTATATTGCGAACAAAGTGAGGATTTCTGAGAATGGACAAAGAAACCCTGTCTGAAGTAAAATAGTGCACACTAAGGGAGCCAATGTTGTCATTAGAGAAAACAGGCATCTCAGCACGTCACACAACTACACCCATGCCTCTATTAACAAGGTGCCTTCCAGCATTTTGCTAGGGTTAAAGGACATTGGGGTTTTTCCATTGTACTCTAGGTGGTATTTTGGAAAAAAACACCTTTGCATTAGGGGAAAGCAGCATCAGTTCTTCCACCAACAACTTCAGAACAGGAAACAAACTTGGAGCACTGATGTAAACCAAATGCTCTCCTCCACTGTGCACCACCAAAACATCAGGACTAACAAAAGTACCCATATCTCTGCAAAGAGCAAGCAGTGCCTGCAAATTGTGGCCAGGCACACTGTTATTGTTATTGTTATTTTGCATTCATATAGCGCCTTATATACCATTGATATGATCTGAAGGCGCTGGTAGGTTGAACGCCCTTGGAAACTGAAGTTTGGATCAGTAGAGAGAGTAGAGAGAGTCAAAGATGCGTGTGATACCGGATATGTGTGCAGCTGGTGCGGTATTCGTGTAATAGCTGCTTCTTAGCGGTAGGTGTGGTGGTTGAGGGATCAGGAGTATGTGTTCGTTCTGGCAGGATTTATCCAGACAGAAAGTAGCTGCGTTAGGACTGAGGAGAATGCTTGGCTGGGGGGTGAGTAACCAGCAGTGTTTATTTAGAATGATGGGGAGTGTGCCGATGTTGGTATGAGAACAGTTATACAGAATGGTGTCATAGTATCTCTGTGTTCTAGTTGAGTGGTGGTGTAAAGAAGAGGATAAGCGTATGGTGGGTTATATGCTCTTTCAAACATTCCCTTCAATTAAAACCATACTATATATGTCACACAAATAAGCCTTTCTCAATTCAACTTTATACAGGGAGGGTATTAGGCATAAATCTAAAAACAACTTTGCACAGAGAGGTTATTAGGGAGATCGGTCAGTTCGGCCGGGCACGCTATTAGACTATTAGGATATTGGACACACTTCTAAATTCAACCTTCACAGCGAGGCTATTGGGCACACTTCTAGATTCAACTTTTCACAGCAAGGCTATTGGGCACACTTCTAGATTCAACTTTTCACATCGAGGCTATTGGGCACACTTCTAGATTCAAATTTTCACAGCGCGGCTATTGGACACACTTCTAGGTTCAACTTTTCACAGCAAGGCCATTGGGCACACTTCTAGACTCGACTGTTCACAGCGAGGTTATTGGGCACAGATCTCGATTCAACATTTCACAGCGAGGCTATTGGGCACACTTCTAAATTCAACTTCTAAATGCACTTCTAAATTCAGCTTTCACATAGAAGCTACTGGGCACACTTCTAAATTCAACTTTCCACATAGAGTATATTGGGCACATTTCTAAATTCAACTTTCACAGCGAAGCTATTGGGCACAGGGGGGCTTTGTGTAACACAAAGCCTGCATGCCTGGAAACCCAAGATCACCAGAAACACCTCTTGCCTGGGCATACCACTCCAGATCATACACAATGAATCTCCCAATGTTCTTACAATAAATCTCTGTCTCACTTCAACACCAGCCATCTTAACTACACAACCAACAAAGCAATGAAAAAAGTATTACTCTACCTTCCTTTAAAGCACAACCTGAACACCTGATTGGCTAATCCCCGCAGCCCCATTTCCATGGCAGGCATTCTGAGAAGCCCCGGATGTGGCACGCCCTATCCGTGAACTACTGCGGTGTCCGCCGCCCCTATAAAACAGGGGCAGCCCTTCTTCCCTTTCCACTTCACTCTTTGCAGCACTCCCTCATTATCTCCTGTTAAGCAGTCACACAACCATCCACCAATCACAGGCAAGAACTCTACATCTAACTTTGTCATCACAGTTCAAAACTTTAGATTTACTGTTGAACACGCAGAGTACAGATCTCATGTAATTCAAAAGCACCTCCATTAAAAAGTACTTCAAAACTCTCCAAGATTTCTGCTTCCAAATTCATCCACTTCTGCATCCATCAGCACAAACTACAGGTATGCATACATTTTGTAGAGTACATATGCAATCTGTCACAAACGCATATAGGAACAGGCTTCCTGCCACTTACCCTGCATAACCTACTGAATAATTGTACTCTCAAGTCCCAACTCCTGACATCAAGTGGCAATTACTTACAATGCTGTGTTCTTTCAAAGTTTTCATTTAATGCCCACTTGCAGAACAGCTGCAAATCACATATTTCAATTTTATCAGCACTCTCTCTGTTGATGTTGTTAAACAAAAGAGAAAAACCAAATCAGGAACATTGGCACAGCAAATTCAATTGCCAGATCATATGTTAAATGCCCAGAATGCACACAGTAAATGGAAACTGCATGTATGTTAGCAAAGTATGGCCATTACTTACATTGCAGAAATTACCAAAATGCACAATTGGAAAGAAATTTAAGAAATGCATGTGTACATTGGCAACAGTGCTATCTGGAAATTTGAATAAATAAATGCAAGAACAGGAAAGGATTTCTGCACTCATGTAGCAAGCATCTATATGTGATAAAATTCCACACACAGTAACATTCTCCTTTGCAATCTCTACTTCTTTTTGCCCTTGTTCTCACCATACTAGTACTTGCACTAATCCATTTCCAAAGCAAATATTGCAACAGTATCTCAGACACTTGCAAAAGTGCAGCCCCATAAGGCACATTTATCACAACACTAGCTGCCATAGCAACGATACCGATGCTCCCAAGTCCCCACTTCTATGCAGTTCTGTACAATTGGACACACACACTAACTCTTCCTGTCAACAAATCCTCCTACAATCTACAATACTGTGTTCTCCTAGTTATATCACTGTGCCATTGTCACACATACCCACTAACTTCCTTCTTTTGCAATTGCAGTGAAGAACAGCCTCCTAAAAGCCAGTGACATCTCTCTAGCAGGATAAAACCCAGAAGAAACCTGCTCTTCACATCCAACAACGTAAGTGCAGTACTGTAGTAGTGTTCTCTGTTTGTCAGACATTGCAGTGTTGTTGTATTGTAACCTAAAACATTCTATCCAACCCAACAGCACTTGCTTCACTCTTACACATTGCACCTTAGCAGGTCCACTCTTTGCATTCTCATCTGAACACCAGTATCGTAACAACCACCAGTGTTGTGAAAACATCAAAATGTCCTTACTACTTCTGGCACAGTACACTGTCATACACACTGAAGCAAACATTTCACAAAGGAACACAAACACACACCAGTACAACCTCCCCAACCAAAAGCAACAGCCCTTTCCAAAATCACACACCCCTCTGTGTATGCCTACCTTCATATTCAGACACTCATGCACAGTGCACACAAATACATTGCACAACTTCCAAACCCACACTTTCCTTTTTTCTCCAGCAGACACAAGAGAATGCCTACCAAAAGGCAACTCTGTAGAAAACAATCCAGAAATAGAGCAGATAAAACTCAAAGCATGCAAAATAGCCATTCAACTCTAGCAGAGTTTGTACTAAAAGTTCAAATAAAACAGGTAATGCAGTCACTGAGCAAAACAGAACTAGGGAGCCGGAAGAAAAGTGTGACTCCTCTTGCAAAATGTAAAACTAAAAAGAAACGTATTAAGAAGAATGCAACTACCAGTAGTTCTAACACTGCATCTACCGATGTTAACGTAGCCAAAGGTAAGCATTTCAAAAAATTAATTTTACAAAAAATGTTCCACCATAGTTTTTCAGAACCTTATAAAAAACACAGGAGAAATCACGCTCAACCCTTAAAACATACCGCAGAAAACGGATCCTGGCAGCTCTCATAGACAGTGCAATGCTCCTCAAAAGGACATTGTTTATATTAATTTTAAACAGAATGAAACCACTAACAAAATTAATTAGTACATTACAAAAAGTACTTCACAACCAACATACGCAATATCAACATAGATACCTTTGCAAACTTCTATGCAGGTGAGTGGATTCACACAAGCAGCAGAGAGACATATTTCAATTAAGAGGCATAGGGCCTCATTACGACCCAGGCGTTAAGGGTTAACGCCGTCTTTAACCCTTAACGCCTGATTCTGATTTTAACGGATGCTTTTAGCAGCCTTTAAAACCATGGCGCTAACCTGCCATGATGCTAATTACGCCACAGTAATTTACGGTGGCGTAATTAGCGCCTTCCCCACTCCCATTATGCCCTATGGGGCAAAAATGGGAATGGGGAAGGGAAAATGGGAAATGGGGATTTACCGCCCCACTCACCTTGGAATGGGGCGGTAAATCCGCCATCCACCATGGTGTAAACATAGTTTACACCATGGTGGTAATGATGGCGCAATTAGCGCCTGGGTCATAATGACCCCCATACAAACAAAAGCAAACAAACCCTTTTGCCATAAATAGCAGAGGCCAAGGGTTTGAAAAGGTAGACAGCACCATTATGGCAGAAGAAATGCTGATTGAAAGAATATCCCGAACAAACTTACTATCAACTCTCCATTGCACTGAGCCAATCTGTCCCATCTACAAATGGCTGTGTACATCAATGTGTAATGTTCAAAAACAATGTGTGAGATGGGGGCAGGGACCCTCTTTTTTGTATGGGGGCCTGACTTCAGAGGGTTAAACAGGATTATAGAAAGAAAGGAGTCAAAGGCTACCCTTTTCATTGACGCACAGGTGGTCACCTTATTTTAGTAGTGGGGCTAGATCAACATATATACTAGCTCTTGAAAAAGATCACCAAGAAATAGAAATGTTTCCAAACAAAAACACATTTTTTATTTCATACATAGAACATAGTTGTTTTAAAAAGAACATATGTGCGTTATTAGGCACGAAGGGTATGCATAACATAATATCCAAAATAATCTAAACAGTACATCCATTTACAGCAATAATACACCTTCAAACGAAATCATCCAAGTTGCCTCCTTCTGAATTACTGAAGGGCATTTGTGGCAAAGTAGTTTATTTGTCATTAGATCTTAAAGAAAATGTAGACTCTCTGGGAGTGCAACGGCCAATAGATCCATCTTTGATTACCCTAATGAATGATATAGCTACAAAAGACAAAATAATTTGGCAGCAACTAGTAGACTTAAACAAAGTTAGAGAAGCTCTACAATATCTAAAGAGAACAATGAATACTACAAAAAGAAATAAACATTGAAGAAAACCTGACAGAAACCACAGAAATAATTCAGGATTCCTCATCAACTGGCCAATTTGAATGTGTAGATCGTACTACAATAGTTTAGACCAGTATACAATTCACCCACTGCACTCCAAAGACTGTATAGGTTATGCACTACAAACATATCAAATGCGGCAAGCCAAAGGATCTCCAATCAGCATATCGCAAAAAAGTGCAGAAGCACGATTCTTTCCTACTGGAAAAGGTGGAAGGTACGATGAAAACAAAAGACAAAACATTGAATATATATTCCACCTCCTGTTTGACAATGAACTAGCCACTCTATGTTACAGAGTTGCACACACATTGAAAACAGGTTCCAATTTTTTTAAACATGTCTGCTACACAGCTACTTCAAAAGGTGCAAGACAAAGATGAAGTTTTACAGTCAAGTATCACACATCTCTTGGCAAACATGCGTGGTACAAAAGAATACGGGTTCTGACATCATGCAGATGTACGGTTTATGCTACGCTACCTTGCCCACCCACATGGCTTGTCACTTTAAGTTGTGCAGCGTATGCATGGGACGACTTGCACGATTTCCTAAGCATAGCAACCAAAAACAAAGCAGGGATAGATATGAAAACACCAGTAGCACTCTGCTCGCTTGACCCTGTAAATGTGTGAAAGTACTTCCATCAGTGCTTTATTACCATGCTGCACTTCATCTGTAATAAACCAATTCCTCCCCTCTGAGAAGTGCAACACTTTGGAGAAAAGAATATCAATCCAGAGGAGCACCACACATCCACATGCTTTTGTGGATAACAGATGCTCCTAAATTTGGTCAGGACAGTCATGCCACTGTTTTGCAGTTCATTCACAAATATGCCACTTGCGAAATCCATTCAGAAAGCGCACATAGTGAGCTACATGCACATATTTTGCGGTTTCAAAGACATGAATGTGGCAAGTATTGTCGACGCTGATGTGAAAACAAAGGCAAATACTACACCAAATGTCACTTTGGTTTTCCTAGACCAGTTTCAGCAAAAGGACAAGTAAACAGCTGCATGTCTTCTGTTAGACACTGTGTGAAAGGCAAATTGCCTAAGAACACACTGCATTAAAGAAAGCAAAGCATCAAAGTACATCAATGATTACAATGCAATCATTGCACTCTTGTGGAACGCAAACATAGATGTGCAGTACATTGCAAACAATTCCACTGCAGTGGCACAATATGACACAGCATACTTAACCAAAGCTGAGAAAACAGAGCTGGAAGACCTCTCGGATGACATAACATCTGACAAAACACTGTCACAAAAATTATACATCTTTGGCATAAAAATGCTCTCCCATAAAGAATGTGGTTGCTACAAAGCCGCAGACTGTTTAACCGGCACAGCCTTATATGGGAGATCTGAAAACATAGTCTGGCTAAGCCTTAGTCCTGCTGCATCCAGAAAAAGAGTATTCAAATCGTACCAGGACATAGAAACAATAGCCAAAAACTATCCTAACAGCCAGGACATTTTGAAAAACAATTTATTGGACACATACTAGTTAAACAGGAGTACTTCTTTGGAAACTATGTGTCTATACCACATAGCCCAAAATCTCTCATACAAGAATAATATTAAACCAGATGAAAAAAGGTAAATACATAGTCAAATGTTGTGAGAGCAGCCTGGTTAAACTTACCAAATGCAGCGTGATTAACCATATGAAGCTATCATTTAAACTCCTCAATATAGAGAACTTTACTGCATGTCCCTACTGCAACTTTTTCAACCATGACGAAAAGAAGATTATTTATTGGACCCCATGCCTCCTATGAAAATGCTTTCAATGCAAGTGAAACCACTTTAACAGATATACATTTCAAACAGTACAAAAACATGTTGGACAAAGAACACCAACAAAAGATAGAACTTCAAGCGCAACTAACACTGTAGACACTTCTGAGAGCAGTCAAACTTCTCTTACAGGAAGCCAAGAACCATTTGTAAGCTACTCATAGTAAATGAGGCAGAATTAGCCATGACTGCAGTAGAAAACACCATATGTCAGTATGAGGAATATGAAAAATAACTTTTATCTACTGAAATCACAACTGAATGATGAACAGCGTAGCATTTTCCTAGAAGTAACTTAATAACTTGAAGAAGGTGTGCAGCATGAAACTAAAACGTGTGCCTGTCAAAACTATAAACCTGTATCCCTGTATGTAAGTGATGAAATTTGTTCAGGCGGAACTTAGTTAATAAAAATCATCAGCAAGTTCCTCTAGAAATTGACAAACAACAAGCTTTCACTTAATGTAACTGCCCCCACTGGTTTAGCTGCCTACAACAAAGGTGGTGTTACTTTACACCGATTGCTACTCCTTCCAGTAGATCACCACAACAAATTAGAGTACTGCAAACTTTCAGCAGAAGCTGCTATGGAGCTACGCAGAATTCTGAAACAAATGAAAATGCTCACAAAAAATGAGGTAAGCATGGTCTCCAACCTAATGTTGGCTTTGATTCTCAGATTGCAAGAAGTCTTTAAAACAAAATACGAAGAACTCTTTGGAGGAGAACACGTTATTGTTTTTGGAGATCTTCTTCTAATTAACACCAGTGAAAGGTGAACCTATTTTTAAAACCTTACTACACAAACTGTGCCAAAACACACTTGGCAGCATAGGAAATGTAAATCTCTGGCACATTTCCAATACAGGGAACTAACTCAAAACATGCATCAGTCTGCAGACTTCACCTATGCTAACATTTTGAAAAGCATTTGAATTGGTGTGCTTTCTAAGGAAGCACAGTTTATCTTAAATAGCAGACTCATCCATGAGCTATACAGGTATAACACATCTGCTACGGATGGCATGATACAATTAGCACACAAAAATGGTAAATGTATGTCCTTAATGTCAACCCTAGCAATCTGTGCACAATTAAATGAAACAATGTTGAAAAAAGAAATGCAACCAATAGTGCAAATTAACTCCACAGACAAACTGGATGTGCACAGTATGACAGTGCTTATGTGTCAACAAGCCACAGCACGACTAAATAGCTTAGACAACTCTACCTCCAACACAGCTGGTTTGGAGAAAATGTTAACATTGTGTTCAAACTGTAGAGTAATGCTAAAGTGTAACCTTGATGTGGAGCAATGTTTAGTTAATGGAGTACTTTGTGCAGTTGTTGGCTTCCAGAATACCCACGTGACAACAACTTTCCGTTTGTCAACATCCACTTTGACAAAATTTCAGAAGTTCAAAGGATAGGATGCTCAACAGCTCGATTCCTTCTTTTGAAAGATATGTATGTATGCAGAGAACAGTTTCTCTCTCTCTTACATATGCAGCCACTATTCATAAATCGCAAGGTCTAACCCTAGATCAGGCATTGATTGACATTGGCAGCACAGTCTTTAAAGTAGGCATGAGTTACGTAGCACTCTCATGCCTACGTACACTTGAAGGACTATTTCTAGTCAATTTTGATACAAATAAAGTCAGGCTGACATTCCTTGCATTGTAGAGTACAACAGACTATGTACACTCTACACACCCATCTCAAAATGGCACCCTGTTCATCATAAAGGAAAACTTGGTAAAAGAAAACTAGTGCAAACACAATTTATATGTGATCTCCCAAACAATACCACTAAAGAAATTGAAAGCAGCTGCTAGTACATCAATTATCACAACCACAGAAGGATGTAGTGAAAAGGCAAACACATATCCAACTGCACAAACAAAGAGAACTATCTCTACAAAAAAGCAAGTGGAGTTCAATCAAATAACTCAATCACATAACTGCCTGGTCCATTAAAATTTTCCAGCACAACTAGTGTAAATTACTGTGCAAATGTAGCAATCAATGTTCTTTTCCAATTGCCACCAATTGTTCAAAACATTTACTTGAACGGCACAGACCAATTGTGTTTGCAAATGCTGCTCCTTCATAGAAATGCAACAACTAATCCTGACACCACTTACAGTGTCTCAGGAATAAAGCAGGAATTGAACTACTGTGCTGTAATGGTGAGATTCACCATAAACACACAAGAAGATCCACAATAATTTCTAATGTACTTTCTACGTGCTGGAAAGCAAAAACATACCTATAAATTAAATCTTACAGATTTCATTCATGTGGAAACATACATGCACTATCTGCAGCCATGTGGTGCAGGAACAAGTCCCTAATGAGTTATTTGTGTATGTATCTATACCTAACTGTGAATTGAGTCAATTTCAGCAGATGGTGCAAAATGCAAATCATGACATATTATGTACTACTTACAGATAAACTCACATATCCAATACATAATAGTAATGGTTTTCGCCCCGGGTTGGTACCATGGAGCAGAGTCTTAATCTGTATCTATTGGTGGCCAATTCAGTTTTTTATAAAGGCGAGTGGGTGTACCTTGCGTTTATGGACCTGAGCATGGCCTTTGACAAAGTAGATAGGTTGAAACCTTGGGTCATGCTCGGGTCCATGGGTTGCCCGGGGATATCCTGGAGGTTCTGGTAGTAATCCACAGAGATAATGAGGCCTGTGTGCGCAGTGGACCGGGGGGCCAGCGCACAGCTTGCTTTAAGGTTGGGTGTGGCATCCGGCAAGGATGCGTTTTGCCAACCATCTGCTTTTGCATGTATATTAATGGGCTTCCAAAGGACCTGGTAAACAGAAAGGCAGATTTTCTGGTTTTGGGGGGTCGGGCCTTTCCTGTGCTGGCATATGTGGATGATACCTTATTGTTAGCCAGGACCCCCAAAGCATTACAGATCCTTATTGATGCGTATGTGTCCTTCATGGGAATCTTGGGGCTCAAGATTAACACCAAGAAATCAGCTGTAATGGCCTGTGTAGGTAGAAAGTGGTCAGTGAAAATGCAGCCCATGCTATGCAATAAAGAAACTATCCCAAGGGTGAAGGATTTTGATTACCTTGGGATTAGATTCTCTGAATCTCTTACGGAGAAGGCGCATCTAAAAAAAACTATCAGCCAAATTGACCCAAAAAATTGAAGGAATATCCCGATTTTTGTCTTTCGTTGTGAGGGCCAACCGCTGGATGCTGTGGTTAAAATTTATTCAGCACAATCGAAGACTGTTAATCCGTATGGCACCCCATTATGGGGTAAACAAAAGGCTCATGAGCTCCAAGTGAAGTATTATCATTTCTTTAGGAGACTAATGGAGCTCCCAATTTCCTCTCCCTGTATCTCTATCCATAGATAACTGGGTGTGGAATTCTGGGAGGACCAGTGGGCGTTGGCCCCAATAATGTTTTGAGTCAGGATATGGGCAAATGAACATGCTTCTCTCTGTCACTTCATAATCAGGACTGTAATAGCCAAGGACGGTTGGAGAACAATTCTGTGGCTTGATCACATTGATAAAGCCCTAGTAGAGGCAAATATAAGAGTTATTTCCCCCCCAGATGCACTTTTGACTAAAGGGCTTGCTTTGAAGAGAACCTTTCTGGAGCATGTGACAAATTCAGATAAAGAACATGCAGTGATCAGCCGGGCCATCTAGATGCAACCCTATCTACTTTGGGGAACTTCCAGGAAAGATTGCTGGTTAATCACTCGTGCAAGGTTTGACTGTCTTCTCTTGAGTGGAAACACAGTCAATTGGAGTGGTTATCCGGACTTTGTGGGGTTCCCTCTGTGCGGCTATATGAAAGAGGATTTGGACCACCTGCTATTGTTTTGCCTGGGTTACAGTGGGATACGACAAGCAACTTTATTGCCAGTCCTAAGGGAGGCTAATATTCGCCTTTATATACCTGCCATCCTGTTCCTTCTGACTGCTTACTCTCTTTTAACTGCATGGGCACTGCTTTCTTTTATGAAAAGAGACATGCACCTTAGGAAGGAACTGTTAGGTGATTGATATCGTCAGGCTATCTGTATTGTTGCATTATTTTTCCACAGAACAGGAGTTATGTTCACAGGACATTCCTTTGTGAAAGTCCTTTTGAAACATATTCCATGTTTTACCATTTTTTTTTCTCTATTCTTGTACTGTATATGATATGCAATGTATGGGTATGAACTTGTATGGAATTTCAAGGGAAGGGATTTTATTGATTGACTGTAATTATTTGTGTGTTATGTTTTCATGTGTTTCATGGATTTTGAATCCAGAATAAACATTTTGACTGACAAAATAGTAATGCTTTTACAATACAATGCAGATGGTACCAAAAACAACTGAAAGCTTACTAGCTTCACATGCATGCAAGTATTGCTCAGCAATAAAACATTCACAGCAGTAGCCATAATCTACCACAAAGGTGCCACAACCAGTGCAGGTCACTATAATGCATACATTAAAAAGAAATACGGTTGGTTTGAAAGCAATGATACTTCTATTACTCTGAAGCTGAGCTCACCAGCAAATCTTGCAAATGCCTACTTATTATTCCTGAAACCAAATGTACTCACTGACCTACAAAAGTAGCATAGCCTACTCCCAATAGACACCAACAGGTATGTAACTGCAAATGAAAAATAACCTTCTACACTGTGAAACTGTAACAACTTAGAATACACCAACTGGCCATGAGTACATCAGTTGCGCTGCTATACAATTTTTTCCCCAATGAACCAATGATTATAGATTAAGATGCTTATGTGAGCAACTAGGCCAGAATGTCATGGGATAGCTGCGTTTCATTAGGGTGATGAGGTGTTCGTGGGGTAGTGTTTGTATGTGAACAGCTAGGCTGAATTTATCTAGGGCTATAGCTGTGTTCTAGTTGTGGGATGGTGTATAGTAGAGAGTAAGCGTAGTGATGTGATATGATATGATGGTTCCCAAGAGCACCCAAGACCAGGCATGTGAACAGGATGGCAGGGAACACAGCGGCACACGGACACACAGTGACAGGGGGCTGGGTTTACAGCGACAGGAGGGGGCATACGGATATATAGCAACAACATGGGGAACAAGAAAGCAGGGTACACAGTGACACACGGGCACAGTGGGCATACACTGTGACGAGAGGCTTGGGTAATACATAGCAACATCACGGGAACACAGTGACAAGTGGCTGGGCTTACAGCGATAGGAGGCAAAACTATGCATGGGCAGTGAGTGGAGAAAGTGATAAAGGGAAAATGAGTAACAGAGGGAGACGGGGGTAAAGCAATTTAAGGATGATGAGTGTTGAATATTGAGTAAATTGACTTGAGGAGAGGCCAAGCAATTAAGACGTATCATGAGGAGAGACCACGATGAAGAGTACACCTAGTTTATCTGAGTTTTAAAGAATGTAACAGAAGGAACAGCTCGTAGACTCCCATACCGGATGACGTAGAAGACAAACTCAGGTAAAGATGAGTTTAAAGAGGGCAGTTCAAACTCTGTAGGAGTATTTTTAGAGGCAGGATTAGTCTTGAGGAAAAAGGCTGAAATATATGTGGCCGGCCAAGTATGTTCGTCTGTCTGTCTGTTTTATGTGATTATGTAATTATGATGAAATAATAGACGCCATTTATAGACGTAAAGAGGAGAAACATGAGAGTTAAAGAATTAAGTGTATGTAATGACTTTGAACTGGTGGTATTTTTAGCTGATTAAAGTAAAAAACGTGATATAGAGGGTTTGGAGTCTGCCACGATTGGTGCACGCTCATATTGTTTTATTTTTCTGAAAGGTATACCTTAAAACAAAATCTGCAAAGAGTAAAGGTGAGTTTTCACAGTCAAGAAGTGACGAGTCAAAATGGAGGATATTACTCCACTTATATATATTTGCAAGCAGCTGCCAAAGCACACACCTAAGCTTAGACAGTACAGTGCAGAATGGGTTAAAGGAACCGCAGATGAAATGTTCATGCTATGGCCCCAAGGGGGATCACTATCGAAGGCACTTTTGCAGCATATGATGACATACTTGCATGCTGCATATACGGGGAAAAGTTAGATAAGCGACTAGCAAGCTTAAAGCTCTGGAAAATGTGCCAGGAGGGCAGAGATGAGCCACTTCCTGTAGACTGGAAACTTAATGTATCCAGAGAGGGCGGTGAGGAGCCTTCTGCTCCATCTGCCGTGTCTGAAGCAGACAGCGATAGCAAGAAAGATAACAGGCTGTACCCATTAAGGGAGCTCAGGGCAGCAACGGGGTATAGTAACCCGTCATATGAGTCACCTGAGCAAAGCAGCAATGAGGGTCCACAGAAAAATACTGAGAGATATGTAATCTCTAAGGTCCTGAGGGACAAGGAGAGACGCGATAAAAAGAGAAGTGATTGACCAAGTACATCTCTAGATATAGTATGAGAAATAAAGAGATGGAAAGGAGAGAAAGATAAGACTGATGAGTTAGCACTTATACAGAACAAATGGATGGGTGGTCAGATTTTGCTCAAACTTGATGGTAAGAGCATCGAGGATGTGAGGCAAAAGGAAGATTGAGATGTGCAGAATAAAAAGGATAAGGAAAGGGAAGAAAAATTGAAAGACGATGGGGCAAAAAGAAAGGATAGACAGAGATGGGAACAGTTGTATCAAGAGGAGCAATTGAAGAAACAGGAAAGAGCAGAGGAGCAAAGAAAATATGACAACAGGCAGAGGGCAAACGAAGAGCAGGAAAAACTAGAAAAGACAAGAATGGAAGAGGAAGAACAGAAATTATGGATAAAAGAATGCAAAGAAGTAGAGATGAAGAAATACCAAGGGCAATTGAGAGAAGAGATATGAAAGGAAGACAGGGTACGAGAGGAAGCAAGAAAGCGAAGAGAATTTGACGATGACTTAGAACAAAAGAGAAGACAGAGAGCATGCGATCTTGATCGCATGGAAAAGGAAGTAATGGATCCTAATCCTGTAGTGTCATGGGAAGACAGAGAAGAGTTCTTCCCAGCACATGAGCCAATAGCAGTCCATCAGGGATGTCATTTCACCAAAATGGCAGGGGTGGTGGAGGTGACATCACATGATCCTTGACCTTTGATGACATCAAAGGAAGCAATGTCATTTGACCCCTCCCTGAAGTGGCATTGCGGGAAGAAATGGAGCACGACCATTTACCCCTTGACAAAATAGGAAGTGGCATCACATGGCATTGTTTCTAAGTACACTATGAAAAATATGGTTACCATATTACTGTTATTTGATATACATTTCATACAAGAATGGATCACCATATCTATCTGCAGAAAAAAAAAACATGCTATAACTGCAACTTGCGAAAAGCAAAATACATACTCCGAAATGGATGCTTATTCTACTCTAAATGCTTTTTTGGAGGATTGTGTATCCATTGTGAATTTGAGTTGTTTAAGAAAAGGCAAAATCAGTGACTCACCCCCAGAAGTGTACCTGAAATAAACCTTTAATGAGTCTAGCAAATATTGTATGGAATTCCAGAAATACAAAGAGCTCAAATAGATACATGGCATTGGCTACAACCCATGAGCTACAATTTGTTAAAAAAAAAAGAAGAAAAAAATGTTGTTTAGATTGATTTAGAGGATGAATTTAAGATTAAGAAGTGAGTTGGTATGGAAGCCAAGCCATGGTAAGAGATACAGCTGACCATTGTGCACTTTTGCAGGCTTTTTCAAGAAAATATTCGTAAAAAAGATGATGTTAGCAAAGGTGAAGAGGCAAAATGAGTGCAGATAAAATTATCCAAGTACGCCATTGACTAGTGGAGACGGATAAAGCTCACAGCAAGCAGTAAATATGCCACAAACAAATTACCAAAGGCAGTTCAACCAGGGTAATAATGGGTTTATACCACAGGGAAGGGGAGGCTTTCCAGGAAGAGGTTTTCAAAATAAGCAGGGGAACTTCCAGAATAAAAAATGTGGGTTTCAGAACATGCAGAATTATAATCAAAGCATGCAGGGAGGACAGATGCAGAGGCCTCCTCCTATATGTTGGACATGTGGTATGACAGGATACTTCTCCTGCGTATGTAGAAGTCAAGGATTCGTGCAGAATAATCCATTTTCGAGAGGGTGGACTTTAAATCCACTTGCATATTCACAGCAGAATGGAGATTGGTTTGCTCAGAATCAAACAGTGCTGCAGACACAAGCACTGAGAGTGCAGCAAGATTTACAGACACAACAGGCAACAATGAATCTGCCACAAGGGCAGTCACAGCATTTGCCTATGCAGATACAGCAAAGCACAAGCACAGGACAGTTAATGATGCCTAGGGTAGGAGGTGTCACTGTTGATGGAGGGAATCCTTTCACAGGCACAGGGATGAGGATGTATCCACAATAGGTCAGCTCACTGGGAGACTTGATGTGTTCAATACTATCGATAATGCCAAATCCTCAAGATGATCCAAGGTTTGACATTAACATAGGAGGTAAATCTTTTTCGAATTTAGTAGACACAGATGCAACATGCTCATGTATACGAGTTGGAACATTTTCGATGCCTGGAAATGCCATGAATATTCAATGATTTACACGAGCTACAAGCAGAGTTCCTTTTACTGGTGCATTGCCAGCTCTATAGGAGAGTGTGACATGTCGGTCCCATTGCTATGTTCAAGACAGACACCTGTTAACATATTGGGTCGAGATTTAATGACCAAGTTGAACATGACAATTTCGTTCACTGATAAAGGCATAGTGTGTTCAACACCGGGAATGCATTATTTAAATGTAAGTGAATTTAGTATGCCATTAGAACCAGAAGTGTTTCACAATGGGGTACGCAATACTGTTGACATGGCTGCCAGGCTTAGTGGGCAGAACATTAGGAATACCTAATTATTCAGGCCAAAGATACAGATGGAAGAAGAGGAAGGGTGAATCTTTCCTTTAAAATTGCAAGCAGCCATAGTGCGAGTAGAAATGGCTCTGCTTGATGGAAATGATTATGAAGGAAGACGATGGAGCACAGTGATCGCCATTAGGGAAGGCTACAGATTGACTGACGTCAATGATGAGGATATGTTTGGAGATCATCCCTCAGATAACAAAGTAATATTTGAGATGAGTATTACTTATTGGGTGAGGACAATTAAATGAGAGGTTCCTCAGAAAACGATGTTAACACAAAAACATCCCGAGTATTTTGAGGAAGACATGGCGATGTAGGCCAATTAAAGGGGATTGGAGAAATGAAAATTAAATTGAAACCAGCAGCAATTTTACCTCGAGCACGACAGTATCCCATGTCTCGAGAGGCAGATGAAGGTATTTTTAAGACAATATCAGCTATGCTGGAACAAGGCATCCTAGTGATGTCAGAGTCACTGTGTAATACTGCAATTTAACCTGTGAAAAAAGGGAAAGGGGGGTCGTGGCATTTAATCCAAGACCTTCGACCCATTAACCAGATTATAGAGGCTGAGTTCCTTCTAGTTGCTGATCAATCGACAATCTTATGTAATATATCTATTGAGGCATGATATTTCACTGTGATTGACTTGAAAAATGTGTTTTTCTCAATCCCATTGCATAAAGGCTTGCAAGATCTGACGCCATTTATGTTCAGACAAACTCCCCTGAAAAGCACTAATTTACCCCAGGGGTACTGTGAGTCTCCATTGATTTTCAACAGGGTCCTACAGACGGAGTTAAGTAATATTGATTTAGAGAGTGTTGTCTTGCAGTACGTGGATGACATATTGGTCTGTAGCACTTCAGAGGAACAGTGCAGATGTGATTCCACCCAGCTAGTGATTATCCTTGCAGACAAAGTATACAAAGTCAAAAGAGAGAAATGACAGTATTGTCAAACAGAATTATTGTATATAGGTCAGTTAATCTCACATGAAGGAAAGAAGGTTACTCCCGAGAGAGCTGAGGCGATTTTGAAAAACAGTAAAGCCACTAACGATAAGCACATGCAGAAATTTTTGGGACTCTGTAATTATGGGAGAGCATGGGTCTTTGATGACAGTCATACATGATTCCCTTGTTACAAGCTCTGAAGAAAGCACAGGCAACCCAAGAGAAAATAGTTTGGACAGAGGAAATGGAAAAGGGGTTTGATGAATTAAAAAAGGCAATTTGCACAGCTCCAGTTTTGGGGATTCCCAATTATGCTGAGGAATTATTTTTGTTTTCGCACATGGATGGCACTGTTATGACAGCAGACCTCACACAGAGAACCACGTTCGGGTACAAGCCCCTTGCGTATTGTAGTGGGATTCTAGACCCAGTGATGAGGGGTCACTTTCCTTACGAACAATCTTTGGCAGCCGCCACATTCGCTATTGAGAAAGCTGCTAGCATAGTGATGGGATGTTCCATGATGTTATTTGTTGAACATGCATTATTTGCAATTTTGGAAAAAGCTAAAGGCACATTGATATATCAAAGAGCTTTTGCCTATGAAGTAGTCATATCGAATCCAACGATTAAAATAGTCCAATGCAGAATAGTGAATACTGCCATGTTTATAGCTGAAACACTGGCAGAGGACGAGCAAGCACATGATTGCTCGAACTATGAAAAGTTTTATGATGAACTCCTAAGGGTAAAAGAGAATGTGCTGGCAGCTGGGGAGATTCTTTTTATTGACGGTTCTTCAACAATCAATCAAAATGATGGACAAAGATATCCAGGTGCCGCTGTTGTAAAGCATATGGCTAATGGAGAGTTTCAAGTGTTAGTAAGCGTACGGCTACCTTCTCACTTTGTAACATCGACCATAGCAAAGAATCACAGTAATACTAAAGTAAACCAACACATCACAATCAATACAATATATATACAAAACCACGGGGTCTAAGGAGTTAGGAGCACGTAATATGTAGACCATCTAGATGGGGAGGAAAACAGGCAGTGCAAGTAATCATTAGACCCAGTTCGACATCCGCAATACACCTAACTAGGAGGAAGTCCGAGTCCTATGAAGACAGGAGCCTTATGCTCAAAAGTACCTGCATGCGCTAGTGCCAATGGACAAAGGAGGGCCTCTTCAAGGATATCAGGCAATTCAGGAAGGTGAATGAAGCGATGCAGAACAAGTCCCCATTACTCAAGCAAGGCCTCCACTGGTGGGCAGAGGCTGGGTGAGAGTGCGGGATAGAGTCGCTATTTCGCAACAGCGGTAGAAAAGAAACGGGCTCCTGCGCGAGGGGCCATCGGTTGGGGTATGGACTACTCACCGGTCCCCGACGCAGGCAGACCCAGACTTCTCCAGTTCAGTTCACATTGCTGGCAGGTTCAGCTGCGATGATCAGGACGTCTCGACACCGAGTAGATTCTGCATAGCAGGATGCAGGATAGAGGGTGTCCCAAATGCAGCGGAAGTGCACAGGTTGTTACCACAGCAGGGCAACACCGCAACCGCGTTTACTCTGGTCCGGGGGCACTCATCTCACTTCAGACCTGGGAATGCCAAGTGTACAAATTCAGTGTGAGGGAGCCATGGATGCAGAGCAAGCAGTAAACCAGTTTCCAGGGCTTCCCTGAAACGGCGACAGTGACAGAGCAAAGCGTCCTGCATAAGCTGGTCATCCCACTGGTTGGCCCAGGGACACTTCCGAAGAGGCTTACTTGCAGGGTTTGATGAAGGTGCCGGTAATAGTTGATCCCACTATTCCAAAGGGTCGAAGTGCCTTTGCAGACCTTCTAGGATGATCAGATGCAGAGGGGTCTCGCAGGACGACAGCAGTTCAGGGTGCCAAACCTTAAGCGGGTCACCAGGGGTTCCTCGACTCAGCTTCTTGTTGCAGGATACTTGGCTCCTTATCCCTTGTTCGGTGTGAACTCAGGAGATCGACATGGTAGTGGTGTTTTCAGCCTCCTCTTATCCAAAGTTCCCTTCGCGCCAAAATGGAGAGGGCCCAATGTGAGATCTGCTCACAAACACTCACACCATACGTGGACCTATCATGGACCACGGTGGTCCCAGGCATTCAGGACACTGTAGACTCTCTGGCACCCAGGATGTGTATTGGGACCAGACATCCCAGCCCACATCCTGGAGGCACACACAAGGCATGCAGAAGCCAGCGAAAGCGTTTGTGTTTCGCGGGAAAGTGCATGACCAAATAAGGACGGCCCTGGGTCGGCTCGACCTGGGTGAAGGTGAAGGGGCAAGACGGTCAGCGGACAGGACAAAGAACTTCGTGGCATGGCCATTTTGGAGCCAGGCCACTCATTTGTGCCAAACGCGGTAAGTGCGGATAACATGGCGAAAAAGGGTTCAAAGCACAAGAGAAACGATAGCTGCCACCAGTCCCGTCCGTGACACACCTGCACATTTCATAATAAGTCCAGCGAGAGTTTCTAGGGCCTTTGGAATGACTAGAGACCCAAGAGCGCGGTAATGTAAGTTACGGTGCACTCTTGTTTCATGTTGCTCAAAAGCTGCAACATGAGGAAAGGACTAAGGGAAACGAAGTCTCCCAGTACTGACTGTCTTAAGGGCATGTCAGTTTCCCCATAAGAATTGAGCGAAAGCCCAGAGTAGTGCGGCGGAATGCTGCGCTTCTCTGGCAAAGTCTAGATCAGGGTGTAAAACAACAGCAAAAAGTTTGGGGGTTGCCACATGGAGGGAAAATTACATACAATTATGAAATCTTTCCTAACAGTCATCAAGACAATTTTGTGCATGGTTTGGTTACTATAACATACTGTTAACTGTACTGGTTACTGCAAGGAAGCACACGGCTAGGGGTTGTGGAAGACTTAATCTTTAGCACGACCACAGAGCCTTGTTACTAAGGAAAACGTCCTTCCACAAGTGAGATAATATGGAGACTATACTAAGGCACTCACGTTGCTTGACTATAATACGCTGCCTCAACTAATGAACGTACAACTCCCTATTCCCAACCTTCCTCCACTGATGCCAATAATCTGTAACACACCACTGGCTCAGAATACAATAACAACAAGCATATTAGTACATAAAGCTCAACTCACCCGAATTTGGAGGGTGACAACCAGTCTGAATACATTTTTATTCGCAGCTGGAGAGCCAACCAATCATGTGGCTGAAACAGTGGGTGAGAATATACAATCCCCGCCGCTGTTTCATCCACTCAAGGCCATTCCTTGAATGGTGCTTTTTTCAGATTTCCCTTCACTGCTGCCCCAACTTACCTACAGGACTGGTGCCTTGTGCTCTGGGTCGCAATCTCCTCCCGTTTGGCCGCCATTGAAATAAAAACAGACTAGGTTCCTTTTCAGATGACGGCAAACATTTTGGAAAATGTTTTCCATAGTACGCCATCATCCAAAAGGGGAACTAGCCCCTTTTGCCTTTTCCATTTCAATGGCGGCGGTCGTTATTTTTAAAAAAACAATGTTTGCGCCATGTCCGTACCACATCCGGGGCATAAAAGCTATATTCACGAACAAAAGACTTATCTTCCATTAACTCGAGTGCCCCCCTCCCCCCAGGAAAAGCTATATCAACAGTCAGAAATACATTACTTCACTTTGACTTCAATGGGATCACCTGCCACACGCCCGACAGACACACCTGCTTTCACCCGCCTTGGAGAGTCAATAAGTTAAAGTACTTCACTAACACAGAGAAGAGGTGACTTATATGATTGTTTGATGATAGGATTTGCACATGATCAAATATTGATGTAAAGCACTCCAGCTAAATTTGAACAGGAATACAAATTATAAAAACACCATTAATGCCCACATCACGAGTTTGATGTTTTCTTTAGCAAAAGCATTACTACATGCATTAATTACCGACACTGCATGTAGTAATTCTTGAAATCCTATGCAACAGTGCATGCCACACCATCAGCAGGCTCATAATTGGGTGAATGGCAACAACAGATACCATCTGCTCTTACCCTTACCACCACACTCATGAGTGAGGCCTAAGCGCCTTTGCCATGAAGACCAAAATCCACATCTGTGACGGTATACGGCCATTTTAGGCAACAGCATTCAATACAGCTGCTAAATAAGGTAGCAATCATGCAGGTGGTGGCATGCACGAGTATGCAAGCAGCTTTACTTTGAGTTCCGCAGCAGCTGATCATATATGCACTCACTTCGAGTTTGCGTATGAAACTTCAAACATTCAAAGAGCAGATTTCCAAAGGCTTTTCCATGACAGTACAAAAGCTGTCTCGCCTGGCTGAAGCGTAATTAGCACATGATGTTTCTCGCCGTCTCGAATGCGAAAGAGCTGCACTGGCTGGAGGATGTGAAAGCCTGCCACATGAATGGAAGACAAATTATAATAACACGTTATAGATGAGATGCTCTTTTCCTTATCAGAGAAAATTGTGATTATAATTTAATTGAAAAGGCAAGTCTGGGCTTTACACTTAGATGAGTGTGAATGTACTTTCATTATTGAATTACTTTCAATTAAAGCATGATTTAAGATCACTACATAACGAAATTCTATCATTTGCATGCAAACGGAAGTGTCGCATGCAAAACCCAGACTATGTAAATGGTTATATCCGACAGAAGTAATAAAATGACTGAGGCAAATACATACACCTTTGTTGTTTGACCACTCGAAAGCATGTGAGCTTTAAACAGGACGTCTTTAAAGGCAACACGGAAGTTGCCTGTCCTCGCGGAGCACCAAATACTCTGATTGGTTATTTTCTGCTCAAGCCCGCCCCTGTTACTGCCCACTGGAAGCGTTCAAATGCGCTGTGCACTGCGCACATGCGCATGCACCTGGGAAGTACCCGAAGTACGACTGTTGGCTGGGGATCTCTATCTTGGAGTTTGGATTATTGCTTTGGTGCTGCTCGCCGTGGTTGGAAACCTTCCGTTCTGAAATTGACAGGACGTCTTTAAAGGCAACACAGAAGTTGCCTGTCCTTGCGGAGCACCAAGTACATGCTTTAAAAACAAAGTGTGATTACGTTAATGGCTAAAGGTTACAGAGTAAGCAGTGTGCCTAATCCTCATTCTCTACCCCTCCTCTTACAGATACTCTGATTGGTTATTTTCTGCTCAAGCCCGCCCCTGTTACTGCCCACTGGAAGCGTTCAAATGCGCTGTGCACAGCGCACCTGCGCGCGCACCTGGGAAGTACCCGAAGTACGGCTGTTGGCTGTTTGCTGCGTTGCACAGTGTGCAGTCAGCAGCTGTTTTGTCCATGTTTTTTAAACTGGAATTTGGATTAAAGTCTTTAGGTACTGTAGCAGGGAAATACAGCCACATGAATGGTGTTTGGTGAAGGAAGTCGGTTTGAGCAAGGTACGTGAAGTGTAAAACTGTGTATACGCGTATACGCGTATACGCGTGTTAGTTGGTGTTCCTCTATTTCCTTAGCTCGTTGGTGTAGTAATGAAAAGAAAGCTTGTGAGGGGTCAAAAAGATCCAGCAATGTCAACGAATAATAGGAAAACGCGACGTATGAGTATAGCGCATGCTATTGTAATAGCTTTGCCATTACCCTCTGACTTTGATGAGGATCTAATTGAATGTGCCCAAAATGAATCAGCTAGAATGATTACTGAAAAGAGAGATGATGTAATCCCTGCCTCCTCGCAGTCTCTGTTCAATGAGGAGCCGGGACTGGGAGGAGGGGAGGGGATCGATATGGGATGGAATGGGGCGAATCAGTCGCATCAAAGGCAAAATACTGTCTCATTTATAGACACACCTCATATATTCGCCTCTGGAGAAATAACTTTACTGGGTTTATCTGAACATTTTGATTCCTCCACACAATGCTCTAATTCGGTGTGTAATATGGTGAACACAGAGGAAGTTTCGAGTGAGTCTAGGAGGTCTGGTTGTCCTCGGAATCCTGAGAAAAATGATGGGATTCATGACGATATACTAAAAGAAGTGAAGTCACAGACTTTTATTCTAAAAGAAATATTGCTTGCCTTGACAGCTTTCCCTGAAATGCTAGATGAAAATATGGCAAAGTGGAAATTAATGCTAGGGGAAGGGCTGCCTAAGAATCCACCTAATATAGCAAATAATGATCAACAGGACTCTAGTGAGTCGTATTTGCTTTTGACAAAACCGGCCATGGTAGATAAAGAGCAGGGTGTTATTGAGGTACATAACACACTGAATAACAATAGCTTAGCGGATGATTTGCTAATTCCTGCTGCAGCCAATGAGCCTATCAGGGTGGCAGATATATTTAATGTCAAGATATCCAAAAAGAAAATGAAAAAAATAGACAAGAACTGGTGCGAGATAAAAAGGCTTTGAATGCATCTTCCTTAAAGTTTTTGCGGGACGTTAATATAGGCAACCCTGATTTGGCAATGACAGAGAAAAAAGGTACTGAACAATCAAAAGCTGTGATAGAAGTGTGTGTGGATGATGGTGAGCTGGTGAAAGGAGGGACGATGACAAGAAGCCCCCTATTAAACCCTGCTGCCAAAAAGACAGAGGAGTATACTGCTCAGTTGGGGAATGTTAATGGCAAAAGTACTGAACCTAGGGCGATCCTGTTTTCTGATACAGGGACAGATAAGGATTTAAAGGTAACTGGTTATTCTGATGCAGTAAATAAACTATCGGAGGCTATGAAGAATAAAATAGTCACTGATAGAATTGATACTAATTTGAAAAACCTGGAAATGGGTATGCTTGACATTTTTGATTTATTAAAAAACCCTGATGCCCAGATGCGAATAAAGATACCTCTTAGAGATACGAAGATGATTGACAAGTCAAACGATATTACTGAGAATGCCAGTAAGCTAAGGCAAATACATGCAGAGTTAATGGGTGAGCAAAGAGAGGGAACAAGGGGAGAGAGATATCCCGAGAGAAGTCCTGAGAGAACTCATAAAGAAGCTACGACTGTAGAGCAGACGCCTATTTCTATGGGGGCTCAAGTCATCTGTAACCCTATGGTGAGTGTTACGGATGGCATAGTAGGAATGCCTGAACCAGAGATATTAACAAAGAAAGATAATATTCCATCCAAAAAAGAGGACAGAGAGGATAAAGAGAGGCCTTTGACTGTGACAAGTGTGCGAGAAATAATACAGGAATTATTGTCAAATAAATCTGAAAGAATGCTGGTGTTAGAAAATACAATCACTGAGAATAGTATGTTGAAGGATAATAGATATAATGAATTAAGTAAAGGTTCCTGCTTAAAACCTATGCAGGAAGCGAGAGTACCGATGGCTGTAAGTTCTCATTATGATGATGCTCCTAGGGAGCGAGGGGAGAACGCCCATAGAGTGCAAGATATGGCATATGAAAACTATGTGAATGGGAAAAATCAGAGCAGTAACCAATACGATAAAGTGCGATGGACTAAGCGACCTACTGAACCAAGTTTGATCCTATACTATGTGTTCGATGATGGTTACTATCCTATCTTAAATAGATCTTATATCTTGAATCTGTTTAGGGAGATACCTGAATTAGCTCTTGTTTCATCTTGTGACATCCAGCTAGTGGATTTTATTGATCCACATAGCTTGGACTTTGTGCACCTAGTGATTGCATCGCCAATGGTGCGAGCCCTTATACTTAAGGAAGCTGGGCTTTTGCAAAAGAGGGGGTTTGACACATATGAGTATGTGGATTCTGATGAGAATATGCAAGAGAGAAATGAGGAGCAATTACCTCGAAATAATAATATAGTAGAGAAACAAAGGGTGATGAATCAAGTAGGGGGTGAGCACTTAACACTAAGTGAAATGGATAAATGGAGAGCAACGGCGGTTTCACTTAGGGACACTCTGGAACAACTAAAAGGTTTGGGTAAATCCCTTTAGCGATGATAGCTTTTTTAACGTGGTGTCTTGGAATTCAAGAGAACACACACATCTGGTACAAAACAAAAAAGTATGCATGAATCTAGAGAAATTTGATTTTGTCCTGTTACAGGAAACTTGGGCATGTGGACCACTGTTATGGGACGGCATTGTTGTACTCTGCCTATGTGGCATGAAGGGGCAAAGAGGTCGACCTAAGGGTGGCTTAGCGCTTGAGTATCGTAATGATCAAGATATATCATTGATAAAAGAGATACATGTTCAGGAGTCATGCCAAGCAGCAAATTTCAGAATTGTAACCAATGAGGGGAATACTCATTTTATGATCATTAATATCTATTGGAATGATGCGGAAAGGGATGATCTTATGCTTAAAAAGCTGTTGACAGAGTTGAATACATTGTTAGAAGAGTGGACAGTCTCCAATCCGAAGGGTTTGATAATCTTAGCAGGCGACCTGAATGCGGATTGCGACCTAACAAGTGATGAAAGAGCGGTGAGATTAAGTGGGTGTGGTAATCAAGGAAGGGGGACTGCTAATAAGCCGAATAGAGGAGCGTTATGGTGTAATTTTGCTAACTCCTAGGGCTTGACACGGTTGTTTAACGATAAACCGACCTGGAATGCACGTGGAGCATTTTCTATTATTGATTTTATCTTTGCTAGTGATCTTCTAATTGGAAACAGGTCAAATATGCATGTGGAAGTCAACTCGGTAAGCGATCATGCAATGTTATCAATAAATATAAATATAAAGAAACAAAATATTCTTACCAAAGCATATTGTGCACAAACAATTGAAATGTCAGAGGATCGAGAATAAAGTGGAATATGAACAAAACAGCCAAATTTAATAACATGATGAGTCATGATTTTGAGAAATGTGATCTAGAGGTAAAAAAGATTCAAAACTCGGTTGATAAATTTGGCGTGTTTTTGGACACAATGATGGACAAGTTAGAGCAACCAACATCTAGAGTAGCGCCAAAAGAAAAAAACCATAGGCACACTTTTGACCTTGAGATCAAGATGCAAAGGGCCAGGTTGAATAAGGACCTCTGTGCCATAAAAAAACGAAAGTTACTCCCGGAAGATTACAGAGAGCAATGTAGACGGAGGCGACAAGCTTATAGGAATTGGAGGTTATATCATCAAGCCTCCTTATTACAGATGGATGGTGAAAAAATGCTGAAAGCCATGAAAGAAAGTAACTCGAGAAATTATTGGGCTCTCATCAATAGTACCGAGATTACACAAACCCAATTAAACACTAACCCGATTAGTGAAAAGGTATGGTGTGAGCATTTCGATAAGTTATATACACGTTCTTGTAATGAGGATTTCGTGTTAGAAAAAACGGCTCTCAATTGGACGCTTGATGTATCTGTGAATAAAATGCTATTCATTATAAAGAAAATGAAAGCCTCGTGTACTCCGGGTCCCAATAATTTGTCTATGGTACTGATAAAGCAAAATGTTCTGTTGTGGGTGAAAATATTCCATATGATATTTAAAAATGTAATTGAGACGCAAACTATGCCAGTTTCCAGGAAAAGTTTCTTATGTAATACTGATCTTTAAAAAAGGTAATCGACAGAGTACGTCAAATTACAGAGCAATTTCTTTAATAAACATCGAAACCAAGATATTTTCAGCTATAATTCTAGAAAGTTTACTAGATTGGATGGAGGAAAAGGATATTTTAGATGTCTGCCAGATTGGCTTTCGTAAAGATCTGGGAACCGATGCTGGGGGTCTAATAGTGACCATCTTGCAGAATCAAAAATCTAAAATAGGGAATGGCCCCATATATGCTGCATCTATGGACCTCTCTGCAGCATTTGATATGGTGGATAGGCCACTCCTATGGCAGAAACGTGTAATGTTAAACATAGAGGGGGGCCTACTCTCCATCATTATTCATCTATATTCAAATACAACGCTAAAGGTTCGTCTTAATAATGAGGGCCTGATGTCTAGGGAAATCCTATCAAAGAATCGCTTGAAACAGGGCTGTGCCTTGGCAGCAATTTTATTCAATCTATATGTCTCTGGAGCAAATGCTAGATTGTAATCTGCGGGCCTACTAGCTCCCAAGGTCGGTGGAATTGTGATCAAGTGGTTGGCTTACGCGGACAACTTTATGCTCTTCGACAAAACTAAGATCGGCCTACAGAGGCTTATTGATGCCTTTGTCAGCTTTATTAGTGATCTTAAACTGAAAATCAATCCACATAAAACAGTGGTGATTAACCTGGGGGAAAGCAATACAAAATCTGTAAATCCTGTATGGTATGTAGAGGGAACCGCAGTTCGTCTACAGAAAGCATTCAAATACTTGGGCTACTCCTTTGTTAGCAATATGTCATATAGCTTTGTGAAACAATGTTTGGAAGTTAAAGCCATTGATGCAGCGAATCAAATGAGAGTAATTGGAAGCAAATATGGGAAATTCTCCATGAATGCTTGTAGGGATTTCTACATCATGAAGGTGACTCCAAGGTTGGCATACGGTTTGGAATTTTACCCAGAGAAAGAAGTATTACAGTTAAAAAGTATTGAATCTAAAATCTGGAAAAAGTTACTATTCTTTCTGCCAAAATGCATACCGATGGAATTAATAAGATATGAGTTTGGTTTTAATTCCCTAAAATGTTGTATGGATTATAAAAAAGCAATGCTTTATAGAAAATGTGTGCTTGCTAGCATAATTCATTATATCAAGTTTGCAGGAATGATACTGGGAGATATATGTCTGATTTGAAAGCTGAGGTGGAACAGACGCTGAGTAATATTGGTGCGACAATGGTTTCCCTCTTGGAAAGATCCGCCAAAATTAAAATGATGATTAAAGACTTTGATTGGGTAGCGAATAATTCTGTAATAATAAACTCAAAACTGTATGCGCAAGTATTATCCATCTGGAAATGGTTTCCCGAACCTGAGTAGTATCTGGTAAAATGTCCATCGCGGAAATTGCGACATAGTATTATCAGATTCAGATTGAATGTTATGAATACTAATGAAATAGGAGCAGTGAGAAAACTGATCTCAGAGAATATGAAAGTGTGCAGATTCTGTATGCATGAAGATTTTCCGGAATCACTGTCACACTTGTTACTTGGTTGTCCTATGTTAAAGAAGGAAAGACGTGCTTACTTTGCGGAATTTGTAACTGACACCTCGTGTGTATTCAGAGAGCAATTTTGGTTCGAAATGCTACATGGTCGCAACATCATATTGAAAATAAGGGTGATAGCGTTTTTGACAAATGTATGCAAAGTTGCATAGAAGGACTCAAGTCAGTTTTTTTGTTGTTGAAAGAAATGAATTGAATTGAAGACTGGAATGAGTCTATTTTACGAAAGACATTGTTTATGCAGTTGGGGACTGAAAAAAAATGTTTTTTTTTATTTTATGTGTAAAATGTTGGCTAAAGATGCTTGTTTTAAATCATAACTGCATTCTTACTATTTTATGCCTTGTTAATGAAAATTTGTAAAGGTTTTTTTAAACCAATATACAATAAAGAAAAAAAAAAGACTTGATATACGTGTAGGTGGGCAGAACACTGGGGACGCTACTAGTAATGCTAGAGGAATAGCATGATGAACGAAGTGACCGGGAACAATGTGCGTTCAGGTAGATGCAGTGCGTAGAGAAACATAAGAACTGGAAGTCTGTGTAACATGTGGGACTGGACAAGCACATATCTAATGCAGTGCACTTGCTAGGTATGTGGAGCAGTCTGCATTAATGGGTGCGGACAAAGGTGTCTCAATAGGCGTAACATGCCGTTAGATAACTGTGAAGTCGTAGTATTCAGTGCGCGAAGGACTGTCTTGGAACAGTCAGAAATGTAACACGCCCACTGAGAGTGCCGTCAGAACTGAAAATGGGAATATAAAAAAGATGATCAGTATCTTACCCAAGTATAGAAATTCTAACTCTCAGAGCGAGAGGATCAGCTAGAGAAAGTACCTATTCGCAGGGGAATGAAGTTGCGCTGCAACTGCGGCATCCATGGAGTCTCTTGATGCCGAGATAGACACAGGGCAACAGTCTCAAAGCGAGTCTGCAGTAGGAGTAATAGAAGAACTCTGCAAACTGTGGTGGAGGCTGGGTCGGCCATCTTAGAGTGAGTAAGGAATAGAGCAGGTACTGTGGTCAATAAATCTGCCTGGGATGCACTGGCCAAAGGAATAATGCCATGTATTGTAAACACCTTAATAAATGTTAAATGGTCTATGACTCTAACAGTAATCCAGTAACCCCATAGGGGAATACTAAGATGGAGAGGCAGGAAGATGTGCCGTCTAGAGTACCATGGAGTCAGAGTGACTGGGTGCTTAAGGAGAAGAGGATATATGCGTGGGGTAGAATGATGTCTCAAATGGATCGGAAATGAACAAAAAGCCTCGCCAACCTAGGCGGTTCATTTACTGGTGGAGCAGTTAGCTATGATAGAGCGTACACATCCTAGTATTCACTTTCGTGGTGCTTACTTAGTGAAAACCACTAGTTAGCTTATGCTTAGATACATTAGGTAACAGTTATGGTTGAGGGCATAACACATACTAATAATGGTGTTCCGGTATTTAACATTCATGTTTGATCACATTCACAAAAATGCAAGTTTTAGTTAAGGGCAAAACATATGCTGCTCATGGTGTTAGTGTTTTACATTCATGTATAGTCACAATAATAAAAACAAAAGTTCAATGCATATCATAGCTTCCAATTATGTCAAACAGGCCCCTTCTGGTCTGCATGTGGGTAAATACTATAGGTTGTATTTATACTGTGGAGATGTATGGATGTTTACCATAAATGTAATTAAACCAAGACCCAATGGGGATAGGGCCAAAGTCAGGTTTATATGTCAGGTATGAATTAAAGTTCAATTAAATAAAACAACTCAGTGGGAACTCATCGTTCAATCCTTTAGGTTGCAGAGTATCCAGTTGGTCCAACATTTTTCTCTTCTCGAGAGGAGAGTCTGATAATCACCTGCTCTTTGCAGCTTTTTCACAACCTCTATGATTTGAAATTTTATCTGGGCGATAGTGTGCTGATGTTCAAAGAAGTGTTGTGTCAATGGAGACTTCTTGTTCTTGCATCTGATTGTGGATTTATGCTCCGTCCACCTGTCCTTTGCTGCTCGTGCTGTTTGTCCAATATACAGTTTGCCGCATGGGCATTTAATTGAGTATATCACTCCAGCTGAGAGACAGGTTGCAAAGTGATGCCTTTTAAGTTTCCTCCCAGTTTGTGGATGAGAAATGGTACCGCTTTTGGGTATATTATTGCAATTACGACAGGGGAAGATACCCTTCTTTTTGGTCTTAAGCACCAGTGGTTTGTCTTTATTTGGTCTTTCAGCCCTGACTAATCTATCTCTCAAGTTGCGACCTTTTTGAAGGCCATCATAGGTGCTTTCGGAAAGAGTTCCAACAATGAAGAGTCGTTATGTAGTATGGTCCAATTTTTTCTGGTAACTCTGCTTATTTTTTTTTTTTTTTTATTGGTTTATAAAAAAAACCTTTAAAAGAAGTAACATTACATTTAATTACTCGTTTAAAAAGATATCATAATTGACCAATAAGCAGGTGAAGACAGAGAATATCACAGAGTAAGGAATATAAACAATATAAACGAAAGAAGTCATATAAGTAAATGGAAAAAATAAACACTTAATTGGACAAAATGTATCACACAGCATGTTGGCTAATATTTACATCCATTTTCATGTGATTTTGCTAGTTCATCTTCAATGTTTTTAAGGAGAAATGTCAAGGCATGTGTTAGTTTATTATTAGCCTCTGTGAAACATTCCATCCACCATTCTTCCATGGTTTGAAGAGGTTTATTTGCCACAATTGTATTAAACAGTGTCATTCTTCTCGTAGAGAAAGCTTTACAGGTTAAAACCAGATGTTTGATATTCTCTTCAAAATGGTCACAGAATCTGCAGTTCAGGTTCAGTTTCTCATATTTAGGCCATCGTCTAATTACCTCTTTTGTCTTGAATTGATTTAGCCTGAATTTCATGAGCAGAATTCTCTTCTGTTTATCCGGACATTTTTCAAGATATTTATAGATTGAGTTATAAGCTTTTCCTTCTGGGGGAACATTTTTCATAAGCGAGTATTTGGCTCTGTCTGTGCAGGTGTTGATCCAATCAATTTCCCATAGTTTTTTTTTTACAGCATCTGGATTTTCCATCAGAGTGATCGCATCGCTTTTTATATCCATTAGGATTTGATGACATTGATTTAACCAGGCTGAAAAAATTGTTTTTTTCGATTGATTGTCGGCCAAATTATGAAGAATTTTCATTTGCGGTGCGCCATTTGGCAGGATTATCTTACGAAAGATTGACAGAGTATTCCATGTGACTTTTGCATTTATTGAAATCAGCCCCAATTCGTATCTTACTACAACTGCCGGCAATCCTCTACCGACTTTCAGAATTCTGCCCCAAAACATGTTTTCAAGTGTATCCCACAAACTTGCGGGGCATCCAAACGCAGTTTCAGCACCATAGATTATTGCAGGCACCGCTTTTTGTTTGTAGAACTTTAAGGTAGGAACCAATGAGAACTTGCCATATTTTTTGTCTAAGGCCATAGCTTGGGCGCTTAATTGACGACATTTTGATTTAGTTTTCTCAACCCAAGTAAGGTCATTTATGTTGGAATTTAACCACATACCTAGGTATTTTACATGTTTTACCTCTTGGAGTATTTCGCCATTAAGGCACCAGTTGAAATTCTTGGATGTACCTTTAGTCAGGTTTTGAAGTGTTAAGATGACAGATTTACTCGGATTTATCTGTAGACCATTATCTTGGACATATTTTTCTAACACATGTAATTTCCGTTGTAGTCCAATGGGTGTAAGATCCATTAGGACAAGGTCATCAGCATACAGGACCCCATTTAGAGGAGTGTCAATTATCTTGGGGTCAAATCCTTTGGCTTTCCCAAGTGCATCCCCAATGTCAGAGATGAAAGCATTGAATAGTATTGCCGCTAGAGGACACCCTTGTTTAACTCCGCAGTAAGTGTGAATGGGTTTTGATAGAGTGCCGTTTGCGTCTAACCGAATATAGATTTTAGTATCGGTATGCAAATCCTTGATGGCATGTAACAGGCTATTTGGACAATTCCAGCTTTTTAATTTTGTCCAAAGGGTTTCTCTATCTATGCTATCGAAAGCATGAGATAGGTCAACGAATGCAAGGTACACTTTTGATTTTTTCATAATCATGTCCATTTTTATTAAGTTAATGAGTATTAAATTTAGGCAACAGCCAACACCCTTCACAAATCCACTTTGTCTGGCATCGATATGATTGGTTGACATTAGCCAATCCATCAGTCTATGTTGGAGTTGTGTTGCATAAACCTTACCCAATACATCTAACAAGGCAATAGGCCTATAATCCATTGGGTTTGATCGATTGCCCTTTTTGAATATTGGGACAACAATGGCTTTTTTCCATGACACTGCGGTGATACCTTCCATAGCGATTTTATCAAACAGAACCTTACAAAACTCAGCCCAGGCATCCGGATCAGATTTTAGCATGGCATTTGTTAAGCCATCCGGGCCAGGCGCTCGAGAATTGGAAAGTTTTTTGATGTCTAACAAGATTTCCGCCTGATCAAACTGAATATCCCAAGGAGAGAGTGCAGGTAATGGAGGATCAGGTGTGCTACCCTTTTTTGAGAACAGGATTGAAAAATGCTCAATCCATTTTTGTTCAGTGACCATGTTTTTATTCGATGCTGTTGGTATTCCAGATTGGTTATTAATAATTGACCAAAAATCTGCAGAGTTTTTCTCTTTCATAGAATTCATTATTTGTTCAGCATCATGTTGTTCTGTTAAAGCACGATGTGCTATCAACCAGTTTTTATAGTTTTGTTTAATCTTTTTTCTCTTCTTGAGGGCATCCATGTGGCTGTCATTTTTTAGTTGGCGTAGAGCCTTGCGCATTTCTCTCTTTCTCATGACGATTTCAGGATTGTAAGTATGTGAGTATTTTTGGGACTGCATAACATTTGGGTTTCTAGAAATCTTATACTGTTCTAATAGGGGAGTGTAATCTACGCCTAACAGGTCAATTTGTTTCTCATAATCTTTTTTCAATATATTCACATGATGTGAATTAAGTTTTAATCTATTGCCGCTATTGTTGGGAATTATTTTCCAATTCCATGTTATAGAGGATAATTGTGGTGGCATTTCAAGATGTGCTATGATCATATTGTGATCACTGACTTGTGTATTAAGGACTTCGAAATCTAAAATACGAGGTGATAAATTTTCAGATACAAAAATGTAATCCAGGATGGAGTTCTGTTCCTTTCTTTGCCAGGTAGATTTGGCAGGTATGTCTCCCTCGACATTACCATTCAGTCTGGAGATTCTCCTTAAAGTCAGTTCTTCGGACCATTTTTGTATCAAATCCTGTTTCCTTGGAAGATAATTCTTGCTTCTTTCCATAAGATCTAAATTGAAGTCTCCACATATGATCAGGCCAGCACTGGTGTCTTTAATCATTAATTCGTCAATTATATCCATAATATGTTCAACAAAGGACGATGTTCCAGCTTTACTATGATGCCAATATAAATTAATGACAAAAAGTGTCAGATGTTTATTGTCATCATTAGTGTTCCTTTTGATGGTAACAACTTGAATGTAGGATGATATGTTATTATATTCCATCAGCCTACAACCAGAGGCTTTTTTTACAAGAGTTAAAATGCCTGCGCTTGGACGTCCTTTTATCCCTTTAATAGCAGGGTTAAGTGCTATTTCATAATCCTCTGCAATTGGGCAAATATCCAGCCAAGTTTCTTGGAGGCATATTATATATATCTCATTCATCCAATTTTCTTTGAGGTTATATAGATGGGTAAAGCCTCTTGTATTCCACGAGCCAATGGTTAGGCTAGCATTTTTCGGTTTCAGTAAGCATTAACTTCGGTTATTATCTGCTAAGGTTGCTGCTAGCCAGTTCCACTCGTTATGAGATACCTGATTCAATTCGCTTCCTTTTTTTTGTGGAATTTGGTGAGTGTTTTTTACTGTAATTCGGATTAACTCAGATTGTTTTGTTTTTTGATTATTGAGCTGTTCATTTCGAAGTAGGTTAAATTGTTTATATTCTGCCTTCCAACTTTCATCATCAATTATTTGCGAGTTTGATTGCTTTTCATTTGGAGCTTCCTTTCGGTGACATTCTGTCAAAGGGACCACATCATTTGGTTTTTTAGTCATGATGGAACTATCTACTTCTACAATGTCAAAACCACAGGGTAGTAGAGCTGCAGCACCTTGCAGTAGAGTTTCACAGACAAGTCTAGAATTTACATGTAAGAACACTCTGTCCAATACGGTATCATCCTTAAATTCTACAGCCTGGATGTCACTAGACTCAATGGTGCGTAGCACAGGGACATGATGGAACTGACTCAACACATTTTTCCTATTCATTATGAGTCCATCCTTAATATTCAGAATTTGTTCTAGACTTAGGCAGTATTTTGCCTTTATTTTGTTGATATTGTTTTTCTCACCATTAGTATAGACATTTCTTTTTTGAACTTTAGGGAGGTCTTCTTTCCCTTTACGAAAATCACGATCTGCAGTTGCATTAGTCATCTCACTTTTATTTATTGGAGATAAGTTGTCCTCTATCAGTGTTCTTTCTGCGTCTGCTGGTTTGTATTTCAAAGCGATATTCTTTTTTAAAGAGATGTTATCTTGGCTTACAAACATGGATGTGAGTTTTTTCCTTTTTTCATCTAAGGTTCTAAACGGGCTGACTGTTTCTTTGTAAAAGTTAGTGATGGTTTTTTGTAGTTCAGACACCCACTCACAAAGTCGCTCAGATGCCAATTCCTCTCCTTTTTTTGTTGGTTCAATGGATTCTGTCGATGTTTTAATCTGAGTCAAATTAATCTCTTCATTTTCTTTATCACATTCCGTTTTTTTGACTTCCTGTGGATCTTCACACGTTGAGAGATTCATTAAAGTCTCGATGTCGGCTGCTTCATCCTCCGTTATAGTGACGTGATCAGTGTTGTGAAGTATGGATGTTGCATTTTGTATTTCAAGATCTCGGGGTGGCTCCGAGATATTTTTCAAAGTATCGCAATTGTTAGATGATACATTAACAGTGACTGATTTCAAATTTCTTAAGAAGGCTCGTGCTCCATTTGTTATTTTCATTCTTTTTTGATTTTTAGATTTCTTTTTTTGCTGGACTCCTTTTGGGACTTGTTTTAGGCTGTTTTTTCCAAATATATCATAAAGAGCCTTGGGAGCTTCTATGTTATTTTCTTGTTGATCTTTAATCTCACTTGATATATCTTTATCCATTATTTTTGTTTTATCATTTATTACATTTTTAGTGGCATGATCTTCATTTGCGCTAGCTTTAGCACTTGTTTTAGACCAATTTTCGCTCACATTTTGTTCATCAATTATTTCTATTGTTTCAATTAAATCTTTCGCTTGAGGATTTTCACAGCTTTCATTGTTTTTATTTTCGTTCTGTGTAGATTGTAGTGTACAAGTACACTCTTCTGGTGATACATTCAAAGTCTTTTTAGGTCTGTCCAGGCTTTTCTCTTGCAGACCATCCACTAAAATTTCGCGCTCAGCCCTGGGTGCAATAAATGATTCTTCTGACATCGGTTGGCATCCTTCCCAGATTTTTCCTTTATCTTTTTCTACAAGCACTATGGTAGTTGCTTTATCTTTTTTCAGCAGAGAAGGGTCATTCTTTTTACATACCTGTTCAGTGTTTCCGCACTCCAAAATCGGATGTTCTGTTGACAGACAATATTTCTCCAAAGTAGAAGTATTACGACAGTTATCTATACTAGAAATGTTAGAGGCACCATCCTTTGAAGCAGGAATGTGAGGTTTATTAAAAAGCTTCAGCGCTTCTCGGGCAACTTCAGCTATTAATTTTTTATCCTCACGTGAATTGTGATTAGCGTCTAAGATTAATTTTAGGAAGTTGGCATTTTCAGTCTTTTCTTGTTTTTGGTTATCCTGACTTCTTTGTTGTTCAGTTACCATATTTGCAACTTTGGTGTTTAGCAAAGCTATTAGCGTGGTTAAATCTTTAATGCTTCCATCCAATTGTTCATATAATTTAAGGTACGGAGAGAGTACGATATTCATGGAGGATATAACCGTTGTTTGAATGTCAGATATATTTAGTACAGGAACGCCCTTATCTTTTTTTGAGTAAGACGCCTTATTTTTCCCACATCCACGTCTTATTTTTGGAAACGGTCTTTCCATTAGAGACGAATCATCAGTATCAGAGGAAGAGGAATTCGATGATACAGATGAAATATTTCTATTCTCGTTTACAAGGATCGAAGTTTCGCTTGGTCCTTTCCAAGGCGTTTGATTTTTGTTATCAATTGTTGTAAATCTTATTGGTGAATGAGGTCTATGTGACTGTTGTAGAGATCTTGTTTGTGAGCAGACTATGTCGTCTGAAAGGCTATTTCTGCCTCTTTTCCTTTTGTGTGCAGGACTACGAGTTGTCATAGATGTATTGAGATCTACAGGTAGATTGTTTCTTGTTTCGAAGTTTTCCGTATATGCATCATCATGAGATATCAACTGCGTCATATCACCCCTTTTCTTTGAAGTGGAAGTGCATTTTTGTTTATTGTTGGTCCGGTTGTTGAAGTCCAGATTCATTTTTAATAAGTCTTTCAGAAGTTTATCAGCCACGCTAATTGAATCCCTTCTTTCATAGGTCACTGTGTCTTGCCTTTTGATAAGAGGTTGTTGTTCCAATATATTACAATTGCCGAATTGGGGTTGTTCATTGTCACTAATTTGTGATGACGTTTTTCCAGTTGCGTGGCCTGTTTTAGGACTAAGTTCGACATGAGTCCGCTCGCTACACAATACCTCTCGAGACGGAGGCAAGGTATGCACGTTGTTATCTTCATTTGTACATTGGACAATTTTTGCAGCTAAGTCACGTAATTGAGGAAAGATCTCTGCTGGTACCATTTTGTTTCCATCCATATTTCCATCAATCAGAAACTCAGAGCATGAGTAGTATTTGCATTCTCGAGGACCATCTTTAGTGGCAGTGCTAGGTTCAGACACAGAGCCAGTAGTGAATGGAGACTTATTTATTATAGTTGTTGTAGTTGTTTTAGATATTTTGCTTTGAATTTCAGTTTCAATTCGCTTTTCAGTTTCAGTTTTAGTTTCAGTAATGAAGCAATCATTATCACCTTTGTCAATAGAGTTATTAGCTTGTTCAGTTTCATTTTCAATTTCAGTACCATTCTCAAGCTGTTTAGGTTCGCAACACGTGCAGCACTCAATCACCTCGCCAATTCCATCAAACTCGCCATTCTCACAACACTCATGCATACGCTTCTGCATACACTCCTGCATACACTGTTGCATACAAGTCTCGGTACTACAGCTGGCCGATAAATGCATTTTAGAAGCATTTAATGATTCGGCAATATTTAAGGCTGATGTTGCATTGACTATGTCATTTTTATCGATATTTATTATGTATGTAGAAGCTTTTCTTCTTACCGCGGGTTTGGTAGAGCTGCCTCCACATCGGCGTAGGCCTGACCGGTTCTGAGGTACGTCCATTATATCATTATTTTCCATCATATTAGTTACAAAAACCCTGCACTTTCTTAGAATGCAGGTAGGAAAGTCGCAAGAAGAGAAGAAAAAAAAAGAAAAACACCAGCAGGGTCAACGGAACCAAGGGACCAAAGGCACCAAAGACACTCAAGACTCAGTGCCGACTCCGCGCCGCTCCGCGGGTGCACTGGGTTTTTGAAGGAATAGCTCCGCCTCCGCCTCCTGGCTGGCAGTGAGCTAGATGAGGGACTCGAAATAGTAGCAGCAAAACGAAAAGCACAATTTCTCCTCAAGACACTCAAGACTCAGTGCCGACTCCGCGCCGCTCCGCGGGTGCACTGGGTTTTTGAAGGAATAGCTCCGCCTCCGCCTCCTGGCTGGCAGTGAGCTAGATGAGGGACTCGAAATAGTAGCAGCAAAACGAAAAGCACAATTTCTCCTCAAGACACTCAAGACTCAGTGCCGACTCTGCTTATTTGGAAGCTTTATCGTGAAAATTTAGAGATGTAGAGAAGTGGCGCAGATTTATCTTTCACCTTAGTTATAGTAAGTCATCCCTACTCAGGTTGGTAGGTCTCTCAACTGTGTCTTTCAAAGTGACCTTAGGGTAATCCCTTGATTCAAAATGGTCTATTAGTTAAGAGCATTCAAAGTCTAAACCGGCGGGATCAGAGATAATCCTTTTGAGACAGAGCATATGGCTGTACGGCAGACTTTTTAACATTGATTTTGGATGAAAGCTTGCATAATGTAACAAGTTATTTGCATCGGTAGGTTTGTGGTAGATCGTGGTCACAATCTGTCCTTCTTGAACTCTTAATTCCACATACAGGAAGTGTAGGGATGGTGATCCTATTTCCATTGTGAATTATATGTTGTGGTGTACTTTGTTTAAGTAATCAAAGAAAAGGTCCAGTTTGGTTCTTGTACCACACCAGATGCAAAAAATGTCATCGATGTAACAATTCCAGGCTGTGGAGACCAGTGATGATGATCTAGTACAACTTTTCTTCTCAAAGTAGTACATTGCTGACCCCATGGTTGTCCCTGAAATTTGGCCACAATAGTTGCCCTGGAATCGGAAATAGCTGTTGTTTAGGATTAGGTCGAGTAATTCTACAATGAACTCAGGATTCCCTTTGATTTCTGATGAATTGGAAAGTAGCCATTGAATGCAAATGTGCTGGCCTGCTTGTCAGCCTTTAGGGATAATTCTAAATGAACTCAGGATTCAATTTGATTTCTGATGAATTGGAAAGTTTAAATGAATGTAATTATACTGGCCTGCTTGTCAGCCTTTAGGGATAATATAGTGCCTGTGTACATCCCTTGTGAAGGATGGTACTTCCAAAGACACGTATTAAGTGCCCCAGATAAAAATACCCTTCCATTTCAAAGGCTATTTGTACAACTCAGGATCACCCCATCTTTCTGGAAAACTAGGTACCAGCTGTTCAACATTCTTACACCGACCAATTCTCCACCACAACACCCAGCTACAGGCATTTGCAACAAAGCAAAGGCAACAAGCTGAAATATTAGAACAGGATGCCACATACAAGATGTAACCAGGGGATGGCTCAAACTTGGCATGTCAACCACTGAGAATGCAAACTGCTCATTACAATCTTTGCAATAATTATATGGAAAATCTACAGAATTACCACCAATCATGTTTACCTTTACCGACATTTGGTCTTGTGGAATTTCCACAGGATTATGCACAGTGGTATAGTGGTGTCAATCCTCAATTTCAGATCTCATAGAACTCCACAGGGATTGTTAACAGATTTAATCTGAACAGTAATACTGTGCTGCAAATCTACTGGGATTTGGGGGTAAATGAGGATTTACCTTGAGCAAAATCCTAGATATGCTTCCTCCACGTTACCTCCAAACCTAGAGTACAGCAGTGTGTTAATGCGGTGGTAAGCACCATCACACCACATGAGCACAAGGCTTCAGGAAAACAGATACCTCAAGTGCTCTCAAGAGGAATCACATAGAAACAGACCCCCATGCAGTCCCCTCGTACTTCGGAACTGCATACATCAACAAGATATGTATATTCCATCTTTCCTCTGTACAACTAATCACTGATTTGATTCTTCAACAGAAAGTTTAACAGCTTTAGATCTATATTGCCAGGCTCGAAAAATGTAATGAGCTACACAGTTCACAATATTAGAGTGTAGGTTTCCTTCACAAATTTCTAGAGCACTAACAGTTGTTTGAACTCCCAATTCCCTCAACAAAGGGCGCAGACAACAAGTTCTCAGTGCCCTGAGTTTCTCACAAAAAAACAAAAAAATAATAACTTTATCAGCACCTAAACCACACAAAACGCAGGTTGATAGCCCGTCTTGTCCCCAGGATTGGGTGGCGGAATCCAACTGCAATATCCCAAACCTGAAACGAACACAAAGTAATCTGGCATAAAATGGATTCAACTAATTTAGATAGATTTCTGGGCCAAACGCCGGTTTGCACTGCAGATCGTCTGGACCAAGCCTCAGCTTTTTCGCCCACTCAATCATTTTTGCTGAGTTCTTAATTCTACACAAAGCTGACTGATCAGATTATTAAGGTTCTTCCCACTGATGGAATTTATTTAACACAAGCACTTAACACAAGCCATTTCTTTTGGATCTGCATTACCCATGGGAGACTCCAGCGTCCCACAAGGCTCAAGAGATGCCTAAACGCATCTCTGTACATCTCTAACCCCTCCATGCTTATCCATCTCTAACTGCCCCTCTCCCATGCTTATTGAAGAAGGATCTTGTAGCCCCTCAGTATTTTCACAATGTTATACAAGCCTAGCCACTTGCGCAGTCCAATGCCCATCTTCACTAAATCTAATTCCCAGGTAGTCATAAAATTAGACTTGCTACAACATACTCCCAGCCACAAAAATGTTCAATCTCGAAAGTTTGGCAAATTGGGGTTTAAAGACCACAACATTTGTTTTACCAATATTCTTCCTCAAGCCGAGATCATTACACTTCTTCAGGCGCACAGCCAATGATGTTTTAGTCCCTCTGGGGTAGTGGACAAAAGGACTGCATTGCCTGCATAAAAAAGAGCAGGATACCGATCTGTACCAATCCTTGGGCAGGACATACATTCCTGTAAAAGAGAAGTTATAATTTCTTCCACGGATATACAGAATACTAATGGTGCCAAAACATAGCCCTGTCTGACTCCTCTATTTACACCAAAAGGAGCAGATGCTTCACCGGCCAGCCTATCTGGCACCACAGCTGTATTGCCACTGTACATTTCCTGAATAATTGATAGAAGATGGGCGGGGGACTCGTCTTTTACGCAAAACCTGCAAAAAGGTTATTTCTTGAGACTGCATCGAAAGCACACTTAAGATCCACGAACACTGCATACAGATTCATTCTATTTAAAATAGGGTACTTTTTAATCAGTCAAATAAAAAGTCTGAAACTCTGATCAAGAGTGCTTTTATTCTTTTGAAAACTTGCTGCTTGTAGATTACTTATTATATTATTATCATCTGTCAAAGCTTGAAGATGGTTCAGAATAGATTTTGCAAATCTTTCCCAGTGCAATCCAAGATAGAGATTTGTCTATAATTGGCCAGAAAATCTCTACCCCTTTTTGTACACTGGGACTATCACAGCTTGGTTTCAAGAGCTAGGCATTGACTTAAGATGTAACATTGTATTGAATAATTAGCACAAGACGGGCCCCAGATGGTAATCCTGTCCTTATATAAATCGGATAATAAATTCCCATTTGGGCCAGGGGCATTACCACTTTTTTTTGCGAGATGATGGCTTGACACACTTCTTCTATTTTAAGACAGGATTGACCCTCAACAGGAGTGTCTTGCACTCTCGTGGGGACCCACTTTGTGTTGAAACGTGTAATTTACAAGAGGCTCACAATAAAGCCCCGCAAAATGATTCTCCTACTGAACAGCACGGATGCGACAATGCAGAGTAGTGTCCCCTTTAACGTCTTTCCCAGCTATCAGTTTCCAATAGGTTTCCAATAGTTTTCAGCATCCCGATCTATGTGTGCTTGGCTTAAGCGAGACCACTTTGAACTAGTATATATCTTATTTTGATCTTGCAGCATGCCAAGAGATCATGCAAATTGCAGTGGATTGAGGTATAAAACCCAATTGCGGCAGACTGGGTGCGTGCAACGTTTGAAGTGGAGTATTGACATCCCTCAGGTGTTCACATGTGAACAATGGTGTCTGCTGTGGGGCCTACGGGTGTTTTGTGTCTTGCGTGCTGTGTGACACGTGCAGTTCATCTGTGTATCGGGTGTGTATTTGGGTATGAGAGCGCATGCAGCATGCATTTTGATGCGACAGTGGTGGGGCCAGTATCTGGACAGGGATATGTTTATGTGTGTATGATGGGCCATGTATTGGCTTGCATCACAGTCACATTTGTTGGTCAACTGTGATCATCGGTTGTCAGGTGTTTGTGGCGACACTCACCTTCATCTGCCGATGATGGAACTCCGAACTCCGCTCCACCAACTCTTTTGATGGACTCGACATCTATTAATGTGCTGCAGGTCTCTTCCCACCTTGCCAATTTATTGGGTGAGTGGGCACCACCGCCTGTTGCCAGCCCCTGGCTGCGATTGGCCAACAGGATATTCCTTAGTCTTAGCCGCAGGTCATCCCACCGCTTTTTGCAGTCCCTCACGGTGCGTGCGGTGGTGCCAACCGCAATCACTTTCCTTGCTACTTCCTCCCAGATCTCCATCTTCCTGAGCTGTGCTGGATGCCTCAGGTCAGCACAGAAGACCACATCCGCATGCTCCAATAGTGTATCTGCTAACATGTTGAGCTCCTCGTCCTTGAATCTGGGTTTGCGCAAGCAGGCAGTGCCTTTCTGGGTTGCTTTTGACATCTTCTCCAAGGTGTGTTAGGGCTTTAGCCTGAACAGGTCCAGTCTGTGGAGGATAGCAATGGATTGTGTTTTTAAAGATGGCAGCCGGTGCATTTCCCGTTCTGGCGCAATGACGTTACTTCCGGGGCCGGTAATAATGGACCCATTAATACCACTGTGTTAATACCGGTACCGCTATTTGGGAGATGCCGATGGCGGAAGAGTTATTTGTGCATTTCATGATGCCGCTATCTGGGAGTTTGAGGGTCATTCCCGGGATGCTGGTACGGCCGCTACCGGCATGCAGATATGCGCGTACTCGCACACAATCGTGATCAGCCGCTGTTTGCTACACGGACATATTGTTACCGGCATGCCGGTAAAGACAGATTTTTATCGCCAATCTCGTAATGAGGCCCTATTTTCTGGCAATTTACCACCTGCAATTTCCTTTTTTTAATAGGTTTTTCCAAAAATGGCAGCCAATAAGGGGAGCCACACATTGGTTGAGTAAGGTGTTCAGGCTATTTATGAGATGATCAGAGTGTGAGATGGTGTGGGGTCAGGGCTCTACACAATTTTCAGTGTCTCATCATCTCTCACAGGTTCTGTGTCAACACCTCATAGAGGTTCTCTTAGGTTTTTCCCTCCCCACTCTAGTATCACATCTCATCTCCTCTCAAAAGTTCTTTAGGGTTTTACCCTACCCCAATGATACAATGTCTTGCCAATCTTGTCATGTTCTGTTAAGGATTTGTCTCACCACATTGGTGCAACGTCTCTAGCCTCTTCCATGTTCTAATTTGGTTTTACGCCCACCCCTCTGGTAAGGTATTTCCACGCCTCCTTCAGGTGTTTTTAATTTTTTATTTTATTGGAATTGATATAGCTCTTTCACCAAAGCACTGTACAAACAATTACACAAAGGAACATAGTAAGAAACAGACATCTGGCATTTTATAGCAGATCGACAACTTAGATGAAGGATTTGGGGGGAAAGAAAGTGAGCTTTTAAGAGAGAAATCAATATGAATGAGAAGGAGAGGAATGCGTGTCAGGTGGAAGCAAATTACAAAGTTTGGGGTCAAGAAGGGAAATGGAACGGCAACAGGAAGGAGGACAGGGTGCTTAAGGGGTCAATAAGAGAAGGAGAGTTTGTGAATGAAGAGTTTGAGAAGGACAATAGGACGAGACCAGAGCAGAGAGGTGCAAGGACATAACAACATTAACATACAATAAAAAGGAAGAGGTATACGAGCTGAGAATCATATGGAAGGAGGGAGGAGGGAGATAGACAGAAGTTATGGGGAGACAGAAGAACAAGCATGAAAAGAAGATAAATAGCAGAATAAAAACTGAGCAAAGAGGAATGAAATGGGAAGAGTGGAGAAGAACTGGGAGAGCAGACCAATAGTCAATATGGGAAAGAATTTGAAAAAAGTGATGAGAAGTTTGGAATCATGAAACTTTGGAAAGGGGCCTACATTGGCAGATATTGTAAAGGTGGTAGTGACACATATGAGAGGTATAGGAAATATGACGATAAAAAGATAGTGATGATTTGAAAGTAACCCCGAAATTACATGATCAAAGAGGGAAATAAAGGGAAGATGGAAGGAAGAGGAGTCCAGGGGGGAGGGATATTGGGAAAACAACTTCTGTTTTCAAGGGATTAAGTTGCAAGAAATGAGAAGAAATCCAAGATTGAACAGCAGAAGAAGATGCTGAGACAATTGACTGAAAAGAGTTGGAGAACGGAGAAAACTATATGAAAATCTGTGAGTTTTCAATGTAAAAATGACAGGGGAGATTAAAAGATTTGGTAAAGGATTTACGGGCACAGTATATGTGGAAAAAAGTAAAGAACCAAAAACTGAGTCATGAGGAACACATATGGAGAAGAATACAAGGAAAGGATGTGTACCTGGCCCAAGAAGCTGGGTGGGTGTGATTAGGATATACGACTCAAACCAGCAGTACACAGAGCCAGAAAAGCCAAGAGATGTGGAGCAGATAGTAGAGTGATCATCAGTATCAACTCCAACAGAAAGAACCAGGAGAATGAGAATAGAAGGGGACTTGTGTATCTGCTGGTGAAAATTGAATCAGAGTCATGAAGGCGAGTTTACTCTCCTGAGTGTGGTGGGCAAAATCCAGATTGAGTTAAAGGAAGTAGAGAAGTAGATAGTGGTAGCGAAGATAAGAGTAAACTTGTGAGTAGACAACTGTTTCTAGGTGTTTAGAAAGAAAAGGAAGAAGAGATAGGTCAGAAAATAGAAAGAGATGTAAGTCCAAGTGAAGGATTCTTCAGGATGGGAATAATAGTTGCATGTTTAAAATGCAGTGCCCTGATGCCCTCGGGTTTGGTGCTCTTTAAAAATGACAAACTAAAATAAATAAATAAAATGCAATGGGAGGGATAAGGAATGATGGTATATGATAAAAGGGGAGGCAGTGCGGTGGGCGCAAGAGAGAAAGGAGGCAGTATCAGAATCAATGAGAGGAAAGACGGGTGACAATTATAGGGAGGTGGGTAGCATAGGTGGCTTGGCAGAGGATAAGATTCGTGAAGAAGTAGAATTGGGAACCTAAGACTCTGGTGAAGAGACTTTTGAAGCAAAAAAGTTAGCGAAGTCAGTGGAAGCAAGTGAAGAAGATATGGAAAGCTCAGGAGGTGGAGGAGAGAGCATTTTGTTAAGCAGCTGAAACCGAGGATGAGGGTGCTGTGAAAGAGATGACGTGAGATGTGACCAATACTGTTTTTCATCAACAAGAAGCAAAGAATCATAGGAGGAGTGGAGAGTGAAAATATTGATGAGGTCTTCATGAGTGTTCTTCCTGCAATATTCATGGAGAAGGACAAAGAGAGAGAGAGAGAAGGAAAGTAGAAAACTAAAGTTTGGGGGTTTACAAGATGGAATGAAAGTACAAGAAGGATTTTGAGAATCACAAGTGGTAGGGAGGGTGCTGTGTAGGGTAGTGAAACCTTGGTAAGGAGAGCAAGCAGAGAACTGCTCAATGCAAGGAAGACTTAATGAAAGAAAAGAGAGAAAGGAGGATGAAGAGAAGGAGCATGGGCCTTGATGAAAAAAGGTGGAGGGAGAAGGAGGAGGGTTATGAATAACTGGGAGGAGAGGAGAGAATGTAAAAAGGAGATGACCCAAAAAGTCAATTGGATGAGGGCAGAAGGACAGAATTAAGTGAAATCAGGGAGAAGATGACATCCAGAGATGAACCTGAGACATGGCAGGTGGGCAAAGGAAGGTGGGCAAGTGAAAAGGAATATAGAAGAGGCATAGGAAAGGAGGAGGAGTGAGTAGAATAGAGGTGAACATTAAAATCACTGCAAAGAAAGAAATCAGAGGAAAAAGGAAGAAGAAAAGAGAGGCGAGAGTCCAGTTATAAAAAAAAAGCTAAAAGGAGGGCCCGGTGGTCAGTAAATATTGAGGAAGCCAAGAGAATAAGGTTTGGAAAAGGAGTAAAAATGATGTTCAAAGGCTGAAAATGAAGGAAGGTTAGACGGTGAAGAAGAATTAATCCAAGAAGAATATTAAAGAACACCAGCACTGCTACCGCTGCCATTGATCCAGGGGGAACACCAGCACTGCCAGCCCTGCCATTGATCCAGGGGGAACATGTAGTTGATAGAAAAGGTAAAGAAGTAGCGTTAGATGTATTAACATTGGCAAAGTAGGTCTCAGTCAGACAGAGGATTTGGAGGTTAGGATTGAAAAAACAGATTGAGAATGGAGTGAGGTTTATTACAAATGGATCGAGAGTTCCAGAGATCAATGGAGATATTGGGTGTGGGGAGGAAGGCATATTTGGGTAAATTAGATTAGATCGGCATCAAGAGCATACAAAGGATACATTTAAGGGTCAGATAGAGCAAAGAATTGGGATTGAGGAGGACACGGGACAGGAGAGATAAAAGAGGAGATAAAGGCTAGGTGGAATATTGAAGGCAAATGAAGGTCCCCTAACAGGACTGCAATGAATTAACAGCATAGTAAAAAGAATACCAATGAGGTAGGTGCCTTGTGAGTATGGGCACAGTCCGCGCAAGCAGGAGCAAACAGAAAGCAATTAATGCCTTTAGATTGGTCACCCTTTGAAGGGAATGCCCAGAAAAAGGATGTCCACTTAGTAAAGAAAGACAAGGGTGATGGTCTAGGCAAATGGCTCATCACATGACACGCTGCAATGGAGTTGCAGAACCTTCTGCTGCTGTGGTTAGTGACGGCATAGGGGAGGGCCGAGTATAGCAAAGTCGCGATGAGGATGGGAACACCTCAGGCAGCAGCCCTCCATCAAAGGACAGGAGCAGGTGAAGTCCAAGGTCTGGCAGAGTCCAGGGGCAATAAGTAGGTGGGAATAATCATGTGACAGGTCACGGGACCTGCCACAATGGCCTTTTGTCACCTGCAGCTATTGCAGTAAGTGAGGGTGCTGGATATGGCTGAGTGCGGCAAGCTTCAATGACAAGGATCAATTCCGGCGGGTGGCAGCCCAACAGCAAAGGATAGAAGCAGCTGAAGTCCAGTGAATGTGAAGTTACAGTATCATCACTCTAATGTTCAGGATTTCACTGCTCTCTGGTTCAGTATGTTCTTCACATTCAGGGTCTCAACAACTCTTTCAGTTCCAGATTTTCTCTTGATATAGTTTCTTTCGGAATCATGGCCTCCACAACTCTGTGCACCAAAAGTGCTCCTAATTCAATCTGGCACAATCTCAGCTCTTACCCCCTTGATGTTTGGACAACTCTCTTTGATTCTGGGCCTGATTCACAGAGTGATTTCATTGGGATTGCACCAATGTAAAATGCTTGTGTGAATCAGGTCCTCTGTCTCTGAAGTTGGATTATACAGTGTCGTATTTTCCCTCTTAGATCCCCTTGCTTGGAATTGACACATTTCTATTAATTTTAAAATTGGATTTGCAAGTTTAAAGTAAATGGGTTCCTCCTTCAAAAGCAAATATGGACCCTAACGGAAGTGATAAAATAGCCTGTCACAGTTTCCGATTCTTGTCTGGAAAACACTGTTTGATGCAGCAGAGCGCTGGCTCCTCCTACCAGATGCAACAGTGAACATGGGACACAGACTACCCCTGTCTCCTGTTTGTTTGTCAAACTACAGACCACACACTCTTTGACTTGTGAGCGATTATATGGTTCTCAAAAAATTATAAAAAACCCTGACTCAGAGTATTTTTACTTGTATCAAATAAGCAAATTATATAGTGTATTATACAACAAAACATTTTCTTGTTGTGGCATTTTATACAGAGAACACATCATATTATATGACATAAATAAACATACTTCAAGGGTTATGTATGGACTTGATTTCATCTAGTCACCATTTTACATCTGTTTTCAACTGATCACAATTTAACATTTGTTTCCATAAAATATTCTATCACAAGTTTACTGGGTGCGGAAGAGTTGTTTCTCAAGCTAATGTATCTGTGATATGTCTTGTCAACGCGTTTCGGCCTATTTCCATAGAATAAACTCCTTCCTTTAAAAGGTTTTTCCGGAGGCCTTCGTCAGGACTGGTAGTGATCTTGATTTCTTGTAGCTAATTAGTCTTCTAAGCCTTAATACTGCCTAATCTTATTGTAGTAGATTGAAACAGGGACATCTTTATATGGGTTCCTTTGAACATACTATTCAAGTCTAATCTGAAGTTAAATAATTGGGAATTACTATCGACTCTGCCTCCATGGTTCCTCAAATTAACCTGAACAACTCAAATTACTTTCTAATGCTACTCCAACAAATCCCTCTTCTTTCAGAGCAACATTCTTCCATTTTGATGAGAGCCAGAGTGGGATCCCGCCTGGATTATTGCAGTTCATTATACCCTAGTTCTACTATGTCTTCTATTGAACAAAAATACAAATTTAGCAGAACTTCATGGCTAGGATTGTTACCAAGACTCCTAGATCAGCTCATATCACCCATGTACTTCAGAGATTACACTGGCTGCCTTTTACGAGTAGATACTCATTTAATCTGCCTACTCTGCTCATGAAGCCCTTTATGGCTTCTCTCTCTTTTACATCAAGCATTGATTTATGTGGATAACATCTTCTAGACCACAACACTCTGTTTACAGTCATTTTATCTTTATACATTCTTCAAAGGGCATTAGAGCATTCAGTAGGTCCAGGGCTGTGTTAACAGCAACACTTTGGAATCGTCTCCCATCTGATCTCTGAAAAATAGAGAGTCTGACCATATTTTGTAAAAATAGGAACCCTTATTGTTCTAAATGGAGAGACGTGTTGGCTATAATATTGAGTACTGCTGTTGGGGTCGAGCTTTGTGAAATATTGCCACTTGCAGCATAACTATATCAATAAAAAAATAGAAAATAAATAGATTGTGCAGATGACTGGTAGGTAAAATGGAAAGGTGGGCAGTTGTTGTGCAGTTTGGTAAATAGTCACTAAATGGGCTGGGGCCAGTTCAATGTGTTAGGGAGAATGTTCATGCCTGTGCCAATTTCCTTTAACCTTATAGGCCTCCAGCTCTTTTTCTGGACTCAGGGCTTTTTAATTGTTACTCCTGAGTCAGTGGGACCTTTTCTCACTCACTCATGTGTTATTCCGACTATGATTTTCTATGTTCCTTAATGTTTTATGGACTCTGGTAATCTCCATAGGCATCTGCATTTGCATTGTGACACACAGCAGCTTTTTTGCAGTGCCACTGTCCTAATGCTTAAATTAAATTTGAAATTTGTTTATTGAATATACATATAGCACATAGCTTTGTATATCATTTGATTTAAAAGGTAAAACACACGCTCATTACAATTAACAAATAGATAATACAATTCATAACTAGCAGCTTAAAATACATTTCATCATTTTACAATTCATAACGAGCAACTTAAAATACATTTCATCATTTTACATCTATTCTCAATAAAGACATTTAAAAATCTCAACAATACGCATATAAAATCTAACAGTAAAATAGATCAAATTAATGTCATCACCTTGTAGAAATTCATACCATAATCGAGGAGAATCAAATATGACGGCAGCATTGGTGTGCGATTTTGCATACGGAGACAATTTAGGCTTTCACATACAATTAATAAATGAAACAGTGATTCTTCTAGCAGATTGCCACATAATCTACAATATTTGTGGTTGTATTCAATTTCATTTAACCAACTTTTAGGTGATAATGCCAAAGATGTATTAAATTTCAAAAGAAGATATACCCGAAATATATTTGGGCTTGGATATGCCAATATATATGTCGGGGTAGCTTCACATGCTCGTCTGTATTGACAGTAATCTTTGGCAGATGTTAACCCATTTTCTTGGGTGAACTACTGTTCTCAAGAATAGTACAATGATTCATGTCTTACTTACCTTAACATTATGGGTCCAGCACACACCACCCCATGTGGAGTGCTGTGGGGTTACATAGTATTTCCTTTAACCCATTCCTCATGTAACATTTTGTTAAACTAACTCACTTGAATGGCTGGTGGCAGTGGTTTCTTTTTTACTACCTAGTGGCATGTATATGCAGGCTGATATCTCAGCTGCAGTGGCACCGAAGGATGACCATTTTCCCACAATGGCCCCTGTCAACTTTTTTTTGCCATTTCTTTTTAGTTAATTTCTTTTGGACTTTTACTCTGTTGTTTGAATCAGATTTGAGTCCTTTGTGTGTTTTGCCTTAGATGGATTTCATCCCTGAAGCGTGCCCAGGCTCCAGTGTGTCTGGAAGGGCAGGAAGTGAGGGAGGGTCCCGAAACTTCCCTGTCCTTTGTCTTTAGGTGTGCCTGAATGAATCCATTTCCAATTGGCTGGGAGGCTGTCCACTAGGACAGCCTACCTGCTGCGTGATTGACAGCCTAGGGCTGTGAATGAATGGGAACTTGCATAACAAGTGAGATTTTTGGAACTAAGAGCAGAGTCGACCACTGGAGGACAAGATCAAAAGCAGAAGATGAGCGAAGACACCAGCAGCCCCGTCCTGGACTGCAAAGTGACACGTGATGCCCTGTAGCTGTCCTGACCCCGTTTTTGAATCAACAGGGATGATGTATTATGGACGATTCCTCCCTTAGGATTGTGGGACCAACTAGACTCGAGAAAAATGTTGACACAAACCCTGCCTTTACAAGGCTGCAGAAGCCCAATACCCAGGGTACCTAGACCACTTTTGAGTGCATTGACTTCCAAAGGCCAAATCTAGCCAGATCTTTGGAGGCTTCCAGAGGACCCTACTAAAGCAAGAAATCCGCACCCAGAGTCACTTCATCAGAGTCCAGGACCAAGGACATCCTAACTTGAACTTTTCATTTGTCGTTGATGCTGAGAAAAAGGTGCCAAAACCGTAAAGAGCCACTAAATTGGCAGAAATACATTGCTGCTGAGTCCCTCTCTTGAATGCTGCTACAGGAGCCCACCAGATGTCCTCCCTTTTGTCACCACAACCAATGACCAGGAACAAGGGACTACTGCATTACATTGTGAAGGCAACCAGCTTGAACAACTTCTTAATTTCAAAGGTACTCTGGGGCTTGGGTAGATTATCATTTTGCCACTGGGATGCTTCCTATCTTTGCGAGTGTGTTTTAAGGCTACACTAAGTTGACCGCAATTTACCTGCATTGGCCTTAAGCTTGTGCTTTTCAAAGTTGACTCCTCTTGAGTTGCTGTGATTTCTCTTTTGAACACAGACTATTTAAGAACATATTTCTAAGAAGAAAAGCATCAGAACTTTGACTTTGCCCATTGACTTTGGCTGTCCTGACTCCTTCTGAGCCTATTGGCTTTGGCAGTGCTTGTTCCCTCGCATGACTTAAATGTTGAACACTTTTATGCTGGGATAATAGGCTGCCCGCATCACTTTGGGAGAATCTAACTGTTCTTATAACCTATCTGCCTGTTCTGATCTAACCCTAACCTTGTCTTCCTGAAAAAAATCAATATTGCAAAGGTGATACCATATAAATGCTACACTTACCAAAAATGATGTTACCTCCGGGTGCTGGAACATGTGTAACATATAAATGAATTACTCACGTGCTTTATTGTTCACTCGTTTAATTGAATCCTAACTTGGAATCAATGTTACAGCTAATTACTGCTTTTTAAAGAATGCTTTAAATATCCTTGTGTATAAATAAATAAATAAATAATGTATTATATAACATTACGTGTGTAAATATATACTTGCATACTTCTATTTACTGATTTCATTGCACAGCTCTACAGCTCATGTCACCCCTCTTAAGATACGCTTGGCTGCTCTGTCACACTACCAACTTGTGTAGTACAGGCCTATTTTAAAAAGTGGGTTACCTAATACAAAGAGATACGTCTTGTGTAGTGCAACACCAGTTGGACTGCACTCATTCTTACCTAACACTGGTGGCAGGCAGTGGGATTGGTGTGGAGTAGTTGCATTGACTATTGATTATACTTGTGCCAAAACAAACCATCTCCATCAAAAAGAAAAGTAATCTTGTAAATAAATATAATACCAGGAATGGATACTTTTAATGAACAGTACCTTAGTGCACTTACAAGGGAACAATTGAAAGATGTATGCAGGACAAGGGGACTGATTGTTAAGGGTAGAAAGAGTGAGTTGATTGAAAAGCCGTTAAATCACCAAAAGCCTGGGAGTAGCCCCATAACCCCTAGTCCCAACCTTGATATGGAAATTGATGAAACTGATAGTTTGGAGCTTAGCTCCAATCTGCCAAATGGGTCAGGTGTCACGCCTGTCAAGGCACCCCCCCCCCGTCTAACGACTAAACCTGTATTTACCAACCCACAATGAGGGCATTATGCATTTAGAACGACAGCCAGACCATTTTATACTTGATGGAGGCTGTTTGATTCCCTCCTTGGCAAGCTGTGTTTGCAGCATGGACGCCGTTGAGGTATCACGTGTTCCTAGTTACAGTGGATCACGTGTTCTTGTTCTAACGTATTTAGCACAACGTCGGGTGACGCTCGCTGCTTCTGATTGTAGTCTTTTTCCTGTTTGAAGCTGTGGATACCATGGATCCTTCCTTGTTAATTGGTATCTGTGTCTTGTGATAGCTATTTTTGGACCAGTCAGCTGTATGTAGCAGCAGCTCCTCTCGTAGCTTACCTTTCAGTGTTGGTATACTCCAGCAGTCTCTGGAGTTAACAGCTGTCTTCCTCCTGTTTCTGCTTTGCACCTCCAAGTGGGGTGCTAAGACTTCCGGTATTACACTGGTGTCAACGGACGGTGAACAACACCAGTGTTTCCTCCTTCCACGGATAGACTGTGTCTTTCCTCCGGATTCCTTCATTGCAGTTTTTCCACTTCCCGCCGAGCGGCCTGCAACAAAAGCAGTTTGTTTTCGTGTTTGTCGGCCACCGGTGCTGCAGCATTCTGCCAGGGCGCTTCAGGTGTTTGCTTTTCTACTCCAACATGAGTGCCAGCAATGGTGATTCAACACATTGCTTTTCTTTATTTCCAAGGGCATTGGATTTATCTTTTCAACGCAGAGCTAGAACAATTGGAACCAGGTGTTATTTAATTTACCTCGTGTTACAAATGCACTGAACTTTGTGGACGCTATCCAGGGGTGCACCAACCCGGCACTAGCGTGACCCTAGTGCCATTTGGGAATAGCTTCCTTACTAACCTCCCTGTTTCTGGTTGTTGTTTTCCTGATTGTTCTACGCCGGATTCGCATGGGTTTTCTAAAAGACGCCAACAGGTTAGTGTTATTCTGGATATAGTGATAAGAAAATCATCAAATCAGGAGAACACACTGAATATTGTTCTTTCTTATACAGCCTGGTGAGTGTATTGTGTTCCGTGCCTTTCCATTGATTACTCACTACGCTGTACATACGTATCAGTCGAGGGGAGTCATCAATTGGAAGGTATTAATTCAAGCAAGATTGTCCTCCTCAGATTCCGTCATTGGGACTACAGATAGGAAGACCAAAGCCATTGGGGACTGTCCACCATCAACCTGTATCCTTTATATGGTCTGCTCACAAACAACCTGTATCCTTTATATGGTCCAGGTGAATGTATCCCTATTCCAGTGTCCTATACATGACCGAAGGCAAGGAGGATCCTCAAGGAGTGAGCAACTCCCCTCTTCAGCCTGCTCCTGTTATTCAACAGTCTCCTATCACGATTCCTGTCGGTGACAATCTAAGCCCAGAATATCTATCTCTTGAAAGAATGAGACTGCAACTAAAATTCCAGAAACTTGCAGTACAATCTGAAGACAAAGACAAAAAGAGAATACTAAGAGAGAGGGACATGCAGCATGAGTATGATATGAAAGAGATGTCCATTGATTCTGCTTCCTTCACAGGTTCCTCTCGGTCTACTAGTCCCAAGAGACCTCACTTACCAAAAGTAGCTTTAAGTACACATGATCCTGAACTTGATGTGTTGAATTGGTTCAGTAAATTTGAATTCAAATATGGTTGCAGAAAATGTGTGCTAATGATTTAGTTGCATGGATCATGTCTAGGCTCCCCCAGAATGGTTGTGATGCTATTATGGAATTGAGTGCTAAAGACAGGAAAGGTTAAGAACTAGTCAAACGGGCACGTTTTCTTAGATTTGGAAAGACTCCTTCTCAATATCTTAAAAGGTTAAGAGACCATACCAAGAAAGATGGTACCCCTTGGCCTACCTGGGTGTGTGAATGCCTGGCACTTTTAGATGGTTGGGTTAAGGGTTACAAAGTAAACTCCTTTGAAGGAATGAGCAATTTGTTTTTACTAGAGAATATTTTTTATGACTGCTGTCCTGAGCTGAGGCAGCACCTGGCAGACTCTAAGGAACTTGATCCCAAGAGACTAGCTCAAGCTGCTGACTTATTATGGGTAGCAATCAGGGCCACTCATAAGGATTCTGGGGAAACTCAGAAAAAGGATGAGGAGAAGAAGCACAAGAAAGATAGTAAAGGCAATTCTAATCCTCCACCACCTAAAAAAGGCAACCAAGACAATAAGGGTACATTTCATGGGAAACCTTATAGGCCTAGTGAAACCTTTTGGGCCAAACCAGAGGGAGGTTACCAGAGACCCCCATTCCAGAAAAGCTTTGGTAAATGTGTGGTTTGTGCATCTAGTGACCATGTGAAAGGGAATCCCAGATGTAAGGGTAAGCCTTCAGGGGTACACACTGTCTCCTTAGACTTCACTCAGAGCAGGAAGCTCCAATGACAGGTGCTCATTTCACCTACTAGCTAATGACCCCATAGGAGTTCAAGCTAGTATTTATTTAGTGTTTTTGGGTCTGTGGTAACAACAGAATATAGAGGTGTATAACAAAATACCTGACAACACAAAATAATATTATAAGGACCGTGTACTTGTAAATGGCCAGGAGACTCCTGTCATCAGAGACACTGGGGCAGGCATTACAGTGGTTGATGAAAGCGTCTTCAACCCTGAGGATGTAGCTAAAGCACCTAAAGGCCCCACCTAACTTGCTGGAGGCCCTATTCAAATGGTTCATATTTTGCCAGCCCTCATCCAGTGCAATAACATGACTGTACACATTCATGTTAGTGTGCAATCTGAAGTACCTGGGAGAGTTCTGTTGGGGAATGACTTGAACACTCTTGGAGTAGTCTCCAGTACCCCGAGGCCTCCCAGCAAAAAGAAAAAGGCACTCAAGAGATTGGCCAGAGGAGCAACCTTTAGAGAGTTTCAGTTTGATGTCAGGGAGGAATCCATTATCTCAAACCAGCAGACAGGCCAATCTTTCACTTGTAGAAAGAATAAAGAACCAAGGAGAAATCCAGAGTCTCTGGAAAGAAAAAGGGTCTCAAACCCAAACCGGCTCTGAAGACAAGGGCTGAGAGGACAGTCCCAGGTCACCGCCGTGACCGCACCCCAGTTGAAACTAAGTGGGTGGACGTATCAACTCCTGAAAACCCAGCAACTGGTAAAACAGAACTGGAGGAGATCCTTCCATGCTTGGAAGATCTGGATCCTAGAGACCATCCTGAGCTGCAGAATTTGCTTTAAGAAGGTGGGCCCTCTAGGGCGGATTTCAGCAGAGGACAGAGAGAGTGTTCCTCTCTAGGAGGTCTGAGACAACAGACAGCTTCCCAGTTGGAATGCCAAGAGCCAAGGAAGCATATACTCTACTGAGAGGATGGACTCCACTAAAGGGAGCCTACAGAATCTACTGAAGGTGCCTTCAGGTGACTGGTAGTACCCCAGGAGGTGAGATCAAAGCTACTACAACTAGCACATGAGAAACCTCTGGCTGGTCACTTGAGCTCCAAGAAGACCAAAGAGAGCTTTCTCTGTACTTTTACTGGCCCACGATGGGTGCAGATGTTGACAAACATTGTAGAAGGAGCCACACCTGCCAGACCTCTGGAAAAAGTGGATCCCAGAATGTGGCACCTTTAGTGCCCCTCTGAGTGGTGGGAGTTCCTTTTGAGAGGGTGGGGATTGACATTGTTGGTCCCCTAGACCCCCCTACTTCCTCAGGCAATCAATTTGCATTGGTTGTGGTAGACCATGCTACCAGATACCCTGAGGCTATACCTATGAGGATGGTTACTAACCAAGCAGTGGCTAAGGCCCTCCTTGGTATTTTGACCAGGTTAGGGTTTCCTTAGGAAGTTATCTGTGACAGGGGATCTAATTTTATGTCCCACTACATGCTGACCATGTGGGAGAACTGCGGAGTAACTTTCAAGTTCTCAACTGCCTACCACCCTCAAATAAACCGGTTGGTGGCGAGGTTTAACAGAACAATGAAGAGCATGATAGGTGCCTTAGAAGAACCCCTGAGAAGAAAGTGCGACTCAAGCTGGAGTGGGTTTCAGCCCATTTGAGCTCTTCTATGGTCATCCAGCCAGGGGCTCCTTGGCCCAGATTAAAGAGGGTTTAGAGAGTCCTCCATCCCTGAAGCCAGTCCATCTCATTGACTTTGTGTTAGGCCTAAGGAGGAGGATGGTACATTTGATGACAGAAGCAACAGAAAACCTGAAAGCTGGTCAGGCTCTGGTCAAACATTGGCATGACCAGAAATCCAACATGGTGGAGTCAACCACTAGAGGACAATATCCGAAGCAGAAGATGAGAGAAGACACCAGCAGCACCCTCCTGGACCACAGAGTGCCCAGTGAAGTCCTGCAGCTGTGCTGACCCTGTTTTCAAATCAACAGTGAAAACTCATAAAGGACAACTTCCTCTCTTAGACTAGTGGCCCAAACTAGCCTGAGACAAACTCTATTTTGGCGTAACTCCCAACTTGCTGTGACTTTCCAAGGCTGTAGAAGCCCTATACGCTGGGTGCCTCAATCACTCGTGAGTGCATTATCTTCCGAAGTCTGAATCTGGCCAGATCTCTGTGGGAATCCAAAGGACCTTACAGAAGCAAGAAATCCACATCCAGAGTCCCTTCACCAGAGTCCAGGACTGAGGGATCAAGGAAATCCTTACCAGCGCTTTATTTTCTTCGTTGGTGCGGAGAAAAAGGCACCAAAACCCAAAAAGCTGCTGAATCAATTGAAATCCATTGCTGCTGAGTCCCTCTTTCGAGTGTTGCTGCAGGAGCCCACCCGACATCCTCCCTTTTGTCACCATGACAAAGGACCAAGATCAAGGGACTACTGCATTGCATCTTTCAGGCAACCAGATGGAACAACTTCTTAATTTCAAAGATACTGTGGGGCTTGGGGTACATTATCCTTTTGCCATTGGGGGTGCTTCCTATCTTTGGGAGTGTGATTTAACCCTACACTTATTTGACCTCAACTTACCTATATTGGCCTTACAGCTTGTGCTTTCAAAAGGTGATGCCTCTTGAGTTGCTGTGATTTCTCTTTGGAACACTGACTATTTAAGAACATAAGAAGAAGAGTATCAGAATGTTGGCTTTGCCCATTGACTTTGGCTGCACTGGCTCCCTAAAGGCCTCTTTCTGAACATATTGGCTTTGGCAGCGCTTGTTGCCTCACAGGTTTTGAATGTTGAACACTTTAATGGTGGGATAATACACTGCCCGCATCCCTTTGGGAGAATCTAACGGTTCATTTAACCTATCAGTCTGTTCTGATATAACCCAAACCTTTCCTTCCTGAAAAACAAAATATTGCAAAGGTGATACTATATAAAATTCTATACTGATCTCAAATGACGTCACCTCCAGGAGCTGGAACATGTGTAACACATGAATGAATTACTCACCTGCTTTATTGTTCACTTTTTTAATTGAATCCTAACTTGTGATAAATGTTACAGCTAACTACTGCTTTTTAAAGAATGCTTTAAATATCCTTCTGTATAAATACATACATCATTTATTATATAACTTTAAGTGTGTAAGTGTTTAGTTGGATACTTGTATTTACTGATTTCATGGCACAGCTCTACAGCTCATACTACCCCTCTTAAGATACGCCTGGCTGCTCAGTCAAACTACCAACTTACGTAGTACAGTCCTATGTTAAAAAGTGGGTTACCTAATGCCAAAAGATAAGTCTTGTGTAGTCCCACACCAGGTGGACTGCACTGATTCTTACCGAACAGAGTGTAAGTGGGATGGGTAAGGCTTCAGTGTGAGAAAGCAGGTGAAGAGGTCAATGCTTGGGAAGTAGTTGAAATGGGGGGGGATGTGGTGAGTGAATGTGTGTGATTAGGTCACGGGTTAAGAGTGGTTGCGTTTTTTGAAAAGGGGGTTAGTATGGGTTTGGCTTTGTTTGGGGTTGGTTGGTGTGAGCAGGTGTGTGGGCAATGGGGTGCGTCTTGGAATGGGCAATATAGGTCAATGGTCGGTGAAGATAAATGGGGTAGAGGGATTAGTGTGGGTGGGTACAGAGATGGTCATGGATAGACAAATGATGATTATGGGTTGGTGGGTATGGGTTTTGGGAAAGGGTGAGTGTGTCTGAGGGGTGGGGGTCATTGGTGGGAAAAAGCGTGAGTGCAGCTGAATCTGTGGGGAAATAGGTTAATGTGAGTCTATGTGTGGGTGACAGGTGAATGCAAGTAGTTCTTTGTGATAAAGGGTGGTTGCTGTTGATGATGCAGATGCCGATCGATGTTGATGGTTGGGGAAGCCGATGTGTGTAGGGAAAATGGTGATGGGGTGCGGTGGAAGTTAAGGTGGTGAGGAAAGGGGTACTGGTGGGGAAGGAGGCGAGAGTGAATGGAAGGTGGAGACTGGGAGAAGGGATGAGAGAGGATGCATCGAGTGGTGGGGTGAGTGTTAGAGGAGAGTAAAAGGGAGTGGGTGGATGGACAATGTATGTTGAAAGTAAGCTCAACCGGTGGGGTGTAGGGAATGGTGAGATCGAATGATAGGGCATTATGAGGAAAGGAGGGTTGGAGGGGCAAGTAGAGGATGATAGAAAGGGGAAGGAAAGAAGAGTAGTGAGAAGCCAAGAGGAGGGACAGTGGAGGGAAAGGAGAAGGAAGCAGTGAAGAGAATGACAGGAGTTGAGTCTGAGAGGGCATAGGGGATAGGACAATGCTATTGGGAAGATGGAAAGAAGAAAGACAGTATAGGAGAGATTGTCACAAGGAAAGAGTAGAATAGTGAGATGAAGATGGGAGAAAGGTGGGGGTGGTGAGTAATAAATAAGTGGGATGTACTGAGGCTAGAGTGGAGAAGCAAGGAGGTGTAATATCTAGAGAAATTGGCTTGGTGTAGAGAGTGGTGGCAAGGAGAGGAATAGACGAGGATGAATGAAGTGGTAGATGAAGAACACGGAATACAATGGAGAGTAGGAGGGAAGAAGTTGGGAAACAGGAATGGCGATGAGGGTTAAGAAAGTGTGAGGGGGAAGGAGAAAGAGCATGAAAGAGGAAGGTCAGGAGGGATACAAGGGAGCAGAGGGGTGAGCAAGCAAGAGAGAGATAGAGGGAACAACTCACACTTGGTGCACTATGTAAACTAAAGAGAGCTGAGTACAAACCTGAGCATGACTATTTCAAATTATAGATTGCAGGGAATTTCGGGAGATGTGGTTATAAGGAGAGAGAAACACCCCTCTAGATAGGCGGGTTACAGTTTTGGTGATATTTTATACTGACATCCAAACGGAGGATCAAAAGGTGGCCAATGATCTGAGAATGATTTGGCAAATCCCTACAGCAGATTTATGGTTTCAGTATTAGCTGAATGTCATGCAATGTTTTGGTCTGGATTTCTTGGGTGGGGTGGACGGTCTTACAGCAAAAGGTTTGGGGCAGTTATGCTTGTAGAAATGCAGGGGGCACTTTGTGTTGGATGATCTGTAGTATATTTACTGGGGGCCTGGAGTGTGGGTCATTGTACCTCATATAATACTATAGTGATGCAGTGTTCAGTTACTTAGAATAATCTAAGCAGGATAGGCACTGAGTCTGGGATAATATATGGATTTGATTGGAGGATAGTAGCTATGACAGAGCTAATTAAAGGATTAAGGAGTTGGGAATTAGAGAATTAACTGTTTATATCTTTCAGGGAATAGTTTTCTGTGCATCATTTGGGGCTTTTGTGATGCAGTTTCTTAGACGATTTGTGTGATATTTGAGCATTGCAGAAATTCAGTCTAGGGTGGAGGACTTAGCTTGATGAGAGACTATTTGGATGAGAGAAATTCATGGATTAAGGTGTAGCAGTTGTGGGAAGAAATGTTTGAGATGGTATTTATGGCATAGTTATCTGGGTGGACTGAGATCATGCTTGTTGGAATTCTTGGGAGCCGGTTTGTCAGATGCAGCTGGGGATTGCCTTTCATTGCTCCAAATGGGTAGATTTGCATGGCCTTGTTAGTTACAATAGTGGTAGTTCACCTTCCAGGTCGGTAAAAATGCCACACCCAGTTCCCAAGGCCTTCCTGCTAGTCTCACCCCATCCACCTAAATGAGCAAAAACCTCTGTCACGAGGAACAAGAAACATAGAGGGAGGTTTCTAAAGTGACCCCCCTCCCCCATTCTCCACCCCTACACACTCCCCTCAAAGCCAACTTCCCTGAACGATAAGAGGATTCAAATTTCACATCTTTATCTATAATCCAATGGCATTAATGACATCAGTAATTAATCCAGCAAAAGGAGCAAAAACAAATTGAGGACAGAAAAGTGACAGAAGAACAGTAGGTCCTAAAAAATGCCACCAATATTTAAAGTGTAAAATGTAGACTCAAAGTGCACATGTGCCAAGATATGAAGGCTCATTAAGTAGTTGAGAATACAAACCTCCATATATGTATACTGATGTGACACACTAAACAGGGAAAAAAGACCACCTGCTTCCATGCCTTGACTGGGAGTGATGGGCCTGAATTATGTAGAGGAGTAATACCATTATATACTATGCATTTCTCTTCACCCCCAGTCATTTGTTTACTGAAAGTCAAATATAAATATCTCAGCCTCTGACCCGCTCTACAGTCGTTGCACCTTGCTCTTTCAGATAACCTTGAAGTACACTAACCTTGGTAAATAGCCTCACATCCTTTTTATTTTCAACACATCAACCACTAACTTCAGTTCCTCGCTCCTTTGAGTTGTGCATGGAGGTTCATCTGCCAAGAGGAAGAAGGCGTATAGTCTTGCTGTTTTAGAAGTCTTTCTCATGAAGCCTGATAAGATTCTCCAAAACCTATACGTTTAAACGTGAACTCAAACATTTATTTTGGAGTCTTGTACCATTGCTATTTGTGTTTCTGCTGTCGTCACACTCACACACCACTCAGTAGTATACCCTAGCCTCAGCCCACATTAACATGAAAAGCAAAGGAAGTATCTCTAGTGCCTTTTTCAACTTTGCAATTGGGATCACTGTTGGTTTGTAGTAGTTTGAGGGTTCAGTAGGTGGTTTAACTACCACTCACCCCTGTACTCTTGCAGAGCAGTAGTCATTTTGTCGTATCCTTGCACTGATCATAAAGCATGATACTATCATCTAACTACGGGATGCATTGCAGCTGTAGTAGTAACGATAAAACAGCCACCTGTCACCACCTTCTCAGTTAACCACCAAGCTACACAGTAGACACCCAAAGTGAATTTTGGAGCTCCCAGATGTGGTTCCCCTACTAATGTCTGTCCTAGCAGAAATGTCACAACAGGAGTGTGCCTGCATATTCCACTACTGGAGCTCTTCCATGAATGCAGCAGACAGTTGCACTATACTGTATATTCTGACGTTCTCTCTTCCATAGATCAACTCGCATCTTCACTGAGACTACAAGTGAAATGCAGAGAAGGCTTTAGATAGACAATGCTTTCGATAGAGCACACTGGATAAAGCTTCCGGGCAAGCTGGTGTGCATTGGAATAGGATTATAATATTTAAATAACATTAAAACACTTGAGAAACCTGGTACAAAAATAATATATGGGTATTTTTGCAGGTCTCCCCTTCATAGGCCTACTAACATATTACTAACACAATTGTTCCCTCAGGCAGTATTAACCTAACATTCTGAAAAGGCGTTCGATAGAGCGCACTGACTATGTATTCAGGACAAGATTATGTGCATTGGGCTAGGATCATGATATGCAAGTGGATTGAAAGAAATGTATGATAAACCTAGTATAAAAATAATAGTGAATGGGTATTTTATTGTTCAAATACTTATTATCAAGAGGAGACCTAATCAGGGGATTCCACAGTCTATGCATCTGTTTGCCCTGGCAATTGAGAAACGTGCAGAAAATTCACATTTTATAATTCAATCTCCAGATTTGAATTTGGGGTAAGTCAAGTGAAAGTAAGTTACAGACAAATGACCTAATCATGTAATCATTATGCCTGGCAAAATTCCTGGATAAACTTTGGGCTCCTGAGCATGCATATGTGAGCTATCAGGTTATGAGGTCAACCTATATAAATGGGATTGAGGGTTTAACCCCAGGGAATAGTGATCAAATAATATTAGAAACTAGAAGGCTATTTTAAAAATGGATTCATCTTCCATTGTCCTTGATAGGGCATCAGCATTATAAAGATGGAGATGTTGCTGATGTTTGGATTTATTTTCAGTTCACTGATTATGTATATTCCATCTAATAAACTAAAGTGAACAATATCATCCTCCATATGAGCCTCAAAGAGATTGAGCTTTTCCATGAAAATGTCTTTTGCTAACAGGGAACAAGAGTTGGACCCTGCCAAACTTTTATTTTAATGTATGGGCATTCCAAAGGATTCAACTTTTTCTAATAGAAGAAATAGGTGAACTTACTGTTGCATGGAAGGCTTTCACAGGTTCATATGAGGGGGATGGGTTGCTTCACATATTCTCCAATTTCAGGTTCTTAACAAAAGTATGCTTAAAATAATGAGGAACTGGTTTCAGGGGTAGGCAGAGATGAGGAAAGGTTTTGATCTACATAATATTTCACAGTACTACCAAATGTAGTCTTGGCCAAGTCCACTGGAAATTTTTGAGGATAAATTGGTGCTCGCATATAAAAATGACACAGACCAATAAAATGAAAAAAAGATTACCGTATCTACAAATAGGGAGCATCAAAAAATCAAATAATGATGCAGTTGGTAGCTGAGAAGGTTTACATGCTTACTGTCATTATCCACAGAACACGCCCCTTTTGGACCTCATGGTCCTTGTCACAACGAGGCTTGCACTCCTTGATACTCCCAACATGGCCGTCTAACGTGCAACATCTTCCTTGTCCTTACGTCAGACGTAGCGTATTTACAAATAGGCTGCGCCCCCGCGGGCCCGCGCATCTCAATGCTATTGCAAGCAGCGACTAGACGTGTGCTCTGTAGTTCGATACACTGTTGTCCTTGTTCCTGGACCTCCTAATTCCATTTCCATTACCCTCTTCTTTCCTCCTTGTTTCCCGGACTCGTGTGCTGTGTGCCTGCCTTCTTCGTTCCTGGATCCCAGAGTGTCTGAATCCTGCAGCTCTGAACGCACGCTGGAGCCAGAAGAGGCTCGTGCGGGCGTATACAAGACCAGGTCCGTGCGTAAGAAGACACCGCCCAAGAAATCCTGCAAGGATTGCTCCCAGGTGAGAAAGGGGAAATTCCTTGACAGTTTGAGACACCAAACGACCGAAGTCGAAGCCGACATGGAAGCGGCTGTTCAGGATCTCATGCGTGGCATGCAAGAACTAACGACCAAGGTACAAAATTTAAAGGCGAAAAACGCCGCTCTCAAGCAATTAGTTCTATCCCGTGATTCTGCCACAAAGGAAAGCGTATTGCTGGGCGGCATTGTTGACAAATACGATGGGTCGGCAAAGATCCTTCGTGGATTCCTTGATTCTTGTTTGGTTCACTTTACTTTTAAGCCCTACTACTTTTCAACCCCTAGGGCTAAGGTTGGCTTCATAATTTCACACCTTTCTGGAAATGCTCTAACCTGGGCTATGCCCTTAGTCAATTCTGGTGATGCCCTCCTGGATGACTACGACGGTTTCATACAAGCCCTTAAAAACATGTTTGACCTCCCTGAGCAGGTCTATAGTGCCCAGGAGCCCTTGCTCGACTTTAAACAAGGATCCCAGTATATGCTTACGTATGTAACCCGATTAAAGCAATTGACCAAGGAAGCTGACTGGTCTCCTGAAGCAAGTTTTACACTTTTCAGAAGGGGACTGAATGAGGAGATCACAGATGATTGGCCACAGTGGCTCGCCCAAGCTTGTTCCAGGCTCTGTTGGCCCTTGCCATGCAAATAGATTTTCATATCCAGCAAAGAAAGGCAAAAAAAAGGAAATCCAAAGTAACCCCTCCGAAGGCATCCTTCGAGATCACCTCCAAGACTGACACAAATCCAGGGTCAGCTGCTGAACCAGAACCTATGCAGATAGGAGCCTTCCGTGGACCCATATCCCCGCAAGAAAGGATGAAAAGTATTCATACGGGGTAATGCATGTACTGTGCCTCGGATAAACACCTGGTTAGAGAATGCCCTCTAGCCCCTCCTCAGCGTTCGGGAAACGCCAGCTCCCGATCCTAGATGGAGCAAGGATTCGGGAGAGAGATGTTTGCTCCACGTCTATTCCCTCCTTGAACTCTCCTGGACAAAACAGCCTAGTGATTGTACAGGCCCTTCTATCGCCATCCAAGAATAAGACCTACTCCATTTTGGCCTTGGTTGACTGCGGAGCTATGGGAGTATTCATTGATCAAGATTGGGTTACGTGTCACCACATTCCATACCTGACACGAAGTACCATGAAACCGGTGGAAGCGATCTATGGAAGACCCTTCACTTCAGGGCCTATAAGCCTGCAGAGTAAAGAGATCCAACTTTCAATAAACCATCACCAAGAGCTGATCAGATTTGACATCATTAAGTCTGCTCATTATCCCATGGTACTGGGTATGCCCTGGTTACAGAAGCATAATCCTTATATCAACTGGGCAGCAGGATCCTCATTTCTTGGATCTGAGTTTTGTATGTCTCACTGTCTATTCCTGGAATCATCCGTGACACCTTCCAAAGAACCATCAATAGATCAGCAAGTTCAACTCATGGTTTCCAATAACGTATCAGTTCCAAAGGCCTATCAGAGTTATGCTGATGTGTTCTCAACAGCCATAGTCCAGGCTCTACCACCTCACAGACCTGAAGACTGCGCCATAGACACAGAACCCTCAGCAGTGATTCCCTTTGGGAGGATGTTCATCCTATCCGAACCTGAAAAGAGAGCTCTACAAGAATACTGGATACCAACCTTGAAAATGGCACCATAAAACCATCGAAATCCCCAGCTGGTGCCTCACTGTTTTTCGTTCCCAAGAAGGACACCAAGGAATTTAGACCTTGCCTCGATTATCGTGGATTAAATCAATGCACCCTCAAGGACCGCTACCCTTTACCCTTGATCTCGGATATCCTGGAAGCGGTGAGAGGAGCTGTAATCTTCACGAAACTGGATCTCAGGGGTGCCTATCATCTGATCCATATCAGGGAAGAAGACGAATGGAAACAGCCTTTCGAACACCCTTTGGACACTTCGAATATCTGGTCATGCCCTTTGGACTTGCTAATGCCCCTGCTGTCTTTCAACGTTTCATGGATAGGGTGCTCTCCGATATGCTGTTCATCTTCGTCATCGTCTACCTGGATGATATCCTGATCTATTCCAAGGATCTTCTAAGGCATGAAGAACATGTTAAGGCTGTCTTGCAATGACTACGTGAACATAGACTCCTAGCCAAACACGAGAAATGCCTGTTTAATGTGACCTCTGTTCATTACCTAGGATTTGTCCTTAGTCCAGAAGGAATTGGTATGGCTCAGTCAAAGGTAAAAGCCATGTTATCCTGGCCGGCTCCCACTTCTGTGAAACAAGTTCAATCCTTCCTGGGGCTAGCCAATTTCTACCGGAAGTTCATACCCACCTTTTTTGAGATTGTTCAGCTGATCATTGCACTCTTGAAGAACAACACTCCCTTTCTCTGGTCTACACCTCAAGACAAGGCATTCCAACGTTTACTCAAGCCCCCATCCTAGCCCAATCTGACATAAATCGACCATTCATAGTGGAGACGGATGCCTCTAACTACGCCATAGGAGCAGTGCTGAAGTTAGAGTTCGAGGACAAGATGGAACACCCCATTGCTTATCTTTCAAGAACTCTGACTCACAGTGAGACACATTACTCTGTCCTGGAAAAGGAACTGTTAGCCATCCGTCAAGCCGTCACCAAATGGCGACACCTACTCCTGGGAGCGAGAAATCTAGTCCAGGTACTCACGGACCAGCGGAATCTTCACGTTCTACAATCCTTGGAGTGTAGGAACAGTCGTCAGGCCCGTTGGGCCTTCTTCTTTGCCCAGTACCAGTTCCACATCCATCATGTACCCGGATCACAGAACATAATTGCTGATGCCTTATCCCGACGTCCTGACTGCGAAAAAATTGAAGACCGGACCTATCCCAAGATGTTTCCCCACATGATTTTTGTAGCTCAAGCAGTCAGTCTCCTCGAAGAAATTTGGATATGAACCCAATGCTCTGAGCTCTGGAAGAATATTTCAAGGAAGAATCAATGGAATCTAAGAATCAAGGATGGATACTTGTTCAAGGATAATGCTCTAGTCATCCCCACACAGAAATTACACCAAAGGATAATCAACCTCTGCCACGATACCCTTCATTCTGGACATCGTGGCATCACCAACACCCTCCGTCTTATACAAAGACAATTTTGGTGGCCTAGAATGAAGACAGACGTACAACTGTACATCCAAGCCTGTTCTATTTGTAGTCAGAACAAACACGATAACAAGAGACCGGCAGGTCTCCTACTACAACCTACTCTACCAACAAGACCATGGGAATTCATTGCTATAGACTTCATTGTGGAATTGCCACCTTCCAGGGGATACACGACTATCATGGTTACCATTGACTTGTTTACTCACATGGCTCACTTTTTACCCCTGCATAAACTACCGTCCTCATCAGAGCTAGCTAGAATCTTCCTGGAACACATTTTCCGCCTACATGGACTTCCTTCCAAGATCATATCAGACCGAAGACCTCAACACGTCTCACAATTCTGGAAACATCTCTGTCGCATTCTGGGAATCCAACGCGCTCTCTCATCAGGTTATCATCCACAAACCAATGGAGCCACGGAACGTGTAAACCAGACCCTGGAACAATACCTTTGCTGTTTCGTCACTAAGGTTCAGGACGACTGGTCGCTCCTAATACCCGTGGCTGAGTTTGCATACAACAATTCCGATCATTCGGCAATCAACACCAGTCCCTTTTATTGCAGTCAAGGATTCCATCCATCAGTGTTACCCTCTGTTCTTCCATATCCCACACTTGTTCCTACCGTTGACTCCTGTATGGAAACACTCATCAATGTACACAGGAAGCCAAGGAACACTTAGAAAAGGCCAGAATACGAACTAAACAAAATGCTGATTCTAAAAGAAGACCAGGGCCTTCATATGCAGTTGGTAATCAAGTCTGGTTGTCCTCGAAGCTACTACCCCGACACTTACGGCCAAACTGGCCCCCCGCTACTATGGTCCATTTCCCGTCAAGGAAATCATAAATCCTGTCTCATACCGAGTCAAGCTACCCGACTCCTGGAAGAAGATTCACCCAGTTTTTCACACTTCTTTATTAAAACCCTACATCCGATCTTCCCGGAAATCTTGCAGACCCCCTCCGGTGGTGGTGGACGACCAAGTGGAATATGAAGTGTCGCGAATATGCGATTCCAGGTATGAACGGGGTCAGCTTCAATACCTGGTTGAATGGAAAGGATACCCTCAAAGTGAAAGAACCTGGGAACCAGCTTCTAACCTGAATACCTCTCGATTGCTCAGAAGATACCATCTCACACACCCAGGCAAACCCGGTGGAACGAGTCTTCGGAGGGGGCATGCTGTCATGATCCACAGAACACGCCCCTTTTGGACCTCATGGTCCTTGTCACAACGGGGCTTGCACTCCTTGATACTCCCAACATGGCCGTCTAACGTGCAACATCTTCCTTGTCCTTACGTCAGACGTAGCGTATTTACAAATAGGCCGCGCCCCTGCAGGCCCGCATGTCTCAATGCTACTGCAAGCAGCGACTAGACGTGTGTTCCGTAGTTCGATACACTGTTGTCCTTGTTCCTGGACCTCCTAATTCCATTTCCATTACCCTCTTCCTTCCTGCTTGTTTCCCGGACTCGTGTGCTGTGTGCTTACCTTCTTCGTTCCTGGATCCCGGAGTGTCTGAATCCTGGAGCTCTGAATGCACGCTGGAGCCAGAAGAGGCTCGCGCGGGCTTATACAAGACCAGGTCCGTGCGTAAAAAGACACCGCCCAAGAAATCCTGCAAGGATCGATCCCAGGTGAGAAAGGGGGAATTCCATGACAATTACAGCTGCAGGCTTAGGAGAGGGGACTTGAGTGGGGAGTGGAACAGAAATAAGAGTACATTTGAAAAATATTTCAATATACATCACATATGAAAGAAACAGCAAGGAACACAATATGAATAGCTTACCAAGTACAATTTAGCAGTTACGACTCAGTGGAAAAAGGAGTTAAGGGGGAGCACAAGTTAGGCACAGTGGGACAGATCGGCATACTAAACACAGAAGTACACTTGCACACCAGTATTCAAATAGCAATTCTATGTAAATATTCTAATTCATAGGGTGTGTTTTAGTAGGATTCAAGGAGCAGGGGAGAAGGACTCGGCCTTGGTATCTAGGCCGGAATACAATAGAGAACAAAAAGAAATCCAAATTATGGAAAACTGCGCCCCCTGCAGGGGACGCAGTTTTCCATAATTTGGATTTCTTTTTGTTCTCACAGATCGGCAAACTACCTACATGAAATAATACAACCGGCTAAATCTAAAAAAATATTTGTTATCTTATTTGTTTTGTAGGAATCATCAAGAATAATTACTTGTATCATGGTTGTTTTAAAAGGTATATCCCTGCGGTAAATGCACCAGGATACTCCCCAACGCAAATAGATTTACCACAATTTGGTCTGGCGCTATTAGCACCAGATTTCGAGTTGTGGTGGGGCAGTAAATCGGCATTTATATTGGATCCATTGGACACAATGGGTCATTTTTGGCACAATTACAGCGGCACTAATAGCTCCACAGTAATTGTGCCGAAAATGGCAGAAAGTCATCAGATTTACATCCAGCTCTGAGCTGGGGGTAAATCTGCCGACTTTCCACCCAACTTGTAGTTGGCTGGAGCGGTAATGCATCTGTAATAGTGTTACTGCCCAACTTGTGATGACCTGTAGTCTGCTAGAGTCAATGAAAATAATGCCTTATTGTTGCATATTCTAGAATTGTTCCCAAACATATTTATTTAGGTATTTATATATATAGGTATTTATATAAATGCACCCAGCCCTTGGGCTTCTGGGAGCTGGTTACAGTCACGCAATAGGATAAGAACATGGTGGGGGGGTTACAGCCGAGGCAAAAGCAGAGTGTCAGTTAAAAAAGTGAGTTTTAAGTTTTTTGCTGAAGATATTGTATGATGGTTCGTCTCGCAGGTAAATAGTGAGCTTGTTCAAAAGAGTAAAGGCATGAACTCGGAAGCTGGACCCACCCGCTCTCTTACATTTGAACTTGGGGTTGGGGCGATACAGTGTTTGTAAACCAATGTCCAGCGTCTTGCTGGGGAGTGTCTTTTGAGGTTTTTGTGAAGTAGATGGGGCTTTGTTAGAAAGAGTAATGCATGGAGAGTATCTTGAAATTGATTCTGTCCTTTATCGGGAGCCAGTCGGCGAATTTTCTTCCCCTATGTGATGTAGTCATGCTTCCCAATGTCAAGCGCTGCTCGCAGTTGTGAGAAACCTGAAGATGTATCACCTACTAGTCCCCAGGGATCTGTCATCCAGGTGGCCAGGACACAGCCATCAATTTTGAATACAGTACCTGGGGGTGGACCAGTGTGGGAGGATCACCTGGATGAGGGGTCTTCAGTGAGTGGAAGTGGGACACCAAAGGGTGAGACGTGGTATGTTATGTTATGTTACAACACTTCTATAGCGCCAAAGCCCTAGGGCATCTAAGCGCTCCTTCACAAGCACAAAAAGGTTCAGTGAAAATTGAGCCGAAGTTTAGGTAAAAAGCGTCTTTTTCAGCAGTTTTCGAAAGGCCAAAAGATTACTTTGTTCTCTAAGAGCCAATGGTAAATTGTTCCATGCCTTCGACGCGAGTACTGGGAAGGAATGTCCATTTCCACAAGGTCTCTTAGTCTTTGCCACCTGTAAAAGCCAGGAGGAAGTGGAGCAAAGATTTTTTGTGGGCTGATATATGGTAATTGTGTCCCTTAAATAGGATGGAGCTGTCCCGTGTATACATTTATGGCACAGGGTCAGCATTTTGAACGAAATCCTGGCGGATATTGGTCGCTAGTGTAATTCCTTTCTGGCAAGTGAACTGGGTTCATTCATTTTCAAGCCATAAATTATCCGCACAGAGGTATTATGAATTTTCTGCAATCTTAGAACATCTTCTCTGCTGGCACCCCCCAGTAGCGCGTTGCAGTAATCCAGTCCAGTCCAGACTGCCCTTACTAACTTGGCTCGATTTTCTTTGGAGATTAGTGGAGCAACTTGTCTCAAGACACACCAATGGTATTGACTATTTTTTTCAATAGCGTCTACTTTTGCTCCTGCGTCCAACGAGGCCTCCGATATGCACCCAGGGTATTTACCTTGTCAACTACTGTGATAGGGCTGTCCTCAACCAGGAAACTAGAAAAGGCAGGTGGATATTTTGGACCCGTAAATCATGAGTTCCATTTTCCCGGCGCTAAGGCATAGCCAGTTTGTAGTATCCAGTTCTTTATTACTTTATAGACTTCATTAAGTTTATACTGGTCTTCCTGGTGATCTCCCAATAGTTCCATAGACAACTGGAAATTGTGTGCATAATTAGTAAAGAAAAAGCCCAACTTCTCCAGTTCTCTACAGAGGGGGATGATATAGATGTTAAAAAGTAGGGGCGATAGGCATGCTCCCTGAGGCACGCCACACATGATGGTTTCTATCTCAGAGAATGCATCTCCCCAGTGCACCCTGGATCTTCTGCCCTCCAGAAAGGATCTAACCCAGTTTGTAGTCTTGGTAGCCAGACCACCCGTATCTGGCAGCCTCTCTAATAATATCTTATGATCCAAGAGATCAAAGGCTGCACTAAGACCTAACAATATTAGCAGGCCCGGTCTGCTCCTTTCCACTAAAGTGAACATGTGGGTTTGGAGGTCTACCAGAGCGCTCTCTGTGCCGTGAAAACGGCGGAAACCAGATTGCCTTTCGTGTAGCTGGCCTGAATTTTCTATATGGAGATGAAGATGAGTTGTAGCTAGCTTATCGACCAATTTCAGAAAAAATAATATTTTAGTAATCGGCCGAAAATTGGTAGCATCTTTGGGGTCTAAGCCTGCCTTTTTCAGAAGTGGTGTGACTGCCACTGTTTTAATGGCCTGAGGGACCATGCAGTGTCTAAAAGAGGCATTCACAAATCTGTATAGGAATGGAGCAAAAATGGTCAAGTGGTCCAAAATAATTTTAGAGGGTATGAGATCTCCCGGACAACTAGTCGGGTTCATGGCTCTCATAATATCATCTATCTCAGCAACTAGGATCTCTGGGAATCTAAATCCTATGTGGGTGGATTTCGATTCCTCATGTACTGGTAGTAGATGATCAGTGAAATGTTTTGTTTCTTCATGCTTTAAGTTGGGGGAGTTTGTACCTAGAGTCTGACTCTGTAATTCTCTCCTGATTTTATCTTGGGCACATAACAATTTATTTGCTAAAGCTTTCTGTGTCCTAATGCAGTCCTCTTCAGTGGGTATGATGGTATGATTAAGGACTTCTGGTTTCTCCCAAGACCTGAAAAGGCGAAAGAGTTCCTTAGTATCATTGTCTGCTAATTCAATTTGGTCATTATAATAGGTCCGCTTGGCCTCCAGAATTGCTTCTTTATATGCTTTTTTGTGTAGTTTCCAAGTGGCCTTATTATTTGAGTGTTGGTCTTTGAGCCTGATATGTTCTGTGCGTCTTTTGCTGGCCTTCAATTTGGTTAACTCTGGTGTAAACCACTTTTGTTGGCGTGCAGATTTCCTGATAGTTTTAGACTTCATTGATGCCACATTGTCCAATAGATTTATCATTTGAGTATTATATTCTTCCACAAGTATATCAGGGTGATCTGATTCCTTGGTTTTATGCATAAGGAAATTCATACATTCAGACAGGTTATCTGTAGTAAGTGCCTTATAATTTCTATGAAAAGTTTTGTGCAGTGGCTCATGTTTAATCTTATTAGAGTTAGGGAGTAGTATTTGGCTCGAAACCAAAGAATGGTCGGACCAAATGCATGGTGTAGTAGTAACCCCTGATAATGTGATGGTATGGCTGGCCATCCAGTCCAAAGTATTCCCTTTAATATGTGTGGGATCGTTGTTATGCACCAGGATGTTGTTTTTCTTTAACAGCTTTTCTAATTCATTAGCTTTTTTTTATCTGAGGAGTTTCCTTTCCATAGGTTCAGATCTCCTACTAGTATAATAGCAGAGTTTGTGGTATGGATGGCATTAAGTACATTTGTGAGTTCCTCATTAAAATTATGTGATACTCCTGGTGGTCTATATATAGTTACCAGGTGTATGCTAAAATTGTGATTCGGGATACATTTTGTATGTAGGATATTGCATCCTTCACAATCAATTTGGGTCTCATACATTTGGGTATCCCCTTCCTTGTAACACCTTTTCCCCATCCTAAACAACACTTTCTCACAGAAAGTTCACCATGAACGACAACGGACTAACACTAGAGTGTATACCTGACATGTCGCAACACTATGCTCAAGCAAGGTCAGGCAATTACAGATCATTACACACACCTGACTTCCATCAAACTTTCCCAAACGGATAAAAGGTGGAGCATGAAAGCACACTCTAAGCAAGGCAAGACACATGAGGAAACAGCTGTTCCAATATGGCAGTCTAAAACAAGGAGAAAGATGGCAAGTCCTGAGAGGGTTGCAAGATGGGAAGTAACCATGACCTGTAAAGACCGTTAATTTTGTGATCCTTGGAAAGTAAGAAACTGAATACCAGGAACTAAGGCTGATCAAATCTGCACAGTGTGTCGGAGGCACCCGGGACTCTCCCACGTCAATAACCAAGGCAGGGAGGAGCGATTGCCGCTGTTTTACTGTATTTGACTTATACAAAAAAGCGGCATCAGAAAAGACAGCACAGCCAGTGAGTTGGAGAGACTGATACAAAACAAGCTTGTATTTTGAACCAAGGTTGCATAAAATGGACAGTCTGTGAGGCGTGTGCAATGAGTGAGGCGAATGCCATTGGAAGCCAAAGGAAATTGTTTAACTTTATAATTGAACTTTTGAGGCCAAGAAAAGATACCATACAGAGAGTGGTCCGGCGCCACATGGATGCTCATTTGAAAGTCTCTGTTAGGTATCCATCTGATGCTGAGTGTGAGAGAAAGAAATATTGAGATTGAAGTTGTCATAAAATGGGTCAAACTAAACCCTGTGCACATTTGAAAGTCTTCGATAGTTTAACACACGTCACAATTGGTCCGAGACCAGCTGAGGGAGACTAGTTGAATGAAAGAAATGGATCTGAGCCCAGCAGAGGGAGGTCCAGGGTGAACCGAGAGTCACCCAAAGAATAATTCTCTGAACCTTGTTTTGAAATTGATCTGAGCCAGGAAGAGGGGGATCCAACATTGAACTTTTGTTTTGAAAAAAATCTGAACCCTGCTGAGGGCCATCCAGGGTGAACACCCAAATTGAATACTAGAAAAAGGAAAAGAACATTTGCGTGTTGTTTTTGGTACAGCAGGTCCTCTGCATCAAGAGACTTGCAAGAAGCAGAGAGACTTTGGCACAGAAGGTCCAGAACTGGGAAAATGGAACTGTATCCTCATGCTGCAGAAGCCAGAGTGTGTGCTTTGCTCGAGCGACCTGTTTGCCCCGTGCGAAAAATGTGGGTATGGGAGGCCAATGGCCCGAGCATACTGACATATTATTTTGTGAATAGTTCTTTCTTTTTCATGAACATTACCCCACATTATTTGCAAATTAGCGGTAAGGATTGGCAATAGTTTCTTTTTACTATAGTCCCTTATATTTTGACAAGACTCTACTATTACGGCATTATTATTATTTGTTGTAGCTTGCGGCCATCCATATATTTAGGTTTAAAGAGGTGTTTATTACACCCTTGTGCAAGTTCCATAAACATCCTTGAACTGTGGTCACTTGTGTCTGTGTTAGTGTTGATACCATGCCTTCCTTACACAGTGCATTGTTCTGTTTGTTTGAAGTTTGCTCAAGTTGCTGGAAGTGCCACTGAGCAGTGAATTGCAATGGTCAAGTTTTGAGCAGATAAGGGCGTGAGCAACTTCAAGACGATTTTTGGTAGACAGAAATGGTCTGCTGGCGGTGATGAATTTCGTGGCTTATGCCGAAGTGGAGGCAATTTGATATACCTGGCTCGTCATGTTGAATAAGCAGTCCAAGTAAACGCCAAGGGTTTTTACTGCAGTGGCCTCAGAGATATTGAGACCATCGATGGTGAATGCTTTGTACACCTGGTGAAGCTTAGATAGGTGTGACAGAGGGGTGATAAGGAGAAGATTATTCTTTTCATTGTTCAGCCAGAGGCTGTGTTTGGCCATCCAAGTTTGGATGGTTTGACAGATCGAGTTAATCCTGAGCATGTCCTGTGTGTGGTTGTCAGAGAGTGGGACGAGGATCTGTGTGTCATTGGTATAATTGGTGTATGAGATGCCTAACAAGTCGAGAAGCTCAAAAAAGTGATTTTGTGTATCTATTCTATAGGGTGGGGGAGACACAGGAGCCTTGTGGTACTCCACAGGATGTTGCATTGAGGTGCGCAGAGGCTTTGCCGGCAAAGACCCAAGAGGTTCTGTTGGCTAGAAATGAGACGATCCAGTTGGCTGCATCGGTGGAATAGTGGTCTGCAGATGTGAGGTGGCGGTAGAGCATTTGGTGGTCAACCAGGTCAAGTGCTGTAGAGAGGTTTAGTAGTAGGAGAAGAGAGCGGTTACCTTGGTTGTTGGCATTGTCTAGCTGGTTCTTGATGTCCAGTAAGGCAGTCTTGGTTCCGTGCTTTGGGCAGAACACAGATTTCCGTCTGCCAAGATGTGCCCAGATTCTAGGAATTCCTGGATTTGTAATTAGGTGACTCTGCTGATAACTTTTAGAAGGAATGGTACCGTGGGGATGGCTAGGTAGTTGGTGGGAATGGAAGGTTCGAGGGAGTGTTTTTTTAGTATTGGGGAGTTCCAAGATTCCTTGAGGGCTGGAGGGACAGAGCAAGAGGCAGAGGAGGAGATGATGATGGCTGCAATGAGAGGGAGTAGTGTTTTGGCACAGTCTTTTATGATGTAGGCTGGGCAAATGTCACCTTTACAAAGAGAGGGTTTAAGGCCCTTGATAATGTTGTCAAGAGTGGGGATGCAGGTTGGTTGAAACTCGAATGTTGGGTTAGTTATTGGTTTTTCAGGTCATGGGGTGAGAGGTGTGACTGTCAAGATACTGGACCATTAAGTTGCTATCTTCTCTTGCAGTAATGTCATTTTGTTTGTGAGGGTGTCTTGGACGGTTTTACACCAAGAGTTGCCTTTGAGTATGGTGGCGGAGAGACTGAGAGTGTCTCAAGAACTCAAAGGATGGCAAATGGTTTACGGGAGATGGAGAACACCTTTGAGATCCTGTCATTCGAGGCATCTGATATAACAACATGAATGTACTGTCAGTAGTAGTGGGAGAAATTGTCTTTGTTCGTAGTGGAGGGGTCATTTTGCCAGGCAGCTTCAGCACAGGTGTCTCTAAGCTCTGAGGTGAACCAGAAGTCAATGTGTTGGTTGTCTTTTGTTTTCCGGGCCTTGAGAGCAGCCAGGAGGTCCAGGGTATTGCGGAGCAGACTGTTGTAGTGTTCTACCAAGGAGGCAGTGTCCTAAGAGTGTGGGACTGGGTGCCTCAGGAGCGCGTCAATACAGGTGCTGGTAAGGTTATGGGAGTTATGGGCCATTATTGTGTCAGGTGTGCTAATAGGTTGAGAGCATGGTGGCCTGTGTAGGGGAGGGGATGGTGAAAGTGATGATGTTAATGTCGAATCATGGGCACCTGAGGTTGGATAGGATGGTCCTGTTAATTTGGTGATCCAAGATCCAGTCTAGCATCTGGCCATGACCCGCTGTGTGAAGTCTAGGGCTGCCATGGAGCTCGCCAGTGCGGTAGGCTCTGTGTCCAGCGAGTCACTGTATCCAAGGTTGAAGTCAGCCAGAATAAGGAGTTGGGAGGTAGGCTTGAGGTTGGTTAAGCAAGTTGGGAGAGGTCATCTTCAAAGGTAGTAAGGAAGTCAAGAGGCTGGTAGATAAGGCAGAGAGTGATGGAGTTGTTGGGCGTGTGTTTGATTTTGGCAGAAATGGATTTGCAGTTGGGGAGAGGGTGATGTTGGAGAAAATAAGGGTTAGTATCTTTGTAGATAAGGGCTACCCCACCCCAATTTTCACGGTTCTGTCAGCGTGAAGAAGGGTGTAGTCACTCAGGCGAAGAATGGTGGTCTGGAGGGTTGCCCAGAGCAATGCCAGTGGTTAAGATTCATTCTAAACCTTCCAGCCATCACCTCTTTGTTTTTGCATGTATCACATCTAACTGTGTTTCATGTGCCGTTTCCTGGATGGAAAATGGGATCAGCAAAGACATCAAAAACAGTCCTTTGAAACTGACCTTTGCAGGTGGCCATTTGAAGAATTATGGGAAGAACAGGGGTTATAATCAATATAATCCTGTCACTCCTTATTTTAGGTTTGGAAGTTGAAACAGGACAGCGGGAAAGGCTGTTATACTACATGGTGTGAACTCAAATTATATGAAAGTGGTGTATCACAGTTCTGCCACAAATTTGGAGATAGTTAGAAGAGGCGAAGACACTGAGAAACAAAATCAGGATAAATATAAGAGCCAATATGATAAACTATGTAAAAGCAACATTTGGATTCATAACTCATTTTTTTGCTCAAAAGAGCCAATTTATTGTAACATGTTGCATTTGCGAACTGCGCCCATAGTCCATGGACATTGCAATAAAAAACAAAATATGAAAAAACACAACATTGCACTTGTCAAACTAATGAAACAATCACTGGGGGGGAGAGGGGTGATGAGGTTGGGTTGGGATATGGCCATAAAAAAAAGGAAATCAGGTGTTTTTTCTTCTACGAAATATGCAATTATCTCTGATGTTCAGGCTATCTATCCATGCATATTTCTGCATTACAGGGTCGTGAAAAGGAGTTTTAGGATGACTTATATCTTTGGCTCCACTCAATGAAACTTCATGAATTTCTGCTATATCATTTCAGACCTGACCCTGAATAGTTTGGTGTTGTTTCTTTAAGAGGGGGCAAAACTAGAGGGGGGGGTCCCAAAATATTTGAATGGCTTATAAATTTGATGCCATTTGACAAAGCTGCACAAAACTTTGTAAAAAGATTTTAGACCCAGATGAGAATGTTTTTGTGCAGTTTGGACGGATTCCATCAAGAGGGGGCAAAATTAGTGGGTGGGGGTCTGAACGTTTTTAGATGGCTTATAGCGTTGTTGCTGTTTAACAAATCTGCACAGACGTTTTCAGAAAGATTACAGAGCCAACCTCTAATGTTTGTGAAAAGTCTAAATGAATTTTTCCGAGTGGGGGCTAAGTTATATGACTATTTTTTTGTACATACATGTTGACACTTTTCAAAAAATAAAACAGGGATGGATTTGCAGCAAACTCGTGCAGTGAGCATTGGCAAGGATCTGAAAGCATGGTTTTGCAAATGTGTTCATGTTGTATTTTTTGAAAAGTGACATAATGTAGGTATAAACAATAGTGATATACCTTTGGTGACTGAAGTATAGCTTGTGGCCATGGGCAGTGGCCAGATTATCCTGGTAATGACCAAAGGCCATGACCCAGGCAATATGGACCCTGGCCATGAACATGAGGGGCCGGCAAAGGGGTTAAAATGGGCATGGCCACCAGGGCAGGCTACGCGGTGAAGTTTTTTTAAATCGGGATAGGTTTGAATGGGAAAAAAAATCTGCTTGTGGTGGCTACAACCCGAAGTGCTGGACAGGAATGCAGAAAACATTCCAGGGGAGCATCAGCAAGAACCTCAAAGGATGGTTTTGCAAATCTGTCTTGTGTTTTATTTTTCCAAAGTGTCAAAATGTAAGTACAAAAATAGTGACATAACTTTGATGCATGGACAGTTGGCCTGGCCTTTGGCAACGGCAAATGCCAATTGTGATTTACTTATTGAGGCATGCAGCATTGGCCGAAGCCCTGGGTTTAAATGGGAAAAAGAATTCGGCTTGCGGCTGCAGCCCGAAGTTCTGGACGGAATTGCAGCAAACTTGCATAAGGAACATCAGCAAGGACCTGAAAGCATGCTTTTGGAAATCTGTACTGTGTTTTACTTTTTTGAAAAATAGTGATATAACTTTGCTGCCTCGGCAGTGGGCCTGGCCTCGGTAAGGACACATTTATACACTAATTTGCATATTGGGTAATGCATATGCCCCATGGATTGTGGAGAATGGGCATGGCTGAGTGTATAGTGAACACTGAACTAGGATGCAGGGTAGGTGTAGTGGATAATGTCGGTGGTTGTGTGGGGCTAGGGCCATGGTCGAGCCTCAGGCTCTAGGCAATTCAACCATGACTTGGATCCCCAGCATGCGGTGCTGATAAGGACACACATCCGTATGCGTTGCAAAAAATAGTTTTGTTAAAGGAGGTTTGCAGTTTTTTCATATACGTTAAAAGAGGAATTATTAATAACTAATATGCAGTGATATAACATCATGAAACATTTTCACTCCAAAAATCCTATATAATTCACAGAAAAATCTTTGTTAAAGGACGTTATGGTTAAGTTGCACTAATAAAAACCTATGCATTTCAGTGAAAAACGTTTGTTAAAGGGACATTATGGTTAAGGTGCACTAATAGAAATCTATCAAATTCAGTGAAACATTTTTGTTAAAGGGACGTTATGGTTACAAGTAAAACCAAAAACACCCAGAAATTCATCATTTATGCTAAGCTAAGCAACCATAACTCACGCCACCACTGTGCACTGCTAGGACTAACACCCACGACATCAAACATGCTGTTTCAAAGGGGTTGTATGAGTGCCAAAAGGAGCACGAGCGGGTGTAGTGATTTGAAAGTGGCAAACTTAGTTCGACAGCAGTTTGATCGGTTTGAGGTTTTGAAAAGCAGGGCTCCTGGTTGTTTTGGTACCCAGGATACTGTGATTCCCAATCCAGGAGCTCAGTGTCAAGATAAGTCCTTCTTCTCTGTCTTGCAACATTTGGAAGTCTGGCACACGTCTGCACGGGTCTTTTAGCAGGATGAAGTCCTGGGTACCAGTGTAGGTGGCAGAGAGACAGAATTTGCTGCCACAGCAGGTCTCCCTCAATGTCCCTGGGGGTGGGTAGGGATCAGAGCTTGCCTTTGCCTTGGACACTCAGTCAACACTTCACTGGCAGAGGGCTTGGAAAGTCAAAACTCCTAACAGAGGGTCCAATTAATTCTTCCTTATGTGTTTGTTCAAAGGTGAAAACTATTATTGCATAGGCAAAATCCTATAGATGATCAGACTAAAACAAAGCCTGCTTTAAGGGGTACAATACCCATCCTTGAGACAAGAAGTCTTTACCTTCTGACCTCATACCCAAAGTACTTTGTCTTTTAGGAAGTGGATGGGACAAAAAGACAAGAGAGACATAGAGATTAACAAGAAGGTGGAATCTTCCTCCAACTATGCTGATATCCTAGTGTCTATACTAACTCTGCCCCCTTCCCTTGTCAATAGCATTAAAGGCCCTTTTGCTATGCTGCACTATGGTGTGAGGCTAGCCCTTTTGGGATGGGGCAGCCTTTGATGCCTGTTTCACAGAATAGTGCCTGGTGGGAGGCTGCCCTGCTGGAGAGAGATGTTATAAGACCTCACGGATCAAAGTGGAGGCCCAGCCATTCAGTCTCCTCCCCTGCAAGCTGGCAGGACCAGGCTGTCTGACCAGAATACACATAACCCTCCCACCGATGAGCTGGGCTCCCAGTGCTCACACATTTATGACACCAATTTGATGTGGCTTTAATAAGTATGAGAGCTCCCAGCTACCATAACCTAAACACATATAGCTTATAACTAAATGTTACAACTGCCAGCAGTTATAGTTATGTGATTTGGTAACAGAGGTACATATTTTAAATGCAGCCCCTTAGCCGAGGTGACTTGGCTGTCACTGCAGCTATTAAGAGAGAAGCCGTGATCCATGAACCTGATCTGTGCCACTGGAGTGCAGGCGCTGCAGATCAGGATACTGATTCAGCAAGGCACAGGTGCACACTATGTTTTTGGCATGGGGCTTGTGAGAGGGTGGTCTGATTATCAGATTGCCCTTTCTGAGATTGAGGAACTTTCATCATTTTGCTATGTAATAAAAAACAAGGGCTTCCACACCCTGTCCAAATGGCAATCCTTCTCTCTCTGAACCGGTACACAAGAGGTGATTTTGTTTTACTTTGCTTTTGCAGAATATATCTTGATTTTATATTTTTGGGGACTGGAAGAGCTTGCCATTTGGCTACTAGACACATGATTTCAAAATAAGTGCATAGGATATTCTCGTCCTGATTGGAGACATATTTAGGGAGACCTCCAATTACAATGAGACTGTTTGATATTCATTGGCAGCAATTGAAACTTGGAACTGACTACTGAAGAGGAAGGTTAGTTTACTTTAATACTGTGGCTTAATAACTTGACAGTTAACAATCTGGCCTTGACTTTTTGTTGAGTAGTTTCTATCATTACTTTCTATATTTGAATTTGATAAATTATTATGTTTGCTGTTTTCTAGTGACTTGTAACAGCATATGACTTAACAGGTTGGTACATACATTTAACATATATACTGTTAGCTATATTTTGGTGAGTGAGCATTAGGACATTAGTTTAAAAGGTAGTCCCTTTCTATTAATTAGATTACACAGAGAATAGACAAAATTTCCACCTGATGAAGGGACCAAGTGTCTCGAAAAGTGTAGTGGGAAATGGGAGTAGCACAAGGAAGAACCATCTTTTTTGGATGTTGAGCTGGTCTCACATGTGATAATGTCACACTGTTTCTTTGAGCATACCAATACACATTGTTAATTCTATGAGAGTAATACATGACATTGTTCATTTAGCAATGTGCATAATAGTTTTCTTCTTCTTTTAAAAAAGCCTTGACATATGTGATTGGGAACATTTGTTAATGTATTGACTACTTTGTGCAAAAAGTATATTCCTCTTTCATGGTTGACTAATAATAATTGCAATTACAGAATCTTTCTTTTATACTATTACAAATTTGAGGGGATTATTCCTCATAAGAGTCACGGGATAAGGAGTCAATTTTTTGATGAGCAGTGTATGCTTAATTCTCATCTCTCTGGCAACTATCACCAATGATCCGGACGCTTAGGAACTTTAAGAACTGAAGAAGTCCAGTGGTATGGGACCCTTAAAAACATTAACATAGAACCAACCAAAGAAGAGGGTTTGGGGACCTGGTGAGACTGCAAAGCCAAAGCAGAGGGAGGTGAGTGTGACCTCCTTGGACTTATGGGACTTTGAAAAAAGAGAGTTTGGGAACACTGAGAGCACGCAATATTAGAAAAGAGAGTGGAGGTGCAACCTTCAAGAGCACTAAGGAAAGGGACACTGACTTCAGAGCCAAGGAGGCCCTGCACCAACACCCAGTAGGGATGACAGTCATGCAGAGAAGATCATACTGCTATACTGACTGCGTTGTTGAACTTATTATCTTTTCTTTTGTATGGAATGTGTCCAGTTGTCTTTTTACCTATCTCACTGAATATAGTGCCTGATAAACCCACAAACTAACTTTGTGGTCTTGGAGCTCTTCTCGGTTCCACTAACAGCATGTTCAACACAGAGCAGCACATCACTTAGTGCTTGGAATATCATTCAGTATTGTGAATGTCTAAAACTCATGCATGGGCATTTCAGTTTTTGCCTATTGTCACACTGTGGAGAGTTGTGGTCGTTGTTTGTTTGGGAGAATTGATAATAGGTAAACAATTAATAAATGCGTGGGAGGTGCCTGACCATGAGGCAGGTTGTATTGTGGTGAATGCCAGATTGCACATTGGCCTATCCTATAGCTATTGATGACAAATACTGTAATATTATATTGGAAATACAAATACATCCAGAGGGATAAGGAAGGGGAAGAACACAATTGAGAAACATGTAAATGAATGTAACAAACCCAAAGAAAAATGTAACTATGTAATACTTGTTCCTCTTAAACACTCTGGTCAAAGTTTGATATAAAACTGATGGCTGGTGTTTGTAAGTTCGTTTCTCCTTTTGGCATTTCTGTAAAAAGGTAACCACTCTTTTTTTAAAAGAAGGGAACTAGGACATATCTTATAAGCTGACAGCTAGCCTGTAAAAATATTGAAAATACCAAAATTAAGAACACCATTTTAGTTTCAAATATGAAGCCCTCATGTTGAAGGTTTTAGTCACCCGATGATGCTTTGAAAGCAGCGGCAGATGATGCAGATCAGCAGCAATGTTAGCTGACATCTGCAGACTACAACGACTTGTCAGGTACAGGGACCCGTCTCGGGACACGTTTGTCATCAAGATGTGTGGAAGACAGGTGGTGTCTGCAGGCCCCAGGGGCATACATCCAACCATCTATAGGGCTTGAATAATGGACACAATATCTCAGATGCCGAATGTTTGTTTGAACATTGCCAGCATAATCACTTCCAGCAAACCTCCATTTTATGAGTACTCAAAGTGCAGAATCCCAGTCCTGAATTAGGAGACATCACATTTATGTCTCTAATTGGATGAAACAAGCATCAAGACATCTTATTTATTTCAATGCCTCTCATGTCATAGGGCCTCATTACAAGTCTGCAGGTTCGGAATTAAGAGGGCCAGTAGCCACGTATCAGCACCCATTCCAGACCGGAAATGGTGTCAGTGCTTCCGTCTCCCAACTCCCATAGAGTTCTTTGGGAATGGGGTCTTACGAATTCTGCCGCCTGAGATCCCGGGTCACCGGGACTTGTAATTTCCCGGTGGCACCATGTTCTGAGGTGTCAGAAGCAGTGTCCCAACAGGGTCAAGATCCCTGTGGTGGTATCAGGAAATATTATCCCCATGAATAAAGTCACCATACATATAGTTGCCGGGAAACGGCTTAAGCAACATTATTTATGGGGATAATATAAGGGGTAAATGGCAGCGGGGATGCAGGGGTGTCCTTCGGTCCATTAAAAAAAATGTGGAGGTTGTGGGAGTGTCCCCCGCAGGTTCCATATTATAATGTTCACCCAAAAAAAAACGCCAGGGGCACTGTGTTTCTCATCTAATTAGCCACAGAAAAGTGCCCTTTGAGCTAGCAGCCCACAAGTTAAGTGGGGACAGGCAGGTTCTGACCTCTCTATGGCACTATCAGACATGCTATACTCCATTGTGACCAGATTATCTAGCCTTGCAGGATGTGACATCAGAATCTGGGAATAGTATAGTGTTGTGGTGACTCAACTCACTCTGATCTATGGCAGTCATGCACCTTGTATTGGGGTGAACTTATATGAACACAAATATAGAAACAATCCAACAGACCATCAACACATCCCGGGCTAATACAACCACAACCGCTGTACCACAGACAAGGGGTGAAACACAGACCACATCAAAACTAACATGCCTAGAACCAATCACAGAAAAAAACCTTTGCTACACTGATCAAGGGCACCAACCTTGCAGGATCCCCAAGGGACACCTGCCCCCTTCCATCTTCAAAGAAATCCTCAACCACAGAAACCCAGTGACACACTTTCAGACCTAATGAACCTGTCACTCGAAAAAGGAATCTTACCATCTGCCTTCAAATCAGCATACATCAAAACACTATTAAAAAAAGGAATCAGAAAGCGCAGAAGACCTGAGCAACTACAGACCGATATCAATCTTGCCCTACCCAGCGAAGATCCTGGTGAACCATGTGTTCAAGATCCTACTTAAATATGTCAAAACAAACCGAATATTCGACCAGTCACAAGTTGGCTTCAGACTGATGAGAGGAGCAGAATAAGCACTCCTATCGATATGGGACGAACTGAAAATAAATGCAGACAATGACGCCAAATCAGCTCGTATACTAATGGACATATCTGTGACTGTTGACACAATTATCTGTGCAACACTAATAAAAAGGCTGATGCAAGCATAGCTCAGGGGCAAAGTGTTTGTCTTAGAAGTAAGACAATGCAGCACAGCACAGGTTTGAATACCTATCCTACGCTTAGAAACCACTCAGTATTAAGCACGTTATAAAAGAACAATTATAATTATAATGAAATGTGGCATACAGGAATCCACACTGAGGTGACGTAGTTCATTTCTCACACACCAAACCAAAATAACCTACTTACCACTGTTCATCTCAAACACCAAAAATATCTCCTGCAGAGTTCCATAGGGATCCAGCCTCTCTCCCCTGCTTTTCAACATCTACATGTGCCTCTGATGAAAATCATTTGCATCCATGTACTAACTGCCTACAACTCTGCAGATGACACAAAACTGATTGTGAAGACGACCATGACCAAGGAACAAAATAACAACCTTGACAATTGCCTCATAGACATCTACAACTGGATGACAACAAACAACCTCAAAATGAACCCAGCAAAAATGGAAATAATGCTCTCACTCACAGAAATCAACGCAGCTAATCCACAATTTCGACGGGCCAGCCGGCATGGGAACATAACCAGAGACTTCCATCATAGTAACTAACCTAGGAATACTCATGGACAATGGACTATCCCTGAAACCACACATCGATGCAATCACCAAAAAATGCTTCTTCCTTCTAAGACTGCTCAGAGGACTACTTCCTTACCTCTCCATTCCCCACAGAACCCTCACAATCATATCCATTAAAATTACAAGAATTATCTACCCAACCAGCCTCTACCTAGGAATGCCAAAAAGAAACCATGAACCAAGAAACTCCAAAAGGTGCAAAACACCACAACCAGGATTCTACTAAGATTAAACAGAATAGATCACATCATTACAGCTCTGAAAAGCCTATACTGCCTACTAGTAAAAAAAAACATGTTACATTGAAAGCACTCTGGATCTTCCACAAAGCCTTACACAGAGAAGGAGCCAAATTCCTCTAAGCCAAGATCACCCGCTACCAGCCAAGATGGGCAATGATCTACAAATAGAGACAAAACAATAAGAACAAAGGAAATTCAGAGGAATAGTATTGTTAAGTCTAATTGCTTACCTATAGAACACCATGCCCAAAGAAATTATAACCACGGATTACCACATCACCTTCAGTAAACAACTCAACACCTTGATATTCAACAGACAATGACAACCGCAAAGGGACATCGGCAGCAATAACATCACAGACCAAAAAGAAATACACTAAGGGACATGGTCACAGACAATAACGGAAATTTCTTAGAGGACCAGAACACTGCACAAACCTCCCATCTCTCACCCACCCCCACACCCATGCCCAACAACTAGAGTGTTCAATGAAGAGAAGGCCGCCCAACTAACACCACTACACTTCACTAGGGGTTAGTCACACTGCACATATATACATCACGAGTCAATCTAATGTTCGCACCCTGCCATCTCTCTAAGATTCTGGAAGAAAATCTAGAGGGAACTTCCAAGCACATAGTACATAAATCCTTCAACTAAATAAATACACACAAACACAACAGATGGCCATACGCCAACAGCCATCCATAACATTGGGCTGCTTATGGATACAACTAACCAGTGCGCACAACCACAATCCACCCTAACATCACATGACACACACACCAACACAAACACTAGCACACATCCGAGGCACTGGGTCCTACTCATACGGTTACAACGAATGGGGACACCCAAACCAACTCCCACATGCAAAACAACACTCACAGATGCCAGTTCCTCTGGGTTCTAAACCTATGCTATCATCCTATCCACACTAACACACCCAGCCCTCCTCTCTTGCAGAGCCGCGAGAGCGCCTGGAGACTCCTCATGGGTAGTAGCAGTGCACGGTATAAATCAACATAACATAACATGGATGCAGTCATACTAATGGCATGCTTCTCTCTATCATACTTGTTTATCCTGGAATTAACTGGTTTACGCGAAATACTTTCAGTAAATAGTGTTTTGTATGACTATTTCTCTGTGCCCACTTCTGTGGTTCAAATTGGTATACATTAGAATAATTTGATCATAATTTGCAACTGTGGGCGTACACCATTTATTATGCTTTTAATCAGATCTACAGTAAACTTCGTAAAGTGTGCAATGGCAAAATCCTTCCACTTCACACAGACCTATTTCTCATTTCAGCTCAACTCGGGATGGCTTGGATGGCTTAGCACAATGAAAGAACAGATACGGAAAGTACCATCAAAGCATTGGAAATCTGAAGGGTCTACCACTATGTTTTAGCTTGCTGTACCTTTCACAGATGAAACATATCCATATGCATATCTGTCTGATCCCCCTCATCCAATAAGGACAGTCCAACACCAAAATGGTGGGCAATTCGTCTCAGATCAAGGGTACCAGCAGCATCCCCACAAATGCATTTCTGTCATTATCATTAAGCTGAACCTGTGAATCTCTAAGTAGAGTGTCGAAGTCGCTTGTGTATGGACTACCGCTAATAACTTGGGGTTAAACCCCAAGTTTCTCAAAATATGCAGCATTGTGAGAACCCCTCAACTGAGAACGGCATTGGCCAAGCAACCTGTACTATGGGATGGTTTTCATTGAAAAGGGTTTACAACCGCCCTTTGATTTGCTGTACGTTTCAGGTTTCAGAGGAAAACTATCAATTTACATTTCAGTCTGGTCCCACCCATATCTTGTGAACAAGAATACCATCTGCAACCCATGCGACATGTTTCAGCCTTGTTGGACCTCATTAGTGAGGTGAAGCTGTGCATTTCTATGCACAGTGAGCAAAGGGGCCATGTCTGAATTATCCTTAGCAATTTCCGGTTAAATCCCAAGTTTTTCAAAATATGGAAAATTGTGCGAGCTACACAATTGAGAATGTACACCTCCGGTTCCTACTCACGAGGATCAACTAGCACATGTAATCTCACTGTACCTTTTACAGAGATGAAATATGCATTTGTGTGTTATTCTGCTCTTGCCCGTAAGCAGAGCCATGCACCAAAATGCGAGACAGTTCGCCTCTGAAAAAGAGTACTGCCAGCAACCCCAGACACAGGTTTCTGCTTTGATGGGTATCATCAGAGAAGTGAAGCTGTGCCTCTCTAAGCACAGTGAGAAAAGCGGACCCTTACTAATATAAGGAAAAACCTCAATTTTTCAAACTATACAAAATTATGGGATCCCCTCCAGTGAGAACGAACTCAGCCAAACGACCTGTTTTGTGGGTTTGTCCCCATTCAGGATGGTTGATAACCATTTTTATGCAGAGAAGAAATATCCATTTGCATATCAGTTTGTGCTCCCCACCCAATGACAGTCCAGCACTGAAACGCTAGGCAATTCCCCTTAGACAAAGATACCAACAGCAACCCAAGACATGTATTTCTGCCGTGTTAGAAGTCCTCAGTGAAGTGAAGCCGTGTAGAAACATGTATGGAATTGTTGTTAGTGTTCTTGTTCAAAGAATTGCCTAGCAGTGTTCTTTGGAGAATAACTAAGAAACAGCCCTTGTGATAAGGGATTTCACTTATAGCTGTGTCAATTCCATTGTTTGGGTGTTTCCCACTAGAAACTGCTGCTTCGGTACTAATTCTAGACGATTCTGATCCCTTGTGAAGTTGGTTGACTAGATAATTAGGCATTGTTAAAGAGTATGAATTAAACAGATTATTAAAAATTTGAGAAAATGTGTCTTTTTGTAAATAATTAACTCACTGTTTGCAGTCTTAGTATTAGAATAGGAATGATTAGAGAATGGGTTATACGAATAGAAATTATTAATCTACCATAAAGTATATGTATAATTATTTATTTGGATATAGATGTTGTACTTTAAATATGTTTTTTTATGATGTGATTTAATGGAACCAGTTTCAGAATTATTCAAACTAAATGTAATTAAATGTCAATCTATTAATTCAACACAAAAAGGGAGAACCATCGTCATTCATTCAGTTCCTAATGCCTATTTTTGGCTGTATTTCCCTACAGAAAAGGCTAAGTCACCTTGCCTATACCCACTCACCTTAGACAACGGTGGTGAGCCATCAATCTAAACATGGGATAGGACAAGAGAACTGACCGTTTTGCTTCAACTTCTAAATTCATCCCAAGTGCTCTCAATGACATTAAAATCTTTCACCTTTCAACAATATCATATCCTTCACCTTGAAACAAGTTTTTCTTAGAATTGTCTGTGCACCCAATCAAAATCAAGTACTTCCTGTCATCCTTAACAATCTGTAATGACCCATCATGTTATCGTCCAATCTCTTTATTAGCTGTATCTGCAAATGGTTTGGGGCGAGTACTGTATGGCAGGATCATGGATTGGGTCAGAGAAAATCCGATCCTTTGTGAGTACCAGTATGGTTTCCAAGAGGGAATTGGCATGGCCAATCAAATACTGAACCTGAGTCTGATCCTGGACAAATATGTCCGTTGTCAGAAGGGAACTATTTACTTGGGTTTCATGGACCTCTCAACCGCTTTCGACAGCATAGCCCATGATAAACTTTGGGAAATAATTTTGCACAATTTAGGTATGCCGGAAGACACACAGCAACTTCTGTTCCAGTTACACTCAAATTTGTCATCGAGAGTGAGTCTGGGGAACACAGGTCAAACAACCAAGGCGTGCCCCGTAGCTAAACGAGTGAGGCAGGGGTGCGTAAATGGCCCCCTCCAGTTCAACCTTTACATAAACTCACTCGCAAGAGAGCTATCTAGTGTGATGAGAGTTGTCTGTAGGGTAGCTGGCCAAAAGATATGCATACTGTTGTACGCGGATGATGCAGAGTTAATAGCAAGGACTAAATCAGCACTGCACACACTAGTTACTGGGTTTAATAACTATATGGATAAGAAAGATCTGAAAATCAACATATGGAAATCAAAGGTCATGTATGTGGGAAACAGTAGACCCCGGGGTAATGTCATGTCATATTCGTAGAAGGCAGGAAGGTGGAATGGGTTTCTTATTTTCATTACTTAGGTGTACCAATTACACGCAACCTAAGATGGTCCACTTACATCAGAAACCAAGTACTGAAAGCTTCACATATTAATGGCTCAATCCTGAGATTTGGCTCAGGAATGGGTGGGCTGCCAATAGAGCATATTTTTCGTATTTACCCAGCAGAAATAGTACCACTGCTCACTGACCGTGCCGCTGACTGGGGACATCAGCGCCCAAAGTCTGCCCGAATTTGTGAAAACCAATTTCTGAGGAAAATTATGGGTGTACCTCAGGGTTTTCCAGGGTACCTGTTGCATGAAGAACTTGATCTAGCTCATATACAAACCTTCATATCTCTGCAATCACTTATCTACTGGTTGGGTTTATGGGCAAACCCTAGTTTATAGTTGACCCGAACCCTGGTGAGAGATGCAATGGCTTCAAATGGGGGTCTCTATTGCCCTTGGCTAACCCATATTAAGACTTCCTTTCATAAACTTGGTCGCCCATGCAACCTGTATGTAGAATCTTTGACCAGTAAGGCTGAAGAGAGGGAGCTTGCACACAACTTTATCTCCATCTGAGTAAATGCCAGGAGAGATATCGAGCTGCACAAGTAATGCATGCAATTTTATCATAATACCCACTGATAAATTATGCCTATTGGCTCAATAAACCGAAGAAAAGGGGAATTATTCTAAGCCTTGGAGCAAACCTACCTTTTATAGATTTGCCAGTATTTGCCTCCTTGAATGATAGTATCACTGGGCAGCAATGCTCATGTCTTGGTCATAATGTCCACGATTCACAACATGTTTTGCTTTTCTGCCCTATATTCCTCACCCTGAGAAAGAGATTTATCCTCCCATTGCTAAGGGTGTGGTGTGTCAGGAATGTTCAATCTGCCCAATGGCTCCTTCTTTCTGTTCCGGACTTTTCCGGGGCACAGTCTATGTATCTTTATACTGAAAATGCCCTCTCATTATATGCCCAGTATCGATGACTGGAAACTATCCCAGATTATTATGTTTGATTTTTAATGGTATGTAGTTGTGGATGGTTTTTATATTTGCTTTGATGTATGTATATTGTTTATTTGCTGTGAGGTTGATGGGACTTTCAGCCTTGAATAAACATTTATAAACGTGAAACTTGAATAATCTGCAAAATTAGCACAATTGGGATGTCACTTGCTTTTATTACTCCCTCTCATCTGTGAAGAATAGAATTCCTAAATCCTTAGGAAAATTACAAAACACAAAATCTACTATTCTAGTGAAACCAGGAGTCTCCCTTACAGGGCCGATACTACTCCAGTCCACATATGAGGTCGATCGGTTTAGCATTACACTCTTATTCACACCACTTTCTTCAGGACCATGATGGAAAATTAACACTTTCCTAATTTTTTGCACTACATGTGTGAAAAAGTAATATCTGCCCCCACATTATGAGGTTGTTCATTAAAGTCGAGATGTGGCTCAATAACTACTCCTCTTGGCTATGCCTTCAGTCTCAAGACTTGAATCAATTGACTGCCTGCTATGTACTAGTGTCTATTGTGACATCGTCGCTGTGTAATAATGTAGTTGTCAGGAAATGTCCTGCATCTGTGTCTTATTTGCAGTCACCTTTACTGTGACACTTCTCTGACATCTCAAATGCTGCCAGTCTAGACTTTCAATAAGGTGCAGATGCATGACAATTACTGACAACTACATTATTACTGAGTACTAGATCGCAATCTGAACTAGACTCAATGATAAAATAGACAAAGTGCAAGGCAAAACCCAGCTTTATTACATACAAATAAAGCAGGGAAAGCATACAAGCATTACTATCTTGAAGCTCGCAGAGAGCTAATACAAAGCAATCATTTAACTACACCACCCAAATCATAACGGAAGTCATAACATAATCACAGTTACAGAAGCCTACGGGGATTGGTTAATGAGTATGGCTACATATAGATCATATAGGTGTTACACATTTGATTGGGTTAGAAATATCTGATGGCTCTACCTGAGACCACCCTTCTTTCGATAAAGGTAAAAATACATAATGTGTACGTTACAGGATTGATTGGCATATAATTAAATGGGTGGCATGACACTACAGGTTTTGATAGGTTGGCATCTTACTGACCAACCTTGGACACTTGACAGGTCATCACGATATGAGCCAGATGGGGTTTAGTGGAGAGAGGTCCATGGACTGTCCCATGTTCAATTTAAAAGGTTACCATCCCTCATCCTTAGGCAATGAGACCAGGCAATATTTGTGTACTTGGCCTTGCTCGGCATCTCGTGTCTGCATGTCATGTGCTGTTAGGGAGTATTGCAGGTGTCCTATATCATGCAGGAGTAGCAAGTGTTCTTCAAGCATATATCACATGTTAGAGGACCGTGAATGAAATTGAATGAACTCCAGTTTATTGGGGTTGTACATAATATTAACGTGTGTTGTGTTTGCCGTTTCCACCAGGGACACCCTGGACTTATTCTTCATAGTCTTTTTGCTCACTTTGCTACTTCACCTGGCTGACCAAGACTTGTTGTATTCGTATACACTTTCATTAATCTGGGAGTATCCTTTTCGCGTCTTGGGAACCTCTATCTTGTGCCTTTGTACTGTTGTTACCATCGTCCCTATCTTGTTCTAACTTTGGTACTAATTGTCAGCTACCGTCTCAGCTCTGCCCAACTCTATTTCTGTGGTTTCAGCTTTTTGAGATCTCTAGAAGTCTTGCAGCCTGTATCTATTTATAAGCATGCTGAAGCTACAATTTTTAAAAAGATGGCTGCCTAATTACACTGTGTTTTTTATATAAGAGAGCTATACTCGCATGCAGTTCATTTTGCATTCAGCGTATACATTGGGAATGTTGGTGTTCTTCATGTCTTGTGGATGTTATGTTAATATTTTTCATGTATAAATGCATGTTTGACATATTGCACATGTTCTTCATGAGGAGTCCCTATCTACATTGTATCTAATGTGTGCACCTGGTACTGTTGCAACGTTAGCTTGACTGCGTTTGCCATCTTCAGTTTAGGTTGCCCCTACGTCTTGTTGTACCCTTCTGGGATAAGGGTGGTACGGTTGTCTTATTGAGTACTGCTTTTCACCTGTGTGGGATTGGATTGGGGCGGGGCACAATTTGTGGATGACGTACTCATCTGCCTCCCAACATTCCAACCTCTGGTCAAGTCCTCGACCACACTCTTCCTTCTTGTCTCCCCAGAAAGGGCCCTTTGGGTACCCATATTTTACTCACCCCACTTAGGCTACCTCCATGTCTCACATGTTCGTTAATGCTCCATTGCATGTAGTTCCAAACTCTAGTGACATCAAAATCCACCCAGTGATCTGTGTAATTCCAGGGATCTGGAGGATACTTAAACTTTGACCCTGGAAGTGCTAAAGGGCTATTTACTGCTTCGGTATTTGGGAAGTAATCTGTTTGAGTGCACTCATGCACTGTTACGCTCACCTGGCTCCCACAGGGGCGTCGGTCAGACCCGGACAGCTGCGGTCTCCACCCACGTGATGCATAGTGCAGTGATGACTGACTGGATCTGCCCTCCTAATCTTGTCTGCTTAACCCATAGAAATATTCTCCTGCAAGTGGAGAGATGAATTTAGCCACTTGTGGATTCAAGTGATGGCACCCCTATAGTCCTCCCCAACTAATCACCTCCGAAATGCCCTCACAGCAATCTCACCTTATATTCTTGAAAGATGAGCTCTCCATCCTGCATGGATTTGCAGGGGCACGTCGATTCCAGTTACTTCACTGGTTTGAAGGCTCGGGAGAGTTCCGGAGACTATTGACTCTGAGGTTCCTGATGAGGACCAGTAAGTATTAAGTTCATAGAGTTCAATATGTCCGATGTTCACTCTTGTTCCCCCCTTCCTTTCTTGTCTTGCAGCTGGCTTGTGAAAAGATGCTCTTGTGGCAGCTGGTGGCGCTCAGGTAAGAGTCTGTCTTACCCAGCGCTGTCCGGTAAATGTTGCACAAGGAAAACGTGTTGTTTTGTCTCTCTTTACAGATGCGGCATGTGAAAATATGGAGAGTCACAAAAGGATGCCTCCGGTGGTAAATCAGGTAAGTCTATGGTGGTAAGAATTATATTTGTTGGTTCCCTCGACTCACCTTGTGGTTTTCTTTTGTCTCCTAGGTGCCGAAGTTCGGCAAAGAAATGATGGAGGCAGCGCCGACCCGAAGGATGCCGTGAAGACTGGTGAGTATGGCGCAGCGCTGCAGCTGGAGGTGCAGCGCGTGCAGAAATGATGTTCTTTACATGTCTGGAGACAAGATGGATCCAGAATCAGGTGTGGAATAGAAATAAGTTTGTTTACTAACCTTGTCCCTTTCTTTCCTCTTTGTTTTAGAAGCTCCAGATCCGAGGTGGGCGTGGCAGAAGACTGGATGCAGGCTGCAGGCACGGTGAGTGTTACGCTGCTGGATGCAGAATAACGCGAAGCGTGTGTTGCTGGTCGGGTGTGGTTTAAATAGCCTCAAAAGTAGTCCCAGGTAAGAAGTCCCTAGAACCACACCTGAGTAAAAAATAGTCCCTGTAGAAAAATAGTCCCTTTCAGGCTTCATGTTGGATTGGAGTCATTTGCAGCATGGTCTGCCTGAGATAAGTAATGACTATGAGCCTGGTGCCTAAGGCGCCAGGACTGAACCAAGATAGCCCCTAGCCGGGGCTGCTGAGGTTTTACTAAATGTCTAGATGCCTGCTCCTGGGGCTGATGGGCTTGGTCCGGATGCCTGGGGGAAGGCATCATGACAGCACTCCCCCCGAAGGCCCCTCCTAAAGTTGTTCTTCCCCTGGGCCCTGGTTTGTCTGGGAAGTTCCGATGGAATCTTTTCACCAACCGAGGTGCATGGACAAGGTCACTAGGTTGCCATGACCTTTCTTGTGGTCCGTAGCCCTTCCAATCGATTAAATAAAAAAGTTTTGATTTAACCATCTTGGAGTCCAGGATATTTTTTACCTCGAATTCAGGTTCTCCATCTATCAAGATGGGGTCGGTGGTTTGGTTAATCTTGTTACTGGTTGAACTGGTTTTAAAAGTGAAACATGAAAGACAGGATGAATGCGCATATTCGAGGGTAATTCCAATTTGACGGCTACTGGGTTGATAATGGCCTTAATAGTGTAAGGTCCCAAATATCTAGGGTTAAAAGTCCGAGTTCCCTTCAGAGGTATGTGTTTTGTAGCCAGCCAAACTTGATCCCCAATCTGGTATTGTGGAGTTTCACTTCTATGTTGATCAGCATTTTTCTTATATTTCTCTTGTGCTTGTTTCAAAAGTTCTGTTGCCTCTTTCAAGGCTTGTGTAATAGTAGAATGCAAATGACTAACTGCAGGCATTTCTAAATGCTGAGACAAATCTAGTTCTGAGGTTTGAGGGTGATGTCCATATATGGTATAAAAGGGGCTTTGTCCGGTTCCTGAATGTACAGAGTTATTGTATGCATACGCGGAAATCCATAAAATATCTTTCCAATTACTTTCGGGCTGGAGTAGCATTCAACGTAGGTACTGTTCAAGGGTCTGGTTCGTCCTCTCCGTCTGACCATCGGTCTGGGGATGGTGACTGGTTGATAACCTCACGTCGATTTGCGCCAGTTGACAACATGTCTTCCAAAAATGTGAAATTAATTGACTACCTCGGTCAGAGACCAATACGGAAGGAAATCCGTGTATTCGAACAATGTTTTCGAGGAACTCCTTGGCCAGAATTGAAGCAGAAGGTAATCTCTTTAGAGGAATAAAGTGGGCCATCTTGGAAAAAAGATCCACAATAACTAGAATGGTGTTAAATCCATTACATGGAGGTAGATCTGTAATAAAGTCTAACAATAAGGTATGCCATGGTGTAGGTAGAATATCCAAAGGTTGTAAGAGGCCAGCTGGTTTTTTCTTCTGACTTTTGTTTTGGGCGCAAATGCCACAATACATTACAAATGACTTTACGTCTTTTCGCCAGGTGGGCCACCAGAATTGTCTCTTAATTTTAGCTTCAGTTTTTGCGATACCTGGGTGTCCTTCCATCAGGGTGTCATGACAATTGGAGATGGTTAGTTCTTGTAGTTCCTTGTGTGGTAGAAATAGTCGCCCTTGATAATAAGGAAGGTCATTGATGACTGAGTAGTCCGGGCCTTTCTTCACCCAGTCCTGCAGGGCTGTTGGATCGAAGAGTTGTTGGATCTTTACTTGAATATCCTCTAGTGTCTGTAGAGTGGTTATGCCAAGAATTATTTGTTCTGAAATTATAGGCACCTGTTCCGGGTTTGCATATGCTTCTCCCATCCCTATTCGGGATAAGGCATCTGAAAAGCAGTCTTCCATTCGTCGCCTTTCTTTACATGTACCAGATGATATGCCCCTCGAAGATCTAATTTAGTGTAGATGCTAGCGTCCTTTACTTGGTCTAGTAATTCGGGGATCAGAGGCAATGGGTATCGGTTCTTAACCGTGATCTGATTTAATGCGCGGTAGTCTATGCACGTTCTGAGGTCACCTTCCTTTTTAGGCACGAAGAACAAAGCTGAAGATGCAGGGGACTTGGATGGACGAATGAATCCATTAGCAAGGTATTGGTCCAAGTATTGTTGTAGGTGCAGGTTTTCGGGTTCCGTTAGGGCGCAGATCCTACTACATGGAGGTTGTGCATCGGCTATGAGATCGATTTGACAATCGTATGATCTGTGAGGTGGGTGTTTGCCTGTTCCTTTTGGAGAACATCCTGGAATTCTTGATATTCCTGAGGTAACTGCACAACTGGAGTAGCGACTGTGGCCAGGCCTTGGTTCAAGGGTTTTTTTGGGTAACAAGTATGTGCACAATCCCAGAAGGTTATTCTCTTCTCTCGCCAATCTATACAAGGATTATATGTTTCCAATCAAGGTATCCCCAGTATTATTTGGAACTGCAGGGCTTTGATTAAATCAAACACAATAGTCTCTCGATGCCCATCCTGACCCAATAGTGTCATCTCTGAGGTGGAATGAGTTACAGGCCCAGAGGCAATTTCAGTTCCATCGACTGGGGTGATGACATCCGAAGTGGTCTTTTTGCAGAGAGATAGATTCATCCTAGAAGCCAACTTGTGGTCCACATAGTTTCCTATGGCCCCGCTATCAATGTATGCCCTCACTGCGTGCATACGTGATGGCTGCCTTGGATCTATAAGGACCATTGTTATGATGAAGTGCGAGGTCTGAGTATCCTTCTTCAAGCTCGGCAAGGAGACCTCTACTCTTGTCGGGCGTGGTCGTTTCCCGAATCAGGCTATGTTTGATTTTTATCAGCAACTCTGACTTCTTTTTTAGATGTTTTTATAGGGCAATCCCGTAGAAAATGTCCTGAGGCCCAACAGTACAGACACAATTGCATCTGCCATCTTCTTTCTCTTTCCTTTTGATTTAAGGGTCCCTTGACCCCCCCGATCTGCATCGGTTCTGATACATCTGTTCCTTTGAGGGTAACATTGGGTTTAACCAATACCCGATTCTCAAACTTAGCTCGATCAGCCTTTCTATTCTGAAGTTGGTGGTCTAACTGGACCACTAAGTCTATATATTCTGCACAATCCTGAGGTGGGTTCACAACTTGGGCCAAAACATCTTTGAGTTCACCCCGAAGTCCACGATGAAATAATGTAATTCGTTTTACCTCTGGCCATCCGGTTTCCACCACTAACCTATTGAAAGTGGCGATATAGGTTAGTAGATCCTGGTTACCTTGTCGTAATGATAAAAGTTCATTATCCAGGGCCTGTCTCTGTGAATGTCTGGCAAATAGTCTTTCCATGCTCAATTGAAAACCTTGAACATCCCGAAGAAGAGGGTCATCCTGGTTAACTAATGGAATTGACCAATCCGCTGCGCTGCCACTAAGATGTGATAGTACAAAGGCTACTTTGGTTTGGTCGTTCGGAAAAGCTCCAGGTCTGCATAAAAAGTGCAAGCGGCATTGGTTCATAAACACGGCAAACTTTTTTGGATCCCCAGCAAAACGTTCGGGTGGAGCTAAAGGAATGCTCTCTGGTAGAACCACTTGCACAGGATTGCTCGATGAAACAGGAGTTAGATTCCCTCCGAGTCCAGGTAATGGTGTTTGCCCAGCTTGGTTTTGCAGTAATTGTCTAGCAAGATCACCAGTGCGCTCCTTTGACACAATCAGTTCTCTCGTGAGGGCATTAGTCTCTTGGTGTGCGGAGTGCACTTCTGCCCTAAGTTCCCCTAACAATAGGGCTAGTTGGTCGGTTGCTGAGGTTTCCATAACGCCCGGGTGGGGATTTGTAGATAGGCTTTGCGTTCTGTTACGCTCATCTGGCTCCCACAGGGGCGTTGGTCGGACCCGGACAGCTGCGGTCTCCACCCACATGATGCGTAGTGCAGCAATGACTGACTGGATCTGCCCTCCTAATCTTGTCTGCTTAACCCGTAGAAATATTCTCCTGCAAGTGGAGAGATGGATTTAGCCACTTGTGGATTCAAGTGATGGCACCCCCACAGTCCTCCCCAACTAATCACCTCCGAAATGCCCTGACAGCAATCTCACCTTATATTCTTGAAAGATGAGCTCTCAATCCTGCGTGGATTTGCAGTGGCGCATCGATTACAGTTACTTCACTGGTTTGAAGGCTCGGGAGAGTTCCGGAGAGTATTGACTCTGATGAGTTCCTTATGAGGACCAGTAAGTATTAAGTTCATAGAGTTCAATATGTCCGATGTTCACTCTTGTTCCCCCATTCCTTTCTTGTCCTGCAGCTGGCTCATGAAAAGATGCTCTTGTGGCAGCTGGTGGCGCTCAGGTAAGAGTCTGTATTACCCGGCGCTGTCTGGTAAATGTTGCACGAGGAAAACGTGTTTTTTGTCTCTCTTTACAGATGCGGCACGTGAAAATATGGAGAGTCACAAAAGGATGCCTCCGGTGGTAAATCAGGTAAGTCTATGGTGGTAAGAATTATATTTGTTGGTTCCCTCGGCTCACCTTGTGGTTTTCTTTTGTCTCCTAGGTGCCGAGGTTCGGCGAAGAAATGATGGAGGCAGCACCGACCCGAAGGATGCTGTGAAGACTGGTGAGTATGGCGCGGCGCTGCAGCTGGAGGTGCGGCGCGTGCAGAAATGACGTTCTTTACAGGTCCGGAGACAAGATGGATCCAGAATCAGGTGTGGAATATAAATAAGTTTGTTTTCTAACCTTGTCCCTTTCTTTCCTCTTTGTTTTAAGAGCTCTGGATTCGAGGCGGGCGTGGCAGAAGACTGGATGCAGGCTGCAGGCATGGTGAGTGCTACGCTGCTGGATGCAGAATAATGCGAAGCGTGTGTTGCTGGTCGGGCGTGGTTTAAATAGCCTCAAAAGTAGTCCTAGGTAAGAAGTCCCTAGAACCAAACTCGAGTGAAAAATAGTCCCTGTAGAAAAATTGTCCCTTTCAGGCTTCATGTTGGATTGGAGTCATTTGCAGCATGGTCTGCCTGAGGTAAGTAATGACTATGAGCCTGGCACCTTAGGCGCCAGGACTGATTCCTACTATGACCCTGGCGCCTAAGGCACCATGACTGAACCCAGATAGCCCCTAGCCGGGGCTGCTGAGGTTTTACTAAATGTCTAGATGCCTGCTCCCGGGGCTGATGGGCTTGGTCCGGATGCCTGGGGGTAGGCATCATGACATGCACATGAGCATCCAGGTTTGTCACTGTTTCCATCCCTACTGCCTCTTTGGCATTCCTTTGGCTTTCCTTTGGCATTGGCGTACTGCTATTATCAGGATACAGAAGACCAATAGTACTAGTGCTAGTATGGACAGCAGTACTTTGAATGTGTTTGCCAATCATGAGGGTACCCAGGAGAACAGATAGTTAAACCAACTATCATCCACAATGTCTCCCTACTCCTCCACCATTTTTGGGTGCAATTCGGTCAATGTGGCTATTGCTTCCATTTTCCTCATCGTTAGCAGATGGGTATGTGCAGCAAGACAGCCCAATTGTTGTGCACACACCAACCTCCATAGCGAGTATCAGATTGCATATGTATCTCTTTTGAAGGGTCATGAGATTTATTGCTCTTTGCTCTTCCCTTACCACATTAAAGCCTTGTACAGTTGTATTAATGGTTTGTAGCAGCTACAGATGGGTTATTTGCAGCCATTTGCCATTCTTATGGCCCTGCAACCCAGGAGCAAAGATAAATGCAAAAAACATTTCTGTTTTGCTGAAAAATGTATGCTCATCTGGTACGTACACATATGCTGCTGCCATGTTTGCTAGTATGTAATCACTTCTTTTGGTGTGTTTGAGGGGTAAGAACCTTTTATTTCTTAGGTGCATGTTCATCTGGGGAAAATCACCAATCTGCACCTCTCTCGGGGACATTACCAGAGGTAATGAGTTTATGATCACCAGGGTGCACAGGCCTCCCCAATTTGAGGGAAGCTGCTTGTAAACCTTTGAACTACAGGCCCAATAGTGATCCACTATTACTGCTGTACCTACTATCATGTAAGGTACGTCAAAAATGCATCTGCATATTTATTCAATCACACCTTTACTGCCCCTTCATTCCGAAAGCAGAGGGTCACATTTTTTAGTGGTCTAATTGGCACTGGTCCCCTTTCATCTTCTACCGAAGTCAGACTTTTTGTATAGAAAGGCCATTGTTTAAGACACTGGGCATTTGCGTTCTGCCCTAGGAGTGCCCATGCTTTTCAACCTACCAATGCTTCCGCCCATTCGCCATCAGTAAGTACACTTTTCTTTGTTTGTAAGTGCCCATTGTTCCAGCACCGGATGCCCCCAATAAAGTCCACAAAATGTAAAGAATATTGCTATGATCATGATAGCTAAAGAGTCTACCATTTGCAAATAACTAGGGGAATAATTCAACTTACATGCTAAGAGAGAATATCTAATTGTATTTAATGCATACATTTTTCCACCCGAGAAATTGTCTCCTCCTTCTCCTTAAAGTGATGAGTGCGCACAAGGAAAACTTACGCGTGTAAGAAGATTGTTTTCTAGAATGATGTGAGAGTCTCAATTTCAAACACTACAACTTTTAGTCCAATGTTTCAAGCTCCTAAAAGGGAACCCTTGTTTCCATAGAAATGCAAGAACCAAAAAAGTGAAAGTGCGCATGCTTCTTTTGACAACTGTTAAATGAGAAATGTTCATGTGCTGGGAAGTTTTAGTTCTGCTCTTTTAATCTTGCAGTTGCTCCTGCTGCTGATTGGCTCTGGTCATCACTCGCATCTGAGGTCACTGATCTTCTTCTTCACCTTCGAACTCAGTATCTGCTGACAGGGGGTCTACCCCGACACAGTTTGACACTCGGATTCCCCCAATTTTATATATATCATGATATTTTCGAGACAGAGTGCCCAAACTAACCGTCTAATAAAAAAGAATTGGAAAACCACAAGGTTAGATGCATAATTGAGCAAACTCTTTCCCAATCCAAAAATGGTTGCTGACACAAGAGGCAGAAACTTCAAGGATAGCCGAGTTAAGGCTGAAAGAACAACAAAACCTCATGGCCATTGTAACAACATCCAAAAAGGTGACCACATTGAACATCCCAACATAGGTAAACAGATACAACTTAGAGATTATGCAACTTGCGACTCAACAGATTTGATTTACGGTCTCATTTGCTCATGTGGTAAATTTTATGTGGGTCAGATTTCTCGCAAATCGAAAGACAGACTAATTGAATATAAATCAAATATGTTTGAACCAATAACCAAAAATCACCTGTGACAAGACATTTCACAATGATGAGACACACAATCTCACAATGCAGATTTGTGATTTTAGAATTGATTAGAACACCTCCTCGAGATGGCAACATGAACAATTTGTTATTGAAGAGGGAAATGTTTTGGAAACATAAACCTGACTTTTACCCCATTCCTGTAATGAAAATGTTGGATAACTAGAATTGAGAAGTAATGATTAGAAAGCAAAATACCCAGTGTTTTATCTATATGGGAAACACATGACCTCGAGTATGAGTATACATGTGATCTTGTAACTAAAATGTGACTTTGTACTTACTGAGTTTCACTATCCAGTAACATGAAAATTCAATATGAACAATACACTTGAAGGACCTTTTATCCCGTGTTTACATGACGTGGCAGAAAAAACATATAACACCTACAGCGGGAGATGATGTGATGATGTCATCACGTCACCACGTCACTGCAGTGACGCATTACATAAACATAGAAATTTTGGATGACCGCAATACAAGTGTCTGGTGGAGACAGTGTATGCGGTTACATCCATGAGATATTTGGTGCCCATACAGGTAAGAATTGACAATTTATTAGATCAATCTTGACACTAAATCTTGACACAAAAGGCCTTTAGGGGACATAGCTGTTTTCAGTTATAGAATACTGCTCTCCTCTTGCTCCAACAGATAAAGTAGCAAATCAATCCAGCGCTATAAAATATTATTTTCTATGAACATTGATTATCCAATGCAAGATAACACTTACCAGCAGAGGCATTGCTGGGGGGGGGCGAGGGGGCTATAGCCCCTGGTCTTTTGGTTGTAGCCCCTAATAGAATCTCAGGGGCTACAACCAAAAGGCAAGATAGCCCCGAGTACCAACAGACCCAACATTAGCATAGCCCCAGATCTTTTACAGACCTAGCAACACCCCTGCCTACCAGTGACCCCGACCTTTGAAGTCTACCACCCTCAAACATGATCACTGACAATTTGGGTGAGTCCCTATAATTTTGGAAGAATTTTTTTGTAATTATTTAACTGTTTTTAATATTGATTAAAAAACAGCCCTGAGTCTGGTACAAGTATTGTATCCTGATGAAACTTAATTTGATTTGACACCAGAATGTGGAGACTTAATCCAGTATCAATAACTCAACAATGTTTATATTTATTTAGTCATATAACCATTGTGAAAGAGCTTGCTAAATAGCATTCATTGGTACATAGACTTTCTTCTCTAGTGAGAAGTCCAGTAAAACATGCCATGAAACGAACACTTCCCGACTAACTTGGTTTGAGAAGTTGATGAGAAGAAGACACATGGCATAAACTAGCCAAGTAATTGATATTTAAACTCCATTTGAGAATAGCTATATTCTTATGTTTGAAATATTACTATGGTATGGACCCAAATAACTGATTATTTATTCTGAGTTTACCTCCTAGAGAATGTTGAATTATTGAAGATTTAATTTGCTCCTGAAGAAAGGAATATCCCGAAACGCATAGAGCTATTTTTATTTGATTATTGTTTTTCAATTAATTTTTTAGAAAAAATACTCATTAATTTGTGACTTTATAAGTCCATTGCTTAAAATGGACTGATATTAGGTATCTAAGATTAACTTTTCATTGAACACAATTGGACATTGGCTGTCTATTTTCTATAGCACTTCGGTGGGCAAGGAATTAGGAGTGTCCAATGCCTAAGGACACTATATCTTTGTTCATAGATTCCCTTGTCAATTTACTTTGACATGGGATACTGTCTTACTTGTGTTAAAACAATCCCTTTTGTTAGTTTAATTTTCACTGCCCCTACTCATTTTAATAGCCCAATATCATATAGACTGCTGGTCCAGAGTGAGCTTGGTACAAATGCCAAATCTTCCCACAGAAAGGGTAGTACCTTCTATACCAATGACATTCTCTGGGGAATTTTCCTGTTCTCAATTTGCAGTGTGTATGTGAGACAAATGGTAAACATCACTTTGTCATCTGAGTCCTCATCTGTAAATGATTTTTCATCTATCAAGTCAGTTAGTCTCTGTGCCTCATCGAGCGCTATTACTGTGCACCAATTTACCCCTTTGTTGTCTATTCCATGTAAAATGACTCTGTCTTCCCTTACTATTACTGCGTCTAGCTCTAGTGTAATTATCTGCCCCTCTTCCACATCAGTGGTTACTTCTGGGAGAAACAGAAATTCTGCGGGTAACCCCAATACTTTGTCTTGTATTCTTGGAAGCCACACTAGAAATATATGTACCCCTTAAAGGAACCCTTCTGGGTTGAGTGGCACCCCCCTCTGTGCTTTCTGACTGTATATGGTTGTTATACATTCTTGTGCATTTACACAATGAATCCCTGGGTTAGAGCATATTATTCCCTTGTCCATAAATTATATTTTCATGTTTAATTTTCACAGCAAGTCTCTCCCAATATGTTCAATAGTGTCTCATGGGAATATAAAATCTGCATTGCCATGGCTTGGTCTCCCATGGTTACGGGTAAGCTGTCTGTAAAAGGAATCTTTGTCATTGCCCCAGATAATTGTTGTGCATCCATGGATATACCTGACATTGGGAATGTGTCCTCTCTAATGCAGGATCATGAGCTCTTGCGTCAACTAAAAAGGAAACATTTTGTCACCTTTTGTCATGCTGACCTGTGGTTCCTCCTGTGGGTCTGGTGTAATAGACAGGAGGGTCTATCAGCCGTCCTATTATGGGTACATATTCAGTCCTGTCCCTGTAAAGGCATTCCCTCCCACTACTGCCACCCCCCCTATTTTTGGTGTTAATGTCTGCAGCAGTATATAATTTGTTGTGCAGCCTATGAGCAGCTGATGGCGAGTCCCGTTCAATAGTTGGTCGCTAGTTATATTGTAATTATGGGCTGCACTAGTTGGATACTCTGATATTGAGGCTGCCCAATAGAGTTATTCAGTGTGAAGATAAAAAGACCTGACTATCCTTGGTTTTGCACCCCAATTTTATTTGCTTATTATTTTAATTTTCAAATATGTCAATTTCAAATTAAGTTATCAATTTCAAAATTCTTCCCTCTTCAATTTGTACATCAATTTCAGATTGTTGCATCAATTTCAAAAAAGATTCTTCTCTTAAGATTAAATATCAATTTGAAATGTTTTCATTGATAAACAAAATAGTTCCCTCAAAGTAATTCCCTCGACACGTTTTTCTCCATTACTTTGCAATGGTTCATCAGGAGGGATGCATGGTTTTGAATGTTTGCACCTTTAGCATTGTGAGATTTGTGCCTTGATGTCATGCGTCTAATCGTAGTGGTCCTAATTAGGTAAGTAACCGTGATACTTTAGTGTCAACCTCTTATTCTTTTTCAGGATGGTACCTGTTTTCAAAGAAGTGCTTTTTCCTTTAGTTCTGTGTTTCTTACTCCTCGCGGCATGAAAACCGCCTGAGGCAGTATGTTTGTAGTCCATGGTGTCAATGCGTTCTGTTATGCTGGGGCTTGTGACCGCGTCAGAGCTTGTTGTCTCTGCATTGGTGTATGCTGTATTTGCACCGGTTGTGCTTGATACTGCAAGTGATCTTGGGCATAATATCCTGGCGGATCTACGCTATAATGTGGGGGATATGTTGGCCCCCCTCTTGTTTCACCTGGTTCTGTATGTTCCGTTCATCACTTCCTCCATTATAACTCCTCCTTCTCACAACTCCTTCTTCCTCTCTATCTTATCCCTCCTCTCTGTGCATAAGATCATCAACTTCCTTGCAGAGTTTTTCTGAGCTCCTCTCTTGTTCCCTGTGTTCACCTTGCCATTTCTCTTTTTTCTCTTTCCCTCTACTCTTTGATCATTCCATTTCTTTGTGTCTCTCTTCACTTTCTCTGTCCGAAAGTGTATGCCCCTTAATAAGGTCATTGACTTCTTCTAGGCGTCTCTCCCTACTTCTCTCTGCATCTTGCTGTCACTCTCTCTCTTCCTGATTTTATCTTTTCTTTTCTCCTTCTAGTGGATCTATGTGATCACTGTGCCGCCAGTAATGCCATTGACAAAAATGCAGACTCCCATTACAGTGGGGCGCAGTGATCAGATAGATATCACTTTGCCCACATCCCCAGTCTGCATTGCCCTACCCACCCCCACTTTATTTATGGCAGCACACTTCTGTATGCACCGCCGACTTCCCGCTATTCCTGCGGTATCAATTCCTCCCACTTACGTGGGTCGGAGCTGACCTTGCAGGGTCCTTTATTTTATTTTTTATTTGTTAGCCTTTCTTGTCCCCCGCTTACCACAGTGGTAAGTGGGGGAACACCCTTGCTACCCCTGACTCCAACTACAGTGACCAAAGGAAGCAGGGGACACCCCCGCATCCCCTGCTCCACTTGGTTGCAGTAATAGGAGTTTACATTTTTGAAAATGCTTACTGCGCAGTGAATGCACAGTCACCATTTTCTTTTCGCAGTTAAGGTAGGTTTCCCTTCTAGTCTCCTCTCCCTCTCTATTGCCGCCTCTAGTTTCCTTTCCCTCCCTCTCTTCTTAGTTACTTTTCTTCGTCTCCCTCTCTTCACTTCTGCCTTCTCTTTCGCTTTCCTCCTCTGACCTTTTCACTTCTACCTCCTTATCTTTAGAATCATTAATGCCCTGTCCATCCAATTTGAGGAGTATCTGTCCTCCTACCCATTCATTTGGTAGCATTGCTGTCCCCACCATGTCTGTTTGACTGCCCCTCTCTCTCTGAAACAGTTCCTCAGACTCTGTTCGCCATGCTTGCATCTCTTGACCCTTGTCATATTCCACTGGTCGTTGTCTACTTATTACAAAGTCTTCACTGCTATATGCGGGTGGTGCATATGCAGGGTCAGTCTTTCTGGCTGCTGCTTTTAATACATGTAATGGGTGTAATCCCTGTGCAGTCAAGGATGGCTCCTCGATCTAGGGAAGAGGAGCAGTAGCTGTGGGTGTTGTACACCCTTCATCACGCTGATTAAGCATCAATTCCTTCATATCTGGTTGTACTATGTCCTCTGAATACATTTTCCATAATTCCAGCATATCTAGTCTGTTTTGTTACTACTTTCCAACATACGTGGCATGTAAATATGGGCACATGTGTTGCCGTACTGTCTTCGAATGTGTGCCTACTTGTCACCAGGCCATAAACATCTTGCCCACTGTATCTTTTACCCATTCTGTATGATAGTTAAGGATTTTGAAATTGTACCAGGTCAATGATTTGCATAATTGAATGATTGGGGTGTACCCCATTGCAGTATTTCATGATACAACTTACCAATATTCACCAAACTTCACTTTGATTCTCTTAACCCCTTTTCTCCCTTTCAAACCCCCACACAATACTTTTCCACAATTGAATACTTCTGCATCTCTCTCTGTGACCATGCCTCCTGCATCACCCAATCCTTTTAGCGGCACCAACAAAATGCTCCTCGCTCTTCAAGCAGCACCACCTCACTGCCCCTCAATCCATCTGAGTGGCTCCACAAATGCCACTCACGCTCTGGGCAGCCCCACCTCGCTGCTCCCAGACTGGACCACACCCTTCGGTCCACACCACCACTTTTCATCTTCCATACGTACACAAAAAGGCACTTCTAAAAATCCTCAACTATCTTACAACATAAGGCAGGTGCCAGCAATCACTACACAATTAAATACAATACACCCCTCTCACTCCGCAAGGTATCTGTGTCTTTTATTTCAACGCCATATCAATTCTTGCCACGTGATCTATCTATCCTGACCTTTGTCAAAAGTTATATCCAAAAATGAGGTCAACCCACTATTATGTGGAGACTTGGGCCCATTGGGTCAAGGGAACAACACAAAAGAAAAAATAGCCCTGTTCTATTTCACAAAACACAAGTTTAATCAATTAAGACTTGATCCTTTGAGTAAAATAGAAATAGTTCTGTTTAAAATGATGCAGTGTTTGATTCTTCATTGCTTTGTAATCATGAAAACACTTTGTTCATTTGTAATTTCTTATGACAAATGATAATTATATGACCTTATATTCCTTGTTTTTTTTTTATTGATACATTTTGGAACAGCGATATTTATGCATTACTATTTTCTTTTTTTATGTGTCTCCATGTTTCTCCTTCAAGGCATGATTTTCACAGAACAGCCTTGATATTTTGAGTATCTTGAAATCATTTTGAGTGTTTTAGTTTGTCATTACACACAATTAACAAGAATTGCCCTAAAACACTGATTTTTTCATGTTTTGAATCTATAGGATCACGGGGAGCTGCCTGTAACTGGATAAGAAAAAGATTTCTTGGACAACAAGAATATAATTGATTCAGTTCTTAGGAAAACCAGCTCGATTATAGGGAAATAGTTGATCAGAGGGACATGGTTAAAATTAATGTAGGGTTGATTTAGCAATTAACCCACAAGAGCTTTTCACAGAAGACACATATTTGTAAGCTGTTTCTTCTGGTAGACTGGTGGTTTGATTGTAAGACTTATTGTTGGATCTATGTTATGGAATCACAACCTTCAAATCACTTGAGTTGTTTGAGTACCTATTATAAATTCTTGATAAAATATTTCTAGGATTCAAGTGTCTGTATGCTACATGTTTTTGTTCTTTACCGTGTTACCTTTCGAATCAGATAAGTTCAGCATCTTGCCTGTGTAATTCATATATGTATTTTTGGTAACTTTTCTGTATTATGTGACCATTTGCACAGTTATGAAATTTGTGTTTGGGGAATAGCTATGCCAATTGTTGGATAAAATGATGAGTTTGTTGACTTAAAGTGTTTTGTGTATTTTTCTCCACCTTTAGACATCCTTCTGTAATACTTTATTATTATTAGCCATAGTGTTTAAGGTTGTCAATGGGGCAAACCCACCTTTGGGTTTTAGATGGTACACTCTCCTGCAAGAGCTTTTCTTTGTTTCTCACACTTGCAACTGCCTGGTAAACTCTCCTGCAAGGGCTTCTTTTAATTCCACACTTGTGACTGCCTGGTATACTCTCCTACCAGGGCTTCTTGTAATCACAAACTTGTAACTTCCTGGTATACTCTCCCACTAGAGCTTCTTGTACTCACACACTTGTAACTGCCTGCTACACTCTCCTGCCAGGGCTTTTCATAGATGAGCTATTGCACACTCTTGCAGATTTCATAGTCCTGTATGTTTACCTTACTGGCCATCCCTTGGTTTCTTTGTATGTGTTGATTTTATCAAAGGCAAATGCCATTCCTCCTGTGCAATTTGTATGGTTATGCAAAGCCAATTGAATGAAATTTGCATATTTCATCTTGATATGGGCTCCTGCCTAATTTTCTCTTTCTCTCTCGATTCTGTTATTCCCAAATATTTGAGTTCGGCATGGCCGCCAATATGCCCCGATCTCGCCATGTGCCTGGATGACTCTACGGCTCTTGAAGGCGTTCATTGGTCCTGCTGCTGCCAGTCGATAATGGTCTTTTGGTGCCTTCTCTCTCGTGATGTTTTCCCTCAGCGTTCCTTCTCCTTGCGGATTCAGCTGGGCAAGCACTCTCTAAGCAAATGGATGTATTGGGATTTATATATTCTGTATACCCTGGAGGTTTCTTTCGTACATTTGACATATACCACTGTTTTTCAGACCCTTAGTAAGGGCCCATTATGTTGTCTCTTATTTTTGAAAGTAACAGGTTCGACTGGGCGTGGCAAAGCTGGTGAGGTCCTGCAGAGATTCCTGTCAGTAGATGTAAGGCATGGGTTTATGGGATCTCCAGAAAGTTTGGTTATCTCAGTCACTTATCCATACATGATTGACTTTGTAGCTGTTAATAGCATGTATCTGGAATGGTACTGTAATTTGAGTAAATGTCCATGGTTTTGCAAAACACTGATGCCACACAAGTGTATTCAAGTGCATATTTTGGTTTTATCTCTCAGGGGACATGCACGGCTTTGTATATACTCCTAAAGAAAGGAGTGTGGATAAAGTTGGATATGAAGGTCAGGTGCAAATTCTTACTTGTAATCTCCATTACTCCAAGAGGATTGTGCTCATTACAGTTCTGGAGTACCCTTCCTCTCAAAGACTGTTGCACTTCCACAACCACGTGATCCCCACTTGCCATCTAAAACAGGAAGTGTGGGAGGAGCGTATCTAAGAAATCTTAAATCAATCTAAACCTTTGTGATGTGGTAAGCTTTCTTTTGAGGGCACAAGTGTGTTGCCATTCCCTCTAATGTGGACTGTGAGCTGAAAGACTTGGAGAACAAGTAATCATGCGTACCTGTGAGTAATCGACCCATTCGAATAGGGTGTATTCTATAAGCATAGTTTGTTACTGTTTAATGTGAGTGGTCAACCCCTGAGCCACCAGAACCAAAACCCCCAGATGCCCAAATTCCTCCCTCTGTTCAAAAATCTGCATACAGCTGGCACTTACGGGGGCCCATGGTTGCTCCAACATTGGCCAAGCACAGGGCATAACAGTGGTCACCTGCTGGTGCCCTTGGACTAGACCCTGCTGGGTCCATTGTTAAAATATAACTTTGGGGCTACAAGTCCAAGCATGCCAGTGCAGCGGCCTTCTTGGGGCCTGGTTGGGCATCATCAACCCATTCACGCCCAAGTTACACCATTTGCTGCTCTTGATTTTGGAGACAGCAGGTAGGTCGGGCACGACCCCAAACTGTCAGCCTCAGCTGCGGTGAACTCCAGCAGGGCATGCAGCCAACAGACGAAGGGCCTCATTACGACCCTGGCGGAAATCGAAAAACGATGGCGGAAATGCAATACCGCCATCGAATAGCGCTCGGTGCGACTATGACCCGTCACCGCAAAGTACGATGCCATTAGCGACACCGTAGTGAACGCCAACGCTAACTGCACCAAGTACGCGCGCGCGCGCCATGCCAAACCGTAATTAACACCATGGCGCAACGGTACGCGAATTCTGACCCTAGCGGACATGCACCTAACGCCATCAAGCACGGCAGAAAGTACCATTCCGCCATGGTGAGAAGTACGGCATCGTGAACCAACCGTAAACGGCCCCACTGAGTGCCTGTACACCGCTCCCTGGCCACATTGTACAACTCCCCGTAGGTGCAATGAAGTCACACAATGCAACCAGTGAAATGTACTAGTCATCCATGCCTGCCAACGAACAAATGAATCTCAAGGGGGGCCAATGGGAGCTGCAGGGCACAGATGGCACGAATACAGAAGCCATCCCAATGGACATGACCTCAGTCTCCCACCAAGAAACGCACGCAAACACAGGCACCTGTGACCAGCAATATTCCGAAAATCACATCATTCCACCAATCCACCTGGCTACCGGCATCTGTTACACAAAAGCTAATCCCCCGCCCCTGAGCATGACATCATTAAAACAGTCATATTGGCAGCCCTCATCCCTGACCTCACTGGGCTTCGTAGGCAAACGCGCCCAGCACAGTACCACGCAACTATACTCCGAAGCTGGAACCCAATGCAGATCTCCTCACAATACATCGCTCCCCAAATAGGAATATGCCACATCACTTGCAAAGAAGAACGCTACACGGTCCATATCAGAATAGAAATTGAATGCACAACAAATTCACCAAGCCCATACAGCCATTAGGCCATGAACTCCAAAACACATTTCACCATTGTGGGCTGCATCCGCAATAAATGACCAGCTACTTCTTGTGTGACGCCCTGTTCCTTCATGGTACACAGGGGCTACATTCTCGTACGAAAAGGCAACATGGAAGCGCCTAGAACTGCAGGGCCGTCCCAATAGGGAGGCACTAGTCCAGCTGAAAGGCCGAAATGTTGCTCCTAGCCACTAGTACTGCGTAAGGGCATGTGGCCCATTGGCGATCGTCCCATAAGATCGTAATGCTGCTCCACTGATTAACACGAAGCAGCAGGTGTCGGGAGTAAAATCCATCTGCAGGAGTGGCATACAGATGGCAGTGGCAAAAGGGGAGGAGATACCTGTCAACCAAATGAAATGAAAAAGAACAGTATGGCCATCAGAACTACATTTGAATTACTCACTTCAATGATCACACCAAATCCACAGCCATATGCATGCTAGCCCACTCCAAAGGATCATCACCACCCAAAAACCACTTCGAATCATAACTATCTATATCGAGGTGAAAACACCATCACAAACGAGTGTACCTGTGCATGCGTCTGTTACAACAGAATCCATCAGATGGGATTGGTAACGTGCATAGACACAAGTGTCTGAAGGCGCGTCGAGACAGGGAGGGCTCAACAAGGCCAGATAGACGATGGTCCCACTATGGCAGCCCTGCATCACATAGCGCAGGGGAGGCGGACAGATTCCAAGAAGCCCTGTACATGGCAAACTCTGTATCAATTCATCTGTCCATGCATCCATTCATCATTCCCTCATCCCGTAATGAGAACGCCTGTTTCCATACTCACATAACATGTGAAATTTCCATTGAGTCTGTGCGTTATGCAGCCTGCAAAATCCACTGTGCCCCAGCCCGTAATTCCAGTGTTGTGAAGTAACATGTATTTGGGAACGTCCGGCCTCATCGTCCACTTCGCCATTGCGCATCCCAAACTATTCATATCAATCATTGCATCCTCGCCATGGCCCCTGTCCCAAGGACATTGAACAATAGAACGTTATATTTGCAGTCAGACCTGTGGGCATCTCCTCGCCGCTAGCTGAAAACCGAAAGCGCCGCCCTTCGAATTCCTCATTTGCAACATCACGTCGAAAAGGCATCTGTGGCCGCTTGAAATCACAAATTAATCCATCTAGTGCGGCTGTGTGTGAAAATGGCAACTGCCTTCACTCACAAATGGGACGCCCCGCCCGTCGTTGAACCTCGGTACAGTGATGCATGAGGGTCCACCGTTACTCGAGTACTACGTTCCACTGACCCTTCACAAGTCTGTTCGCGACTGCAAAGATAGTATGTGAAACAATGAGACCATAGCCGAATGAACATATCAACCAATGTTACACTGCCATCGGGTACAAATACATGATTGTAATAGCAAGATGCCATTCGTCGAATTGCAGCGTTGTGTGCGGGACGTGCTCGCCCAAAGGGGAGAGCAGCTTGCACAGGTGGAATGAATCACCACAGGTGGAGGCCATACAGCCTGAAAACACATAAATTGCACGCCCAGTCTCCTCCCACAACCACTCCGAAATGCTACCGGCAGGACTAGCTATGTTGGCCCTGGGGGACCTGATAGCACTGCAGGTACTCCAACTTCAAGAAGAAGACGAACACCAACTACAACCGGCCGCACGGAGGAGACGCAGGAGGAGGAGGAGGGCAAGGCAGGGCCAGCAAGGGCCGCCAGCACAGCCACTACCACCACGCAGGCAGCCCGCAATCCCACGCCTCCGAGCACATCCGTTCAACCTCACTGATGAGCAGATCCACACCCTCTACCGTTTGGACCGGGACACCATAACCGCCATTGTGGACATGACACAGGCTGACCTTGTCAGCATGATAGATAGCCCAACCGCCATCCCACCCCTACTGAAGGTGGTGTCTGTACTCCACTTCCTGGCCACAGGCACCTACCAGCACACAGTCGGACAGTTGCATGGCATTTCACAGCCACTGTTCTCACGGACACTATTGCAAGTGCTCGATGCCCTCCTGAAGCACGCAGACGACTACATCTCTCTACCACGCTCGGAGCAGGAAATTACGAACACAAAAGTGGGATTCCATGCACTTGCCGGCATACCGGGTTGCATTGGTGCCATCGACTGCACCCATGTGGAATTGGTCGTCCCACATGCCATGGAGGCCCAGTACCGCAACCGGAAACAATTTCATTCTCTGAATGTACAAATGGTGTGTGACTCCAACAGGATCATTACACATTGTTGTGCCCGATTCCCTGGATCAACCCATGATTCTATGATCTTGAGGAACTCTACAATACCACGCTACATGGAGCGACACACAGGGAACAGATCCTGGCTACTCGGTGAGTCTCATTTCATGCATGATGATGTGGGGTATGTGATGCGGCAATGACCTGGCAGGAAGGGGGGGGTGCGTACGTAGCAATGGCATTCCACATGATTCGTTTATCGTCCACATACAGGTGATGCCAGATATCCACTGAAGAGATGGCTCCTCACACCAGTCCGGAACCCACGGGACCAGCATGAGGAGGACTACAACCATGCCCACTCACGTACCCGTGTAGTCATAGAACAGGCATTCGGCCTACTGAAGACTCGTTTCCGGTGCCTCAGCAGGTCTGGCGGGGCACTCCTGTACCGCCATGTGAAGGTTGCGAAGATGGTGATGGCATGTGTCATGCTACACAACATGTGCGTACGTAGAAATGTGCCCATGCCCCCTGACGCAGAACTGCAAGCACCTGAAGATGGTCATGATGAGGGTGGGGATGTGGCAGCACCTCAAGGAGTCTGCGAGGCACAGGAGGGCCGTGACATTCGTCAGCATCTCATAGATGCATGCTTCTGGCACTCACGCCTGGTGGCTGATACATGGACACGGGACTCGTGGCACTGTGTGTGTATGGTACATGCACAATGTGGACTGTACGCCTATAATGGCCTCGTACACAAAGATCAATGTCCACACATCTCATTGGTTGATCGTGCACTGTTTATGGCATATGTGATATCATGTTAAACACCCTATCGACCCGCCACCCAAGTGAGCCCAACACCCCCCTTCCACCCTCCTACCTCCCCCCGGAACACCAGTGTCCAGAGATGCTCATTGTCAGTGGGCAGTCGCTATTGCAAGCCCCCTCTGCGGGTATCAGGGGCACCCCTGCCTGTGGAGCGCAGGTTCCTCCCAGATCTACGTTGGGGGCTGCCCTGGACGGAACTTGCAACGGATGATGTCTCTGCCTGCTCACGTCCATGCATGTCCCTAAGGGTTTGTGAGAGCTCAGTGAGCACACGGCGCACTGCGGCAAGTTCGGCACATACGTCTTTGGACGTTGCATGCAGTTCCCCCCTCAGGCTCTCGGTGCTTCTCTCCATTTGGACTCTCAGGCTCTCGGTGCTACTCTCCATTTGGACTCTCAGGCACTCGGTGCTACTCTCCATTTGTGCCCTTAGTGTCTCTGTACTTCTCTCCATTTCTGCCCTAAGTGTCTCAGTTGATGTTTCTATGTCTGCCTTAGTGCCCCCACATTCATCGGCATGGTCCTTGAGGAGCGTGGCCAGTTGCTGCTGTTGCACGATTAACTGGTCGAGGGACTGTTGCCTCTGCTGGGCCATGGCCATTTGCGGTGGTGTCACAGAGTGGCTGTTCGCCTCATGTTGCCCTGCCACAGGGCTTGTGGGGGATGGCAAGTCGTCTTGTGGGTGCCCCTGCGTGGTATCCTCATGGTGTATGGGATGGAACAGACAGGGGGATTGGGACAGGTCATGGATGGATCTGACTTCGACATCCCCGTTTTCTGTGTCGGAGCATGCTGCCATTAATGCAGTGTCACCTATGGTGCTGCTGCCACCAGAAGCAGTGCCTACTGTGGCATCCATTGGGGGGACCTGTGGTGGTGGTGGTGTGGGCATGCTGGCTGCTGGGGTGCCTGTTGGAGTTCCCTCCTCTGTGCTGCCACTTGATTTGTGCTGCTGCCGTGTCTTGATGCGTGCAGCTGAGGTGGAGGGTCTTTGGCCGTTGGTCTTGGCCCTCTTTGCAGGTGTGCTGGTAGGGGTGTCCTGGAGCTCGTCGTTTGGATCGGACCCTGTGGTGGAGGAAAGGAGGGCGAGCGTTATTAATGGGTCTGTGGGAATTGGAATGGCAATGTATCACATGCATTGGGGTGGTACCTGAGGGTGATTTGGGTCGGGGCCTTGGAGGTGGTTTCATTTGTGTGTGGTGTGAGGGTGCAGTTGTTTGGCAGCCTGCAGTTAGGGTGTGCCTGCTGCACGTGTAGAGGGTGTTTTTAGGATTTTTAATTATTTATGTATTTGATGTGAGTTTTGAAGTGTGCTATCAGGCCTATGTATGTGGACGTTCTCCTGGACATGTGTTACTGTTGCACTATGTGGGCACGTGGTACTTCACATGATTGGACATTGTGGTTTTGGCATTGTTTTATTTGGGCCACCTACCTGATTCTTCGGATGTCTGCACTCCTTTCTCCATCCCTCCGACTCCCTCTATGCTCTCCATTCCTATGGTGGAGGCACAGATTTCTTCCCAGGGGGTCAACTTGATGGGTGATTCCGATCCTCCCCCGGTGGCTGTGGCAATGTTGCGGTTGGCAGAAAGTATGCTACGGACGCGTATCCGCAGGTCGTCCCATCGCTTTCTGCATTGCTGTGGGTTGCGGGGTGCGGTCCCCACCGCACTTACCCGCTGTGCCACCAGGGCCCATATGGCCTTCTTGTTCGCAAGTGCCGTCCTGGTCATTTGCGTGGAGAAGACGGCGGCTGCATTCTCCTGGAGGGTCTCTGTGAGTACGGTGAGTTCCTCACGGGAGAAGTGGACCTGCCGCTTGCGGTCGCACGCTTTCTTTGCTACTTTTCCCATTTTTCTTGGTTTCACTAGGGTGGATGACGGGTTGGGATGTGTCTCAGGGTAGTATTTTCAATGGTTGTGTGGATTTAGTGGTTTTATAGGTGTACGGCGTGATGTTTCCCGTTCCGGGACCATGCTTTTACTTCCGTTTCCGTATATTTACGGTCACCGTACTTTCCGGTTGGCGCTCACTGCGGTGTCCGCTGAGATGGGTGGCGGTATTGCACCTAGGGCGCCGTACGGCGGCGGTGTGGGCCGTTTTGGGGTCATTTCCGCCATCGCGGACTTTGCACTTCCGCCATGGCGTGGTGCTCGTGCCCGATGGGTCGGAATGAGCCGCACTTTGCTCCATCGTGCAATGGCGGAAACGCTATTTACGCTGTGGCGGTCCGGTCAGTCACTTTCCGCCAGGGTCGTAATGAGGGCCGAAGTGTTTACAGTGCTTATGCACACCTTTATGAGGAAGCCTGTGGGGATCATAGTACAGCACGGTATCCACACACTTAAGGCTTCAATTTGAGGGTCCCTCTCGGCCTCCCGCACATGGACAACCCGGGTTGGCAATGTGAGAACAACCGTGTGCACTAATGCAAGTGTGCGTTTGCTGTTATTGAGTAAAACTTGCTTTTCCTGACCCATTTTCCATGAGAGAAATATGGAGCTGTATGCATGAGAACTTTCATCCTTCAGCTAGACTACCTTTCCGAGTACAACGGCCACAGGACAGCAACATTCGTGTTTTGTTTGGCATTATTCATAGACTCTGAGTCATTAAGGGACATAACGTGTACTAATACTTGCTCATGTTGATTGTTTAATGCTCTCACTTGCATACTCTAATACGTTTAGTGCTTGAATGATGTATAACCAGGTTAGTGCAGACAACTGACCTCAAGGGTGGTAGTGAAGCAACTAGTGCTCTACTATAGAGATGGCTGCTTAAGAAGCCAGCACAGAAACCTGCTCATCCTAACACCCCCTTCCTATCCACTCATCAACACCCTAACCTTCTTCCCCCTGGGGGTTCGCTGGACATGCAGAGTCATACTCCTGAGCGCCTGGTGCATCGCTCGTGGGTTGCTTGGTGCTGGTGCATCCTGCTTCTGCGAGTAACGTGCTTGGAAGTCTTGATATTCAAGCACTATGTTAAAATCAGTTATCAATACCATCTCACAAGAAGGAGGGGTTATAAGACGTCGTTGCAAATTTGGAACAAATGCCAGTGGTAATTCCTTTAAACAGAATTACATTTAACACTGAAGCCAACTGTCGAATTCCGTTGTAGTTAATCTGATTCTGAAGTCCCATAGGACCAGGGGAGTTGCTAGGTCTGGAAAAGACCCGGGGCTAAGCTGCTGTCGGAACTGTTGGGACTGGGGGCTAGCTGGTCTTTTGGTTGTAGCTCCTGAGATTCTATCCGGGGCTACAACCAAAAGATCAGGGGCTATAGCCCCCTTAGCCCCCCCTAGCAACGCCCCTGCATAGGACTTCTCTGGGAAATGGAGGGTTTCTCTCGAATTGCCCTGGAAGTATTTCCCCATTTTTTTTTTAGATTATATCTCCATATATATGCTGGCTACGTTACCTTCCTGTACTTTTTGGAAATCGTAACCAGGTGGACTGAAACAACTGCCAGTAATTACATTACATGTAATGTTTTTCACTTCGCGCCAAACACTCGATGAGGCCTATTGTCTCTTGGTCTGTATTTTCTTTTTAGACACCCTGTTTGGCGGTCCCTGACAAGAAACAGACAGATTGAAAAGAGAGAAAAGCAGCTTCCCTTCTGACACAGAATCACATTAAGGAACACTGGGGTGGAAAATGAAGAAAATGCCATCATCGCAGCATGCGCGCCGTTACAGTACAATGGACGGCGTCAGCTTCAAGTGCAGTTAGCCATGCAAACCCGGGATGTTCGCTACATGCAGCTGCGAGATAAACAAGTGAAAACAAAGTAAGTGTATCGATTGTTATGGAACAGCCTATTATTCCAAAGTACCTTGCAGTAAGCAGGAAATTTTATTTTTTAGAGGATCTGATTACCTGCAGGGAACATTTACTTTTGTTCCATGCTCAAATTAACTTCACCGTGAGCCGAAATGCTGTGCCTGGAAGAAAAAAAAAATGCACTCCTTTCCTAATGCAGCAAATAAAAAATGATACACTTTAAGTGAGATTTATAGGACTAAAGAGGAGCTTCTTCAAGAAAAATAAAAACGAATGCGTAAGGAGGAATAGTTTAAGCTGCCAACGTGTTCGATTTGTTGTGTTCTGTTGATACCCACAAATATAGTTACTGTGTATTGGTCTTCTTCATGTTTAAGCCGCCCGACTGAGTTGTTTCCTACAAGAGAAACAGAGAATTATAGATGGGCAGGTATGAACTACAGGAAGGTGTTCTACCAACGTGCTCCGAGTGACATCTAAAGCTCGAGTTGTCTAGGATGGCCCTCGGACCTCTGAGGTGGAATACATCCTGTAGCTTAAAGCTACCCATCAGCTGTTTTCGTTGTTGTGTACGCCCCAGTCCGTCCATTTTCCACCCTCGGTGCTTGTCTGCTCGCATTGCAGGTGGTGGTGAGATGCTGCATTCAGAAAGGGGAATCTGGCCTAAATAATGTTGATAGTGAGATGTGTTGCAGTCAGCAATGCCCAGGGACTGCCTTAACAGAGAACGACCTTAAAAGGGAGACAGGAAGCCAGGGGCGTTGGAAAGGCTGCAAGAAAGGGGTGGATGGGGGAGGAGTCAGTCGAGCGAGAGGAGAAATTAAGGGAAGGTCAACGTTACTGTTGCTCTGTTTTCTGAGACGCGTGTGAGAGGCTCAGTGTGTGGGAGTGAATTTACTGTGGCCCGCAACCCAAACCCTAGACAAAACAGCTGGTGACGCGAAGTAGGAGGGATCCTGCATCCACCAGCTGCGTTACAAAGAACAGGGCAGTGCAGAGACGGCACTCCGATTTCCGTGCAAATACTGTAACCTGCAAAGTGCCCGACAAAACAACTGCTGCGCTCTGCCGTCCACCTGAGCGAGTCCTGCCATAGGTAGCCATTGTTGGAACAGCACTCTGCCATCCGTAACCCTTCGGCACTCCGTCGTCCTCCGGGGTGAGTCCCGCCATTTGTGCCAATTGCTGAAACAGCACTCCGCCATCAATCACCCTTCGACAGTCTGCTGCCTTCCTGAGCAAGTCCACAGGTCCCAGCTCCTGCTGACTGTCCCACGCTTGCTTGCACTGCCTGCAATGGCAGCCGGCCTCAACTCAGTGCGGGTGCCTAGAGAATCCACCATGGACTATACGCTCAACGTTGCTTGTCCAGTGCTCTCATGGGCCATAGCTTCAGATCCAGATGAAATGGAATACAGCGTCTGACACAGGTAAGGCCCAGTGCCGTCCGTGTGCCGATTGCTGCACGTCCACCTGCCCAAGGAACATCTCTCCACTACCCAGTGGACACTACACATGCCTGCTGTTTCACTGCCCAGCCAGACTACGGGTTGCTGCCATATTCCCAGGGTCAATGACATCCAGGACAAGTGCAGGTCTCCTCCACTCCAACAGGAATGTGGGTGCTGCAAGCCCAGGCACCTCCTTGGCCACCTATGCTTTGGGCTAGAAGGCCCCACGCAAAGGAGAGAAGCCACAGTGCATAAAAACAATTAAAAAATGTGAAGGAGCCACCAGGAAGCCTTCCATGCCATGGGGCACTCCAGATCCAAGGTTCTGAGAAGAAGGCAGGGGATGCACACACCAGCGAAGGAGCAACCATCGACAGACCAGGCATCACACGCAAAGAGGCCAGCCGGGGCACCAGAAGGCAAAGGAGTGATGCAGAGCTACAAGTATGGGAGAAGAACAGGCATTCCAAGCAATGACCCAGGCAACTGCTACGTCCAGAGCCATAGTCCTAAGATTACCACAGCCCTTCCAACTACAGCTAAAAAAGGACAGGGGCCTTCGGTGGGAGGAATGGGTTGAAGACTTTTTTGATTTCATAAAAGCACTAGGGGACAAGAAATCTACAGCGCTCCTTGACATTCTAACCAACCTGGCTGGAAAGAGATAAAGGGAATCTTTAAGACCATTCCACTGCAAGAGAGAACGATATACAATCTAGCCATCATCTCCCTGAACAAGAAACGGATTGCACAACCAAACAAGGATATTGAAAGGTGTGAATTTAATCAATATCAGCAACTGGGAGGCCACCAGGGGGCGCACAGGCAATGGCTGCCTGAGTGTACAGCTCCCACTGAGGCCTGGCCGTATCGGAGGATTGAGCCCCCCCAAAACCCCCCAGGCGAACTCAACGTGACCCCCGGGCACCCTAGGCTCGAAAGAGCGACCACCGGGAACCCCGTGGAGCCTGAGAACGGGCCCTGACACACACGAGAGGAGAAGGGAAACAAGGCCTAGGCGGCCGTCGCTCCAGGGGAATGGAGGCGTTTCACTGAGGCCAGGAGGAGGCACAGGACGGGCTGCCCCCGCTCCTCGGTCGGCTGCCCGCACCCGTGGGAGGAGCGGCCCCCAGTGGACCGAGAGCACAGACCCGGAGCGCGAGGTGAGCCCTCGCCCCCACTCCCCCCGCCCAGGCTGGAACACACTACCCCAAGGCCATCGGGAGGTGGGGGTTTGGGGGACTTGAGCAGTGGAGCCCCCACTCATCAGGACGGGTCGTCGCTGGGCTCTGGACAGCCTGAAAAAGTCAAGGCGGGCCGGGAGGGCGGGAACCTCCCGTATCACGGTAGACCCAGCACCCCAGCGCATAATCAGAGGTGCCGCTCCCATCAGAAGAGCAAGTGGAGTGAGCGCGAACATGCCAACCTCTGTCGTGGAGGGATCCACAGGCACTAGGTGAGGACGGCGAGGTGGAGTAGCCAGGCCTTTTGACCAAGGGGAGAGCCGGTGAGGCCAGCGACCTCGGCCATACTGGACCATTCCCTCACCCATGGGAGACACTGATGAGGCCCCGACAACCCCCCCGACAACCCCAGGGGATGTCCGGGTGCGAGGCCCCCACCCGGCATTGGTGGGGCATGTGCCCGCCCGTGGACACCCTCTGGGCCTGGCCGGACGGATTCAGTTGCCCGCTCCATCAAGAACCCCCGACTGCCATGGCGAAACTGGATAGGATGTGAGGCCCCCGCCCGGGGACAGCGGGGCGTGTGCCCGCCCAACACCGATACCCCCTGCAGCAACAGAGTCACACTAGGGGCAGGTGAGGAGAGACCCGGCCCCGGTCCCCGCCCTCTTTCTCGCTGGCCCCCCCCCGGTGCTCCCCAGGAGTAAAATCACCAGCTGCCTCATGAGGGGCCACAGTGGTCTCCACGGTGGGGGACTAGGGGTGACCAGATGAACTGGCGGAAAACATTGCAGGAATTTCGCTTTCAGGAGGCTGTGAGTAGCATCCAAGGTACGACCCTCAGGAGCGAAATGGCCCAGCTGGAGGCCCCGGGACCCTCCACAGCGGCAATGGAAAAGTGTTTTGCCTCGATCCAGCAGGAGATCAGGGACATGCGCTCTGACATCGCCCAGAAATTCGAAAAAATTGACCAGAGGGTGGATAAGGTTGAGGACAGACTACTACAGGTGGAGACCAACCAATCCTCATCTGCGTCTCAAGAAATACAAATAGGCATGAGGCTAGCGGCCCTGGAGAAGAGGGACGAAGAGCGGGGCAGGCAGATGGACAACTTTGAAAACAGGGAACGGAGGAACAACCTCAGGATCTTTGGGGTCCCGGAATCGGAAGGAGAAACGGAGAGAGACATCATCTGCACGGTGAGAGACATCATCACCCTCCTGTTTGCGGAAGAGATGACGATGGAACTCACATTTGATAAGGTGCACAGGGCAGGGGGCAGAGCGGTGGGCCCCCGGTCGATCTTGGTCCAGTTCCACTATTACTCGGAAAAGACAAAAGTGCTGGAGGAGGCCAGAAAAGCCTGGGAGATCACTTACAATAACGCTCAGATTTCAATATACCAGGATCTTTCGGCCCACACATTGGCCAAACACAGAATGTGCCGCCCCCTAGCGCAACTGCTTAAGGAGAAAGGGGTGAGATACAGATGGGGCTACCCCTTCTCCCTGACCTTCGAATATATGGGTCAACGGTCAACTCTGATTACGGAAGATGACATAAGGGGAGCCATCCAGGAATACGTAGCGGACTCGAACCCCCGGAGGGGCCCATCAGGCCCGAAGACGGGCAGACCAAGTGGCTCTGGCCCATCCGGAGACAGGAGAAGGAAAACGGGTGCAAGGAAATTCAGAAAAATGAATACACCATCGCCAGCGAAATACGACGAGTGGAACGACTCTGAGGACTGAGGACGGGGGCAACCCGTCAGGCTCCAAAATGGTGTAATGGTGTCTTGGAAGTTCAACTACTCACAGCGTCCCCACGAACAGCAAGTATAAGGGGGCCAGGGAGGGGACACTGCGATAAGGGGGTAGGGGAGGCTCAAGGCGAAGAGCTTTAAACAGATGGCCTGGCCGAGGTGGGCAGGCTGGTGGTTCGGCCAAAGCCAGCGATGGCAGAACTAATTGGCTGGACGCCGGGGAGGGGGGACACACGACAGTTGGGGTTGTTCAGTTCTGGACGGGGATTGGGAGGCAGTTGGGGAAAAGTTTCAGGCCCACCCAGGGGGGCGGGGAGGGAGGAATGGGGGAGCACAAATTAAAACCAAGGGAGCACGCAGGAAAGGGTGGTGAGAATATGTCGACAGGGAGAGAAATGATCCTAGATAATGGCTGAGAGTCCGTTGGCCCAGGGAGTGGGTTCCCTCAACATACAGGGCCTAAACACCCCCACAAAGAGGTCCCTGGTCTAAGGAATTTAGGAGGGCTAACCTTGACCTACTCTTCTTACAAGAAACTCACTGGGCACGGGGGAAGGAGCCAAAGATGCGGGGGGGAGGAATAGGGGAGGTTTTTTGTGCATCCCAAAAGGGTAAAAAAAGAGGGGTAGCCATTCTCCTGGTGAGGAATGTTGGTTTCGAAAAAGAGGACATACTGAAAGATCCTGAGGGCCGCTACTTGTTGGTACGAGAGTCCCTGGAGGGTGCCCCACTTACCCTAGCGGTATTATACGGCCCAAATGAAGGTCAAGCCCAATTCTGGGAGGAGGTGGGGAAGAAACTTAAGCTTTTTGTCCGTGGTGTGTTGCTGGTGGGGGGAGATTTCAACATGGTCCTGGACCCAACCCAGGACAGGAAATGCGTTGGCCCTCAGTTATCCAGGGCAACGGATGAGACCATGGCTCGGACCTTCCAAAGGGTTAACTCAGGACTAGGTCTGGTGAACACAGTCCCGACTCCCAGGACGGGAGCCCCCTCCTTCACATATTATTCAGCCATCCACTCATCTTTTTCCAGAATAGATTACATCTTAGTGGACGAGACCCTGCACCCATTCGTCACTGGCCACAAGGTCGACCCCGTCCCCTGGTCAGGCCATGACATGGTCAGAACCACCATTGCAAGGGGTTGGCTAAGCGACCGTAGGGGACGATGGAAATGCAATGACTCTTTGTTGAAGGATGAGGTCCATGCTCAGGAGGTGCTAGATTGCTAGATGCCATAACGGAATTCTTCAAGTTTAATGACAATGGGGAGGTAGGTCCACACACCCTATGGGGCGCCTTCAAGGCAACCCTAAGCGGACTCCTTATCAAAATGGGTGCCCAAAACAAAAGAGTAAGGGATGCCCAGGAGAAATCTGAGAGAGAATATAGCTCAACTCCAGCTGGGGGGTCCCCCAGCAGTTCCCTTGGATCGAGATCAGCTCACCACTGTGGCCGACTATAGGCTCCAGTTAAAAGATCTCCTCCTGCACAAAACGGAACAGAGTCTCCAACTGGTTAAGCAAAAGTACGACGAAAAGGGTGATAGGGCGGATAGGATCCTGGCCTGGAAACTGAGGGAGGTAAAGAGAAGCAGAATGGTGAAAGCAGTAAAGAACGAAGAGGGGTCAATAGGCCACAACACTCCCCATATAGGAAAGGCCTTCCACCGATACCATGAAAAACTATACTCATCAGAATATAATGGGGGTGACGCGGAGATAGAAGGGTTCCTGAACTCAATACACATACCGGCCCTGACTGGGGAGATGGCAGAGGGGTTGGAGGGCTTGGTGACCGAGGATGATGTGGAACACGCAATCAGCGGGATGAAGGTGGGCACTTCCCCGGGCGAGGATGGCTTCACAGTCTACTTTTATAAAAGGTTTCGCTCGACCCTAGCCCTGCAATTAGTGAAGGTCTTCAACGCAGTACTAGAGGGGGGACCCTCCCGGACTCAATGATAGAGGCCATAATTGTTGTGTTGCCCAAGGAAGGAAAGGACCCCATGGAGTGCTCCTCCTACCTCCCAATATCCCTGTTGAACATTGATGTTAAGATCCTAGCCAAGGTAATCGGGAGGCGGATGGAGGAGATACTACCGAAACTGATCCACGGGGACCAGGTAGGGTTTATAAGGGGAAGACAGGGCTCAGACAACATCCGTAAAACCATAGACTTGTTCCACCATGCCCAGGAGTCGGACCTCGACGCGAGTGTCCTCTCCCTGGACTCGGAAAAGGCATTCGATGGGGTCAAGTGGAGATACATGGAACTCCTCCTCCGGAAAATGGTTTTTGGCGTACATATCAGCGGATGGGTGGCCACACTATATAGAGCTCCGATGGCAAGAGTACAAGTGAAAGGCAGGTTGTCGGATCCCTTCCGCCTTTCACGGGGCACAAGACAGGGATGCCCGCTGTCCCCCCTGATATATGTCCTTATAATGGAGCCCCTGGCCATAGCAGTTAGATCACACCCGGATATCAAAGGGGTTAAGAGGGGCGAAGTGGAATTTAAGCTTTCCCTGTTCGCAGACAACATCTTGGCTTACCTGGTGGACCCCAGCTCTCCCCCCCCTCCTGTCTCTGGTGGGAACATTTGGGTGCTTCTCTGGGCTGAAGATTAATGCGTCTAAATCAGTTCTGCTCCCCATGAGAACACAGGACCCTGGCTTAGACTCTGTGGGCATACTTAACGGGATAGCAGTGGGAGAGGTCTCTATCCGATACCTGGGCGTCCTCCTCACCAGGGATCTATTAAAACTCGCCCTGACCAACTATGACCCCGTTTTAGCAGGAATTACCGCGGACCTCAGGAGGTGCGGTTTAATGATTCTGTCCTGGTGCGGCCGCATGACGGCAGTAAAGATGAATGTGCTGCCGCGTCTGCTGTATCCCTTCAACTTTTTCCCAACCAGCGTCCCTGACCAAACCTTTAGGACTCTACAGAATGTGGTCCGTGAGTTTATTTGGCAGGACAGGACCCCGATGACCGCAAAGGCGGTCCTTACCCTACCGAGCGAAGAGGGATGGTTTGGCTTACCAGACTTCCAACTTTATTTCCGCGCTGACCAACTGCACGTCCTTCTGGAGCACATGATGGAAGGGATGGGCACCTACTGGTCCTACTTGGAGGATATGGATGAAAACCCTCTTAAAGTTCGAGACCTCCTCTGGGCCCCGCGCAGGTTCATCCCAAACAGACTTAAAACCCACTCCACCCTGGGAGTTCTTTGGGAAAGCGCACCTAACGTCGTGGCCATCTCCGATGTCCTCACTCTGGGGACACCCCCTCAAACTGGGTAGTAGGGGGTTCCGCAAGGCACAGGCCTGGTCCGACTCGGGACTGGAATGGGCGGGGCAGTTGTTCCGGGAGGGGGAGTTCCGACCATACGAGGATCTGAGGGACGCTATTGGGCAGAGGTCCCTCTGCATATTCGAGTATCTCCGCCTGAAGGGCATTCTTTGCGACCAATCATGGGGTCAGAACCTGAAGAGACAGCTAACCCCCTTTGAGAAACTACTTGACACAGCAACCTCTAGGAAGGGAACGGTGTCAGGGATGTACAAGATCCTGAACACTGCTAATTTAGTGGAGAGACGGGGTTTCTGCACATTTTGGAATGACTTGGCAGGAGAGGTGATCTCGGAGGACGCCTGGTCACGGATATTTAAAATAGCATTCCATGGGAATTTATTCATAGCAGACATGGAACACAACTTCAAGATCTTGCAGGGGTGGCACAGAGACCCTGTGAAGTTATCAAAAATGTTCACAGGAGTGTCCCCCATGTGTCCAAGGGGGTGCGGCCAGTCTGGATCGAGGGGCCACATGTGGTGGCACTGCCCAAAAGTACAGGTGTATTGGGAGAAGGTCAGGGTTTAGAGTGCTGAAGTCACAGAGGAATTGCTCCCCCAGAACCCTCTGACGGTGTTGTTGGGTCTCCCCCCGTAGGCCATGGATATTTACAGGTACCCCAGAATGTGGGAAACAATACTGAGGGTGGGAAGGGTGGCACTGGTGCAGAAATGGAAGAGCCCGGAGACCCTCTCAAAGGAGGACTGGCTAAAGAAGTTGAAAAATATGTTCTTAATGGAAAAGCTAACGGCAATGATGAACAATGACTATGGTGCATTCCAAGAGAACTGGTATGGGGTGCAGCAGACCTGGGGATGGGATGTTCACTGATGCCCGGTAGGGGCCCGGGCGGGGCCCGGTGGGACGGGACTGGGAGGAACCAAAGACGAAACGGGCACCCACGGCACAGGGGTAGGCAGTCGAATCACAGCCATAGATGATTGTTGACGTCCACACTCTTTACCAAGCTCCGGACACAAAAGAACAGTTTAAGACTCCCATAATTACGGTTCATGTTTGATTAAGCGGTTAGGGGGGTGGGTATGTATTGGTATGTATTGGGGTAGGGGGAGGAAAGGAGGGTGAGCGGGGTTCATTGGGCCTGTCATATGTACATCTTTTGAACATGCATGGAGCCTGTTTGTTATATTAAGAAAATGCTAATAAAACCAAAGTTTAAAAAAAAAATGTATGGGTCATGCATGAAACGATAGGAGATTTTCTCACCAGGCTACAAAAGAAAATCACCCACTGCCATTTCACCAACCTCTCCAACGATAAAGCAATACGGTTGAGAATAATAGAGAGCTGCACATCACTGGTATTTCGAAAGCACCTCCTCAAGAAATCTCTCTCACTGGAGGAAATGTTAGAGCTTGCCCGCGTCTATGGAAGGGTGGACTGCAAAGATTGAAAACCGAAAGGAGGCTTGCATGCTCGCTGCCAGAAGCGCAGAGCGCCTCACCCTGTCCTGTGCCCACCGGAGCACAGACAGGGCACCTCGTCACTTCAGATCCCAGCAGTTCCTAGGAGACCGAATGCGCTACAGGTGCGGCTTGTCATTTCCCCACCGGGGGAAATTCCCAGCGATAGGCCACCGGTGTGCCATATGTGGGAGGGGGAGACACTTTGAGTCAGTGTGCAGGGATCGGGTACTCTTCCCACCAAGTGGAGCACCGCCCCTGCAAAGAGGAATGATGAGAGCGAAGGGCGAAGTGCACTTGTGGGAACCTAGAAATCAAGCAGAGCCACCGGACGGGTATACAAGAGCGGACACACGACTACGTTGAGAACGATTTCAAAATGCTGGGGCCTGGAACTACAAGAGCCCAAGTAGTCAGCGGGCGACAGAGAAAGTCCTTCTACAGAATGGAGCCTAAGGCTGTTGAACCGGCTGAAGAGAAGAGAGGAAATTTTAATGTTAAGTGGAGGCAACATGTTGCAGTCGGAAATTCCCCGGAACTGCCTTAACAGAGAATAGCCTTAAAATGGAGACAGGTGCAGGGCCGGTGCTATCACTAGGCAAGGTTAGGTGCTTGCCTATATGTGCAAAATATAATGCTGCTTTACCTCACACTATGTTTATGCTGCCTTGCCTGTGATAGCACCAGCCCTGTACACTATCTTTAGGCTGGCGCTGACGGCAGCAGCAGAGTCAACGACCAGGCAGTGCCGTCAAGGTTGGGGTTGGGTCAGGCCTGGGTGACCAGTGGCATCATGGGTGTGGTAGCACTGTCTGGCACCTGCACATTATGAATGGAGCACCACAAGTGCCCCTCTGTCTGTCTTCTGTGCGTTGTTAGAAGTAAGTACCAGGCATCCCACGATATTCAAAGGGACGTTGTGGAGAAATCAATGCAGGAGCTGCTGAACGAGTAGAGTTTCCTGCAAGTGCCTTGGCAGAAGGATCAGATTAATCAGGTGAGACAACCTGCCCCTTTCCACCCATCTCTGTGTTAAACCCTTTTCCCTGTTTCTGTTGATACCCATCTCTACGGTGCCTCTGCAGTTTCTGTGCATCCCTGTAAACTTGTAAGAATGCCTCTATCCGACCATCAAAATGAATCTCGCCTCCCCATCAACCCCTCCCATCAGTTTGTACATGTTTACCCCTCTCTGGATGGTGCCCGAGTCCCTGCGTGGTGGTTGACTTGACGCCTGTACTTGGGCTGCCTCCTCTGATATGATTGCATTTTAGTGCTTTTGTGTGCAGCGGACCAGAGCCCCATGGAGTCCGGGACCCATGGGCTAACGAAGAGCCTTAAAACTGTGTTTAGAAACACCAGCGCTGATCCTTAACCAGATAAATTCCAAATCATCTGCAGAGCAGGGATCCCAGTCCATCATATCTGTGACCATAGGCGAAGCACCAAGGGCAGCGTAGCTAGACCGGTCATCAAACATCACACATTTTACATACTTGAGAAGGTGCCTGGCTGAAAATGCAGGTGAGTATGGCTTATTGACTTTGAAGGATAAATGCCTCTTTAGCAGGTTTGTTGGTGGGCTGTTCAGGGATGCTTGTCTCCGGGCCATTAAGAAGTACCCGCCTTGCATTGCCCATAGTGAGTAAGTATACACAGAACACAGAAACTGACAAGACCACCCACAGGTGAAGAAATCACTGCAAGTCTGGCTAAAGTCATAGAGCTCACACTTTTCCACTCCCCTCATTCTGTATTAGGGGACAGACACAGCTGCCCAGCAGCACCTCTAAGGGCTGTCATGTGAGATTGTTTGCATTTGTGGCCTTGAAGTGGTGTGTACTTGCCTATGGAGCATCACAATTCGAAATAAACTTAAAAAGACATAAATATTTCCGGGAGCCTGGCCTTCCATAAATGCAGCGTCAGGTACTGCAAGGCTCAGTGATTTACAGAGTGGGAAGTGATCCCAAGTCCTTGATCACCTGGTGATTTGTTTGGTAGCAATTCCAAAATGAGTTTGTGAGTAGTGCATTTGCTAAATGGAAAGTCTCAACTTTTCCACAAAAAAAAAACTACAACCACAGAAAAGGCATTGGCAATGCCAAAGGTTTCGAGTTGTGTGTAGGATAGGGATACGTATTTGCCATCTACTGCTGTAATGGTACTAACTGGCAATTATTGGCAGCTGCTGTAAAATGATGCGAGTACCTGGCAAATGATTATTTAATATCTATAAGCAGGCCAAACCTGTTGGCAATTCTTGCTTTTAACAGTACGTCAATGAAGGACATGCACATTGCATATAAATCAGGTGGGTGATTGTACACTTGGTTAAGACATTTTTATTACACCAGTAGTGCATTTAAAGATCCAAAAAGCCATTAATTCACAGAAGACTGCATTGAAATAACTCTGACAGGCATTTCAACCAAAGGTTAATGCTACTTCTTTGTAAAGCTAGCTCAAAGAGATCCCAAGGGAATGTGTTTATAGCGGGTAAAGGCAGAAAGTCGGTGAAATGGCCATGGGGATTAGCATGGCCATGGGCAGTTAATTGGTGGACAAATAACCAAACAACACCTACACGCTTTGTGTCCCTCAACACATCCCATTATCCTCCTAGCTGTACTTCAATGCAATTGTTTCAGCATATAGTTGCAGCACTGAGTTATCTTTGCAACAAACTCACAAAAAAAACCACACGCGCCCCGCCAGAACTTGAAATGCCAATAGCCTCATCATTCCAAGATTCAGGCTATCTAAGGCGGGGGGTAGCAGCTTCCAGGTTCAAGCAGACCAATTATGGAAGTCACTGCCAAACACTCTACCTGAGGAGGAGCCCTTTACGAAATTCAGAACTAATTACATTAATCTGCTGAGGTCTGCCAATGATTAGCGCTTTGGTGCCCACCCTCACACAACCCTAGCATATACACATCATTATCCTATTCGCCTTCGATTTTATGGACCTCCTCACTCTGCCTACCTGGCCGTTGAGCTATTGTCCACCTAGTACCTGTATATATAATGTCTTTATTGTATTTTGTATGTACTTTGTGTGTAAATTGCAAGTGTCACCTACCTGTGATATATTGAATTTTGTATTTGTACACTGTATGCAACCCATGACCCGACCCTTTAACCCAAGCTTCGCATTTTCTTTACTGTTGCGCCCGGCTACCTTCGGGTCTGGTGCGCATTATAAGTGAATAAAACAAACAAACAAAAAAACAAACAATATAGGTGGTGATCACACATACCTTTAATACATTTATGATGCCACAGAGTGGGTGCACCACACCTGGTAAAAGACTGGCCAAGGGTGCCTCGCTCCATAATCAACGTGGTGCCAGCTCACACTCTGCCACTCTTGTGATGAGGTGCTGGTTGCTAGAGTGTTTAAGTGTGTTATATTTTTATATTTCCTGTATCTTTTATGAAATAGTGTGCCCCCTTGTGCCTGTCGCTTTTATCTTAATGGGTATGTCCGAGGGATTCAATAGAGGGTATTGGCCTTTGCATGTGGTGGAAAGAGTGGTAATGTAGGACCCTGTGCTGGGAAAGACCTCAGTCCTCACATGTTACTCTGGAGGGTTGTGATTTTTTGGTCTGATTTTGGCACCCATTGCCTTACCTGTTTACCAGGCCACTATGTACTCATTGGCCGTCCTATAGACAGGCACGAGGCTCTGGACCTCACAGTAGAGCTTGGGAATCAGGGGTATTATGACAGTGCTGTTTAGAGCGGTCATGCCTCTCATGTGGGAATGTTTCCCACAGAATTGCTTTGGGTGATTTCGGCTTGTGGGTGGCTAACCCCTCAGATGCGGTGGCAACAGCTGTAATTCACAGTGTGGGTATTATGCCAGTCTCTTGATAGTTCTGACTTATACCAGAAGCAGCGCATGCTACGCAGATGAGGTGGTGAGTCTCAAGTTCACTGTATCTGACATGAGAGTTATGGAGCTGACTTGGTTCTACTGAGCACAGACATCAACACATTATTCCTCCTTTACATTTGAGGACAGACTCCATAACAACAAAGCAATGTGCTGGCATCACATGTACAGGCCACCTCTGGAAACTGTGCCTGTAAAGTAGTTTGACAGTTCCCTGGTATCCCAGTGTCAATATTGAGACATGAATTCTGACAGAAGGATTACTCAAAGCTGTAAAACACAGAATGAGGGTGACCTGATATTTACAAAAGGTGTCATAAATGCACTGATTCTAGTGTGAGGGCATAGTAGGTCAACCCGGGGACATCCTTCACAATGAGGGCTTGAGGGCGGTGGGCTCAAGGTTCATCCTCGTTAGCCCTAAACCCTCTTATTATTTGTTTTGGCTGTGACACTTTCATTAGCAGAAACTATTGTCTTGGGGAAGGAGAGATTTAGGAGACAGGACCGGAGAGGAAGATATTTTGGGACTTTCAATCTGTGGAGGTACACACAATGAAAGGGTTATCTTTATGAAGATAGTAACATGTTCTTAACATATGCAACAAAAATGCATAACAAGGAGCTGGAAGTTTGTGACACAATCTCCATACCTAACTTAGTTTATCGCAAAACTTCTTTCCGTGTGTGTCTGAATGTGGGGGAAGTACAGTGTTGTTAAAAGGAATTGTTTCAGGTGTGTATTATTTTGAATTCTGGGAATATATATGAACCCACAAATTGAAAATATAAAATATTTGTACCAAATCAATCTTTGTAGTTGTGTGGCCAAGTGCCTAAAAAGCAGAGTGGGTTAAAATCACTGCTTCACTGTTTACCCAAAGTGTGTGATCCTGGACAACTTTTTTCATCTCCCTCTGACATAACTGTGCACAGGTGTCTATAACGTATTACCAACATTGTTGTTCTACTGCTTGTATTGCCTATGTATAAATTACAGAAAGGATTAGATCCACATGCTCAGCGTTACATTGGTTGTTGCTATGGTATCATTGGCTTGTCTAATAAACCTGTATTAATGAAACACAATTTGACTTCTGAAACCTAACACTCTGTGTAGATGTGAGGGTAAGGAAAATGCAATGGGAGCCATCCACAGCAGAAGACGTGAGCAATGTGTTAGGTGGAGGTAATGGGTCTGCGGCAATCGGTAACAAAATGAGGACGAAGACGGTTGGTTGAGAACGGTTAGGCTCTAGAGTGGAGTTGGGGGCGCCGATCTGACAGTTTGCCTAGGGTGGCGAAATTCCTTGCACCGGCCCTGCGCATATGGCCAGGGAGGGCAGCAAGAAAGGGAGGGGGAAGGAGAGAGTCAGTCAATGTTACTGTGGCTCTGTCTTTCTGTGACCCGTATGAGAGGCTCAGTGTGTGGGAGTGAATGTACCCATAGCCTGCAATCCGAACTCAAGACAAAACAAGATGTATATTACATGTCTACCCATCCTCTCCCTAGTAGCAAATGTGAGTCTCTGATTGAAAAGGAGCTATTATACAATACACCGAAATGCACCTGAGGGTAGTTGTTGGAGATGACAGTCACTAAGGACCACAACAGCAGTCCGTCACAAGTCTGAGCTGAAGGCACCAATATCCTTGGCGCTTCTTCAGGGACTTAAAATAAAACAGTTTTCAATGTGCATCACTGGTCGTTTCTCACAAAGTCATTCTATGTTATGTCTTGGTAGTTAATGATTTTCATTTCTTTGCTTATTATTTTGTTTTTTTAAGTGCAAATCACACCCCAAGTGACATTCGACAGCCATATCATCAACAATCAATTATGCATCAAGGATGTGGCTCAAAAGGAATCAATCCTATGCTTCAATTACACATCCCATGGTCTCTGTAATTGGATTACATAAAAAATAATGAAAGGGTAATACAAGATAATTTCCGCTTCATTCAACCAGCTTCTATGTGGCACAACTTCATTGTCTATAAATATATTTCTTTGTAATCAACAACACATCTTCTGTCCTTATTCTTTCTGTCAAAGGTGATGCTTTTGAATGTGTGGTATTACTTTTGGTAATATCAACATACACTTTTAATAATACTGCATGCAGTAAACCTATGGTGATGGGAACGGTCAGCATGATTCTGAGTCAGAACTTTCTGTTATTCACCATTTTGGACTCCGCAGACCTCCAGTGGGTAGATGCAGTATTAAGGAATTTTCCTCCAAACAAAAGCAAGCAGAAAAAGAGAGTTTGTTATCAAAACCAGTAATTTATTGGAGCGCTAAAACATACACGTAGTACCAGGAAACTTGTGCAAAGGCCTGAAATGTTAATCTTAACAGCAGAAAGTCTGCTTTTTTGTTATTTCTACTGTTCACCTTCTGACGGACTGTTACTTGCAACTATGGGCCTCATTACGACCCAGGCGGTAAGGGGTTTACGGCGGCGTAAACAGCGCCGACCCTTACCGCCTGATTCCGAGGTCCCTTAGCGCCATGGAGGATTTAACACCTGCTTTTAGCAGGTGTTAAAATCCATGGCGCTAAGGGACCTTGTTGTTAATTACGCCACCGTAATTTACGGTGGCATAATTAACGCCTTCCCCACTCCCATTATGCCCTATGGGGCAAAAATGGGAATGGGGAAGGGTAAATGGGGATTGGGGACTTACCGCCCCGCCAACCTCGGAATGGGGCAGTAAGTCCGCCAACCACCATGGCGTAAACGTAGTTTACGCCATGGTGGTAAAGGTACGACCCAGGCGGTAACTTACCGCCTGGGTCGTAATGAGGCCCTATCTCAAGAAATATGTGTTTGTCTTATTGTTTGTATTCTTATTAATAGGATTTCATACTCAATCTTTGTATAACTAGATGCCATCAAAACGCATTTCATTTGCTGAAATCTTTTAAAGCTAATCCTTCTGATGCAAGTTCTTCGGATGTGATGCCAGCAAAACAAATGGATACAGACAGTGCTAGATATGGAAACGATTTACTCTGGGAACCCATCCCTTATGGAGGAGGATGGGGGGGTGGAATGATGGGAGCTGGGTGAGAATGGAGACCTCGGAAGCACATGTTTGGCTTTTACAAAAAAACACAGAGATCAAAATAACACTCAGTGTTATAAAGATGTCTTCAAACTTGCAAAACACATAATACACCAACCTGATAACATGCAATGTTTTATAGTAACATATTTGCCAAAACATTATTGTAGCTTTATGTGCACCATCCTAAATGAAAGTTTTCAATCACCAGCAAGCAATATATGTAGGGTTTCCTGTTTTTGGGGTTTATTGGTTTTACTTCCGGGGGTGTTTTTGCAGTGTTTTTAAACATTCAGAATCTGTGTTCATCCCTGTTGTACCCCCTAAATAATTAATCAATAACTGTTTTTTTTTCCAGTGTAAACACAGAAATAATCTTGTATTGTTTAATTGCGTGCATAAGTAGGGTAATATCTCTCAGATCAAGGTATTATGAAGATTTTCCAGAGATTAAAGTTGAATATGTTAATCCAGTAATATCCTGAATGTATGCAAGTCAATATTATTGCAGTAAACCATTCAATACTTCTTCTGGGATTCTTTGCCCATCCTTGCCCTTTCTTTTCCTCCCATATACATTTTGATTTGTGAAAACAACCTTTCCGCATTGGCACTGGACATGGGCAAGGCCAAGATATTCAACACACCAATTGATAAATTTGGCCACTGTTGGCGCATAGCAACCGAATACACATGTACCTGGAGATGCAGATTCTCAGGCACAGGTTCTGCCAAATAGGCATTGAACGGTGCACACAGTGGGTGTCATTACGACCTGGGCGCAAAGGGATACTGGGCCCTGGTAATGATACTCGTGCCGGTAATCCCTTTGCACCCTATCCCGAGGTCCCTTTGCGGGTCCTCCCTTAACGCCTGGTTTTACCAGGCGTTATGGACGGGACACGCAAAGGGGTACCGGGGTCAATAACGGTACCGCAATTTGCGGTACCGTTATTGCCGCCTTCGTCCTTCGAATTGAGGCCTATGGGGGCTCAAATGGGAATGGGGAATGGCTCTGGTGAATGGGAATTACCGGTCCCGCCTACCTCCAAACTCGGAATGAGGGCCAGTGTCATTAAAATGGTGAAAAATAAATGCATACTTTTCAAAGTCTGAAAAAATATTTTTTTGCGGGAGGAATCAAGTTCTTTCACGGCATACCACAAAGACATAACTCACTTTGAATGACATGGTTATTGAGGGGATGTTTCTACCCACCATTGTTTGCAATTTTACATGTATTGTGGAGTAAAATATACAAATCTACTCTTCAACAGTCCTTTGTCAGGCGGCAGATATTCCAGTAGTGCACATGTTACAGGGCCAAAGTCAATGAAAGTGTCACTCAGCTCCCTTTCAAACAGGAGTTTAACCTCAACAACAATGACATTGTACACTTGGTAAATATATGTGTTTTCAGTTTCCATTCTTTTCATTACATCAACAACAGCCGTCATGTTCTCTTGCAAAAATCTAAGAACACAGTAGACTGTACTTTTCTTCACCTCGCTATCAATGTGTTCCCTCAGATTCTCACTATTTCTTGTCTGTGGGCTGATCACTAAGGAGAGAATTGGTAAATGGTTGCCACATCAATAGTATGGTGTTCACTGCCTCTAATACAGAGAACCACTAGCTGAGACAGTTGGAATAGCCTTTTTTCGCTCATGCAATACAAAGTGCAAAATGTTAGGTATTAGCGTTTGAGTGCATTCTCAATAGTGCCTCAGAATGGACCACAAAGTCAACTGCGCCCCTACTCAACTAATCAAATCTGAGGACTTTAAAGCTGCTTTTAAAATTAAATCAAGTAAGTGGAAAGTGTCTTGCATGGAAAGGCCTTGAAAAAGGTATTGCCCTTAGATAGTTCATTACAAAACTTTTTTCATATAACTTGCATAATCACTGCAAATGCACACTACATCACATCAATTCTTCCCAAACTTGCTCATGACTTTATAGAGTAATATTGCAACTGAAATGGCATTGCAAGTATCAACCACCTCTAAATCTGCCGTTATAGTACGGTGCTCCCATCCACATTTTGGGTAAAAAAAAGTGAAGAGGACTGCCACTGCTGGATCACCATGCATCTCTGACGATTCATCGACAGGGATTGAACTTTTTACATCGCCTTGGAGTAACTCTGTGATGTCTTCAATGTCTGTCATTGTGGTCAAAACTCCAAAACGTCAAAAATGCAGAGAGGCGATGATGGGCATCTTGTCACAGTAGGCGGGTACCTCTCTGAAATGGACGATCCACGTTGAAAGCTTGTTGGGGACGTTTGGGCTTGGGGACTCCTGGTCGAACCCAACGGTTATGGACTCCTGTTCCATCACTGAGATAAAGAGGGCCATGACGATCAAAGTGGATCGGGAAGTATACCTAAAATCTCTGGTCTCGGAATCCCTGGCTTGCTACATCACCATAAAAAAACATGTGGGGTGCGAAGACTACTTTACTAATGTTACATCAAAACACGTTAAGTCTATGTACTTAAAGCTCTGCTTCGGAATCCTGCCTAGAGAAATGGGACACTGGAGCTTCTATGAAGTGAATTTTATGTGGTGAATGTGATGCAGATCTTTGTCACTTAATGTTCCTATTACCTGTTTCTAAGCCACTGAGGAAACGCTTACTGAAGTTGCTTTTTGTAAGCTGTGGCTGCAGGACTATCAGCAAAGCCATGACAATGTGCTTAGACTCTTCTCAGGTTTCGGTAGTTTTTGCTAGCAGCAGCTAACTTAAATGGATATGGAGGATGCGTGCGAAAAAAGCCCCCATAGCCCAGTTTTAAAGATCTTGTGTGGTTTTGGCTTCTGTAGGTAGGCTCTGTGTCTTATTTTCAGTTATGATGTATTATTGATCTGATGAATTGATGTTTTTATTCCTTTTATGGGTGTTTATTAAGTTTTTGTATATGCACTGTTTCACCTATTGTGGCTTTTATGACTTTGTGTTGAAATAAAGCATATAAAAACCTCAGGTAGGTATTTCTTGTACATTTGAATTGATTAGGGCAATGCTGTGGAAAGAATTAACAATTGGACCATGTGCCGGTTGGTTTTTGGTTCCAGCTTGGAGTAAGGCGCACGCACATTCATGTGCCATATATTTTTCATCATTGTGTTTTTTTAAAACACGCCAGCGTCTCCATAAGGGACATTTGGCACAGACCACTTTCAAACGTTTGTGTCTCTTTCAACTTTGGGTGGGTCTTTCAAGACACATGTTCAGCGATTCAGCTTGAAAATGTTCAATTTATTAGTGAAATTGTCACTCTGCAAGGCTTGCAAATTAACAATTTATTCCTATTGAGTTCTTCCACTGTAAAATCATTGTGCTCTCACACATAATCCTCAGCAGTCTTGGTTTTGCAGAGCATTGTTCAATCCCAGAGCAGCCTATTAGAACAATTACAAAAGAAGGCTACTTAACTTAAACTTAGCAATGAACATTGCAATAACTTTGTCCTTCAAAGTCAGTCCCAGAACCCTCCTCTGCAAAATATGATTTTGAAGTCACATTCTAATTGCTTTATGGAAAACCTGCCCACTCCAGTTGGAGATCTGATTGGTTCACTGCAAAGGAGAAAAAAAATACATTAACATAACATCACTGGCTGATAGCAAAGAGCCCCAGTCTATCAAACCATATACCCGGCTGACTACAATTGTTAGCCTGCTGGTAGAGCATTAAACCCATGTATCAATTTCACTTTCTTCCTTAGCCCAGTCAATTCTCTACATGCTCATGACCTCGCAACATATTTAGAATGAGGCACAGAGAGATAATTCAACTTGCCCAAGATCACACAATTTCAGTGGTTTCCGAAAAAGAAAGAATAGTCAAAGGATCTTGGCAAGCAGGGCCGAAGGGCTGCACTTTTGGAGAAAATAAAAACAATGCTTGTTTAAGAAGGACCCGGCAGGGACCTGTTTGGGGAGACATTGTGCATCTTTCCTATGCATTGGATTCCGAAGGACCTTGTCCTCTTAAAACCATCTGTGTAATCATTGTGAAGTATGTCTAGACAGGTCAATGTACTACTGGTGGAAGGCGATCCGTAGTCTCCAATAACCTCATTTTAACACATGGCCTTAGTGTAGATATGAACTTTCCATAGCACAGCTACACCACAACAAGATCACCATACACCCGCTAAATCTAAAACAATACAACGCATACCCAGATGTAAAATGGACTACACCCGGCCATCAAGACTTCACTTACTTACTTAAATAGGATAATCTATTACCTCCCTGCTATTACTGTGCCGCTGATTATGCAGTTGTTAGTGGTCTAGGAAGTGTGGGCAATGGTTGCAAACAGTGTTGGTAGACAACCGGGTGGAAAAAAGAGGTGGCTCTTTCTTTAAACGCACTTTATTTGATTTCTGACATCATTTATGTTATTATGTTGTTACTTGTTATTCATGTAGCACTTTACTGTGATTGTTCATAGAGCTGCATGGTTAGCTGCTATTATTACTACCCAATGGAATAGTACTCAATGCAAAGGTGAGGAGTTAGTGCCTCAACCCCCTGAATTTTCCACCTGCATCATAGCGCTAACTTTACGCTAATGAAAGCGGCCATGTAGGCCCTGGATGCAGACCATTCCTAATGTGATTGTGCGTGTTGAGGGTGAGGTGCAGAGTGGCTCATGCTGTATTTCTGATGAAGACAGGTTTACACTTAAGATACAGAGGACCCCAAACTTATGAAGGAGTGCAGAATGATTATCCCTCTTATTTGAACTGGCTTGGAGTTGGTGATTGGCCCCAAAATCCTAATCCATGACTATTAATATATATATATTTTTAAAGATTTTTAGTTTATTGCAAACTTTTATCTCAGCCGCATTATTTGTTCCGTCACACAAGTCATCATCTGAAAACAATTCCAAACATTCATAGGCCTTAAAAAAAAGTAAACCATTCAGCAGCCCAATACACCAGCATCAAATTAATCAGAAGGCATCTCCCATCTTCACAAACACATCCTTTAAACAATTTATCAGACAAAAATGGCTGAAAAATGTTCTCCCAGCAGAAGAAAAGTTCACCTTTTCTCCGCATCTAAGCATTGTTTGTTTGAAAACATTTTGCCCATATGCCCAGTTCTTTATTAGGCCTGGGCAAAATAATCTAATGTGCTTAAATGTTTTATGTACCCCCATATCGGCACATAACCAACACCTCTCATTAGTTACCAGCTTGATAATCCATAGAATTTGCTTATTAGGGGCAAAATTCATCAGGAATCGCGTGAACTGTGATCTGTACCAAGGACAGGGGAATTAGACAAGATATTTAGGAAGACAATCAAAGGAATTTCACTCGCCTTTTAGTGCAATCTGCAACCGATGAGGGTTTTCTGGGAGTCTGAATCCAGTCGTGTTCCCACAGCCTTTTTTTCACCTTTTCTGGATTATTAATCAATGCATCTGGATTTGTTTCCAGTTCTTCTAAAATCTGGTGGCAGCTCCTCCTCCACTGATCCAAGAGATCATCCGTCTTCTTCTTTAGCGCGCTCCCCGGGATTTGGTATGGGGGTGCAGGACTTGGCATTGTAAATTTACGAACCAAAGCAAACATCTTCCACATGGTTCTGGCATAGATGGAGATGAGGCCTAACTCATATCTAATCACTACAGTTGCAACTATTTAGGGAGCCTCCGTATTTTTCTCCAGAAGCTTCCTTACAATGAGACGCCAAAATTCCCAAGGCATGAAAAAAAACGCCCAGCTCTGTATGTTAACACAGGGAGCACCTTTGATAATCGAAAGTCAGCACCGGTTGAATTGAAAACTTGCCATATTTTTGTGATCAGTTTTGTTTGAGATATTACCGTTTTCAGTTTAGATTTTAAACCAAGCTGTCGGGGTTGTTCTATCGCACTGCAGTTTATTAGAACCCCCAAATATATCACAGAGGGAGCCTGCGTCAACGGATTCCATTCCAAATGCCACCTGAATCGCGTCTTCTGTCTTCCTCTTTTGGAACCCAAAGTCACAATGTTTGTTTTCAGAGAATTAATTGACAGCCCATTCTTAGTTATAAATCCTTGTATGCCCTCCAAACTCTGCTGGAACCCAATAGGCGTTAAATCAGTCAGCACTAGATCGTCTGCATAGAGGATCCTTCCCAATCATTGACCACTGATCTTCGGGAGAAAGGCTCTCAAGTTGTCCAGGTTCACAACGACATCCGACAAAAATAAATTGAAGAGAGTTGTAACGCTCACCTGATTCTCGCAGAGGCGCCGGTCTTGACTGGGCGACTACCGTATCTTCAAAGGTGATGTGTAGCACCCGGTTGGCTCTTTGGGCTGGACCTCTGTGCACTGTATGCCTGACTTCAAGAGTAAGATGTCTGCAGATAGAAAATATGGGATTAATGAACTGGGGTTATTGGGGTGTCCCTATCTCTTTCCTTTTTTGCTCTCCTGTGGACCCCCAAAGGTTAACGCTCTCACCTTAGGTAAGTGAATGCCGAGCTCTCCATCTGCCTCGGGGCAGGGTGCTGTAACCAGTTTCTTCACTGGATCGGTAGCGCAGGCCTCTTGACTTCAGAGGACTGCTGTCCGTCGTTTACTGCACGAACGGTAAGTTTCGAGTAATTCTATTGTCTTTAAAGTCTTTAGTAATGATGTCTCTTGTTTTGCAGGTTCCGGCGATGGCGGATGACGGGCTGAAGTGAGTTGAAGATGGAGTCCGTGTGATGAATAGAAGCGCCTGGAAGCACGTAAGTAAGCGCTTGTTGCCTGCTTCACGATGCGCTCTAACTGTCTTTTATTTTGCAGGTACGAGTTCGGAGCGGCTGCAGGGTGCCGGAATACCCACTGGGTTAGAGTAATGGCACGTGAGTATTAAAGTTCCCCAATGTCTTTAAACGCACCTTGTTTTGTCTTTCAGATGCAGGATGCAGCGCCGAAGGCCTCCGGAGCGTGCGAAGAGTTGGTAAGCTTTTGTCTTTCAGATGCCGGAATGCAGTGTGAAGACCTCCGGAGCGCACGAAGAGTAGGTAAGCCTTTGTCTTTCAGACGCCGGAATGCTAACCTGTTCTTTCTTGTCTTTATAGGTGTTGCTGAAGACTGGATTCAGGATGGTAAGCCTTTTTCCTTAGGCCCAGGATCCGATGCAGAAGACACGATGAGCGTTCTGCTGCAGAGGATGCAGAATAACGCAAAGCAAGATTCATCCACCGGGTGTGGTTTAAATAGCCTCCTGTAGTGCTTAGGTGTCTCCTTCCACAGCCACGCCTTGGTAAGAAAAGAGTTCCTGCTTTCCAGAAGAGTTCCAGTGTTCTGAATCTAGGGAGTGGCTCCTGCCCGACCCAACAGGAAAAGTAGTTCCAAACAGAAGAGGATCAGAGGCTCAGCTGGCAGGCAAGTAAGCAGCATGGTCTGCTGCAGGTAAGTCCACCCAAGCATTATGAGCCCGGCGCTTCCAGCGCTGGGACTGGGCATATTTATGAGCCTGGTGCCACTGGCGCCAGGACTGGGTCCAAAAGGTCCCAATTGGGACTGGTTGGCCCTCGGAACCTGGGTTATGGATCTGCTTCCAAGGGAGTTGGGAAAACCCTGACCTTTTGGAAGCAGAGATCATGACAAGAGTTGATGCTAGCTGACAGGCCTGTTTGAGACCTCACGGGGTCTGAATTGGACTGGTCAGCTGGCCTTGAGAATTCAATCTAATTAGAACGCTAGCTAGCATGTATAGGGACCTGACAGCTGACAAAAGGTCAACAAGGCAATTCCAGGCTTCCATTTTCGCCCATAGTAGTTATCTATCCACGCTGTCATAGGCTTTTTTCAGGTCCACAAAGCCGTATATATTGTCATACCTTTTCCCTTTCAAAATATTTAAGAGAAAAAGATTTAAATCTTTTCCCACCCCCTTTACAAATCCAGTCTGTCCTGGATCATCTCTATTCTCTCTCAATATCCATTTCTACAGCTATTGTAGGAGGAAGACCGCAAAGAGTTTTCCCAACACATCTAAGGGAGCTATTGGGTGATAATTGGAAGGGTCCGCTCTGCTGCCTCTCTTGAAGATGGGAACAATCATGGCAGATCGCCATGAATCAGGGATCATTCCTGTTTTCAGGATCTGTTTAAAGAGCAGAAGAACGAATGGCAGCCAGGCCTCAGCCTCTTCCTTTATCATGCAGTTGGTAATTTCATTGGGCCCCGGGGCTCTGGACGAATTAGCTTTTTTAATTGACATTTTAATGTCCAACATGTCCAATGGAATGGCCCACTCTACTTTGATGTTAGATGGCGCTGGGGTATTGAGCCCTATCTCGGTGAAGAATAATTTCTTATAGAATTCAAACAACTCCTCTTCAGAGACCACATTGATCAGGGAGGTTGAGCACCATCCACCATGTTGATCTAGCATCTTTTTTTGCCAAGGTAGATCGCATTTCGCCAGCATAACTTCTCGTCCATCATACAAGCGACCAATTGTCCTTAGGTCTCTATACAGCTGTCTTTTTTCAATCATGATTTTTCTGCCAAACTCGTGGCTGTACGATTTAGAGACATTGAGGCCCTTTTAAGGCTTTTTTTTAACTATAACAACAGCAGCGTGTATTCAGGATCCGCCTACCACGCCACTTGTCTGGTGAAGTTTTCTGTTACTGTATCAATGTCTTGGTGGCTCATCCGAAGGCAATTGCCCCGTGTGTGACGCCCACCTTCGTTTCTCAGCTTTATGGGCCACGCAATTGCCCAACCCAGGTGATATTTACAAAATGCATGGTCACTTTCTGTTTTTGCATAGAACCTCCATCAAAATGATGTCATTGATAAGTGAGCTGGAAACAAACACATAATTCAAAGGGTGGTAGTGACTACCATTAGACCAGGTGAGCTTGGCCGGTCGACCACCCTTGGATTGACCATTCAACATAAAAAGATCTCTGTTGTTCATCAGCTCTAGCTATTCTGCCTCTCTGGTTTGACTTTCCTTAGGTTGTCCCGGCCCAAAAGCGAGCTGTTCTCATTGTTCTCAAAACAGGGGCATTTCAAATCACCCGCAAGGAGTATGAAATGTACTTTATGAATTTGCCTATAGCTCCTGTGATTGAATTAAAAAAAGGGCTTATTACATATAGTCATCAGGTTCCAGAAGACATTTAATATCAGGCCCCATCTGTCTGGGCAGCCCACTGGTCCCTTGATTGTTATAACAATGTCTTATAAAAAGGAATTTGGGCAGCCCGATTCCATCACATTTTACCCTCTCCCATTTTCTACCAGTGATACAATCAGCTGAAGATGTCCTCTTGCTCCTTGGTACGCAGGATTCAAGTAAGCGCTATAGCCATCAAGCTAGGAGTTGTTTGGAGACATATTTCCTGCAAGAATATTACTTCCAGGTCACCATAAACTATATCAGAATCTCAGCAAAGATTGGAAAATCCTCTGGTGTTTAAAAAGGCCATCTTTCAAGGCGTCACTCGTTGTTGATTGGAGGATGATACCCGTACTTGGGAAGACCCTTTGCTCCTAGCTACTGGGCCCGTCTTGTGATATTGCATAGTGGGACCAGTAATCGTGCGTTTGCCCATAACTGCACAGTCTAAGGTCACATTTATGGGGCTGTTAGGGGTCCTTGACGAGGGAGAAGCTGCTTGAATTCTCTCCTCATTTCTGCTGTTCATATCATCCTTGCCAAAGATCTAGTTGCGTGCATGTTGTCCGTGCCCAGCCACCCTCAAATTAAATGTGTGGCCTTCCCGGTGCAACTGCTCTAAAATTAGAGCTTTGGGCTCTGTTGACAAGCCTTTTGATAGCAGTTTGCTCAGCTCGAATCTCATAGGAAGGAGCAAATGTGCAATTTGCAATAAAGACAATCTGACACCATTCGACTTCATGTGTAAGATCACCTTGTCCATTCGACATTCCTCCATGATCACAATGTCTTCAGACTTGAGAAATCATAGCAGAGGAATGTGGTGGAGCAGCCTCATCACATTTGCTCGATTTAGATTGGGTTTTTATCTACAGGCAACAGTTGCTCCAGGCATAAAATGTCAACCCCATTGGAGCCTTCATCCCTTCTTCTCTGCTTGTTCTTGTCGTAGTTTGCCACGTTCAAAGGAACACCCTTGTTTCTTTTTATGTTGCCTCACTCCAATGATTGAAAGTTTAGGCAGATATTTCTATTGGACGTCACACCCAGGGGATGAACAAAGTTCCCTTTTGTCTCCACTGCCCAGCGCTTGTCTTCCAGTGTAATTCATATTCTTCTTCATCCAGACTTACATTGGTTATCGGCTGGAGAATGGGATCCAGGACGGTGCTTTCGCTTGGTCTATGGGGTTTCTCCCTCGCTAGTGTGGTGATTATTTCCGATGCATGGGGGAGTAAAGCAGTGGAAAGCACTGCCCCTCGGTTATCCTCATCAAACCCATTGTCCTGAGTCGTATATATGGATACATTTGAACAGTCAATGTAATCGCGCCCACAACTGATTTCCCGTGAGCCATGGTCAATGCCCAGGCGCTGCTTGCCGTGTACTTCTCATCTTGTACTCAGTAGATATATGTGCTTTCACAGCTGGCGCCAGTCACTGGGACTTGCATGGAATTGATAGGTTTCTAAAAAAAAAGGCTCTGGAACTGTTCAATTTCCTGGACATCAAATCAGGACCGTTTTTGGTTTTTCTTTCTTGGGGCAGTTCTTTTGTGATTTCTTTCTGAACTTTTCTGATCTTTCTGTGCCGGAATATAGGGAAGGGCACCCTCTGTGATCCAGATGGACTGATGAAAATTGCAGGGGATAAAGGCCAAAGAAGTGGGCCTTTCACTGACACCTCTGCCATAACATCCAGTTCGTCAGCCCCTCCCTTAGATGACTCGATTTCCCTGGCGTTCCCAACTGTGTTGCAGGCATGGCAGGCTAGATTTGTATCCAAATCTGCTCTCTTGCAAGCGGTCATAAAGCTATTTTCGTTAGCTTCAGCCCGTGGCTTGGCCACCAGGACCACCTTGGTGGCACTGGCCAGGTTTTCTAGCACCTCCGAAGTCGGAGGGCCAGTCAAGCCAGCTTTCCGGCTCTGCACCAGAGACTTAACCAGTAGCAGTTCCACCAGTAAACCCGTCAAACAGTTCTTGTCAGCCCTTTCCAAGTACAGGGCCTCCTGAAGCTTCCTTTAGATTTGATTAGAGCATTCCAACTCTTGGTCCACAGTATTTGGCGGAGATGTGATAAATGATTCGATGTATATAATTTTAGAATGAATCATTGCAAGAAGGGTGGCCTGATCTTTACTGTTCTCATTCATCATTTCATACAGCTTCAGGAAGGGTGCCAACAAAGTTGTTAATGCAGCCATGATGCTCCTATGAGATTTGAAGGCTGTAGAATGTAATGGATGTGGTGGCTCACGGAGCAGTTTTGGAGAGAAGATCTAATCCTCCAAGGATGAAGCTGATGATAGAGATTGTTCATTCTGCACTGTCACTTGGGGCAAGTGCGGGTCCCTTGAAAAGGAAATAAATTGAGGATAATCATTTGGATGACTGGCCTTTGCTATCAACAACACTGCTCGGCCCCCTTTGCACCACTGACTTTGTTAAGCCTTAGAGAGGGTAGAATGGCGTTCGAGATTGATCCCTTGCAAACTGGCTGCATTGTCAGAGGGCTCCTTGCTGGGCATCAATACATCTGTTGGGTTAACTTTGAATTGGTTTTTAATTAGGGCCATGTCTCCCAAAGGGCGTGCTACTGCAGGACAGGTCACAAACTCTGTTCTATTTTTTTATCAAGTGTAAGCAAGGGGATTTCGCGCCTTATATGATGCGAATGAAGAGGCCTGGAAAATCTCCATTTCAATGGAGGCTGTCCTAGTGTGAACACGTTACCTCCTGTAGATTAGATTTCAAGATGGCTGACTTGATCGATCCCAAATGCGGGTTGCAAATGCCCACCCTATTTTTGGGGAACGGTCTTTCTCCCCCAGTGGTACTGGACAATACATTGTCAGCAGGCAGGTTTATCATCAGAAGGGCTCCCCCTTCCCAACAAAGGAGAGACCATCGTGATTTCCAAACTTTTCACTGAATCACTACACAAGGCTCAGTTAGTGAAGAGCCCGAGGGACACACCTCAGCCCCTCTCTTTGTTGTGGTCATGGCAGCAAATACCATGTCCTGTTCAACAATATTGAGTCAGTAACTGGAGGGGATTTTTTCCCTTGAGGATGTTTGCCAGACCCACACATTCTTGGCCTCCCCTTGAGTCATTAAGCCATGTTTTGGCATCCTTCCATACTGGTACGGCAAGGCCCTTAAACTTGCACCAACTATAGCACAAGTAGGCAGACCAAACTGTTTTAATGTTTTCTTTGGTTTTAAAGGACATGCGCTCACCTGGGATCTCAATTGCCAGTGGGTCCGTACCTGTGATGTGAGGCACACGGTTTCAGCTACAGTATCCATCCTCGATCCCTCAAATCAACAGCTGGATCAGAGTCGGAGTCCGAGCACCCACCAACACCCCAGGCAACACAGTCAACACTCTGATGCACTCCACACCGCTCCACGTCAGGAGTAAGGTTTTAAATACCAGCACCTCCCAGTACAATAGAAATGGTAGAAATACTTCTGCTCAGCTCAGCAGCTCAGCAGCTCAGTTGGAAGGCAGGCAGGCAAGCAGACAGGCAAATAGGCAGCAATAGGCTGTGGCAACACAGTCAACACTCCAACATACTTAATATTTGAAATATCTGGTATGTGCTGCAGCGACCAGAGACACTGCTTTGTCGCACTGTAAATACGTGACTGGATAGATGTGTGTAGCTTACAACACTGCCAAGTAATTTTTGCTTTGTCTTTTCAAAATGAAGAGAATGCACATTTTCATTGGAGGAGCTCCTTCCTATTAACTGCTCCCAGCCTGTTTCTAAGCGTACGGTTTTTGACAGATATGCAGAGAAATGCTTGGCGAACTCTAGTGATGTTCACGGGAGCACAGACCTTTAGCCATTGATAGAAGTAAATATAGGGGCACTGGGTCCCGGGTTGCAAAGACAGCAGTTTAGTCACTATGGCGCATCTCAGCCGCAGGCACCGAACCCACCATACTACCTTAGTGGCAAAATGAAAAAAACACAATACAGGAGACATAGCAGTATATGTAACGCATGCAGCACTTACTTTGCTCCTCGAACTTGAGGATGATAGTGTCCAGGATGGTGTTCTAGGGGACTATGTGATTACCTCCCATGGGCATGCTTATGCCATGAGCGCCGGTGTTAGGAGTCCTGGGTGACACTCACGGGATGCTTGCTGTGCTGTCTCAACACATGGTCCTCGGCTCTGCACTGCGCCAAAGCCGTCATGCCAGAAGACACAGCTTCCAGGTCAGGCTGGTGCAGAGCGCCTCCTGGTGCTTCCTGTGTGTTGGGGGAAAGGCAAACCCAAGTGGAAGAACCCATCCAGCTGCGCCGTGCACCGGCATAGCATGAGCTTACCTTAAAAGTATGGTGATTCGAGTGGCAGGGCTGGGCACAAGCGACCACACAATCCAGGAAGTGTCTGCAAGGCGATATCCAGGAAGCATCCACCTGATGCTGAACTTGAGCATACATTTTCACACATGCCATCACAGGAGGCTGAGCAAGAGCACATGAGAACTTGAATACCATGTAGCCCTGGCCGCAGCTATCCCCAAACCAAAAAGGGCCCAAAAGGGTGAATCTCAGAATGTATATTCTCTCATGTACCATCAGGACTTCCAACCAGTCCAGGTTTGCCCCCCCCCTCCCTGAAATCTTATAATAATATTCTAACATTGAGCTCTTAGTAGGGGTGCAGGATCTATCGTCTGTCTGATCCTGTCCTCGAGTGGCCATCTTCAGGATAGGTTCCACAAAATAGCATAAGCAAGAGCATGCCAGTAGTAATACTCTCTTCCACCAGGTGTGCCAGAGCTTGTCATCACCCTGAAGTGCAGCACTAAATAGGGTATGCTTAGTTTGAGCCAATTAGTGCTCGGTTGGTCCTCGGCCATGCCACCCTCGCTCACTCGACCACCAGTCTCACAGTCCCTCAGACCACTCTCAAAATGCTACAATGTAAGTTTCCTCCAAACATGCTCATTACATATTTATAGGTGTCCCCTGCTCCTTACTCAACACACTAAATCACTGCACTCTGATTTCAAATGCATGTTGGGTTTCTTGGGCCTGGAACATCGCTATTTTACTGTAAACAAAAACTGTATTTTGGTCATGTATGTCCCTGCCCATTTCTATTGTATGATAAAACATTAATCTTTGTCAGTGACAGTTCTGTTTTGCAACAAACCAAATACTACCACTCTGCTCCTCCCTGTACCCTGTTTGAATGTCCACCTATCCACTTTTCTACACCCTGAAATTTCTCTGCCCTGTCACACACTCTTCTAATCCCCTCTCTCGCCTGACATGCCTACCCCAGAAGTCTCTCCTCGATCCCTCTTGTGCTAATAACCAGTCTTTCCTTACATGTCACATGATTCATATGGAGTCTGTCCCCAGCCTACCATCCTCATTGCTTCCTCCCATTTCTCTACTTCCTAGTGGGTCCTCCCCTATGCCCATCCTCAAAATGCCTACTGGCCGACCTACCCTTGGAAAAATTCAACCTCTGCAATTATTCTCCCTCTTATGACCATAAAATGTACTCTATCCTCTCTGACCACTTCCATACCTCACTTCACAATCTACACTCACTAACCAGGAAGGTCGCTTGAACGTATCTTCCTCTCCTCCCACATGTCTAACCTCTCCATTGACCCCTTTTGGCCACTTTATTCCACACTTCAGAGTCACTGTCCTGTCAGATGAAATAGACTGATTCTTCCTTTCTAGCCCTCTTATTATATCCCAGGATCCTAGTTATGTGTCACCAGGCTTAGTACTCTACCCTTCATTCATAAAGCCCATCTACCTCTAGATGCAACGAAAAAAAGGACAGGCTCTAGACACAAGAAAGACCACTACACACGTCCACAGTTAGGCACTTTATATATTCGATCTCATCAGCAAAATACAGACAACTCAATCATGTCACTTGTTAAACACGAATACAAGTGCAATAAAACATGTATCATTATCATTAAGCACATGGGCAAGAATGCATTTCAGGCATATGCGTTTTTCTTTTTAACCTCCGGAACTCGATAATCATTGGTATGAAAGCAATAGTATTTCAGTTCTCTGTTGTTCTACTTGTCATTGGATGGGTTGAAAGATTATGGCCAGTCCTGCTCTAAAGGAACAAACTTCCCATTGAAAGATTTGAATTTGGCTACTCCATTAATCTTCTGGTTTCATAAAGATTAAGGAAGTAATGTCCTTCAAGTCCACTGTGACAACCTGCCAATTAGCCTGTAGGAGGGTTCCTAATTAATTGTTGACTTATGTATACTCACCAGTCAAATAACTTATTTTCCTGCAATTAGGCCTGCTCAACGCTCTCGATTCGGACTCCAAATTCACTGCACAGCTGTCAGCCAATTATATAATCTCCTTGCAGGACTGCAAGCCAGCATCGACTCCCACGCAGCTATCAGTTTTGAGTGTGTTCTTGCCAGACCACCACTGCCCCAAGGTCGAACACTGCATTCAACTAACTCTCTGTGCATATATCAAGCCACTCTTCTGCACAGTTATCCGACTCAGCTCAGAGATCCAGCCTTTTGAAGTTCCAGAAGTTCCAGCAAGCCAAAAAGACCCAGCCCCCCTCTGTTCGCCCTCTATTTAAAAACCCCTTGTTCATCTCCATATATTTCTGCATGTTTTCTTTAGCATTGCGCAGCCTTTTTAGTGATGTCACCTCTGGCCATGTCACATGCCAGAACTTTCCAGCACCTATCCCTTCTCCTTTGCGACCTTTGAGCATCATTCCGCTTAGCACATTTTCCTATTAATGTTCCGATTCTCACTTCTATCCTCCTTCCCCTATCCTGCTTTGCACAAACAATGTATGTTTATTCTCAAGACCCAGCATATAGTTACATTGCTCTGCATGCCGTGAATCGTTCCTTCATGGTAATCTTTTAATTATGCTTTATTTTATAGGCCTGGCCATGTTCTTGTGCCTGCAGCTATGCCAGCACTTGTGTGGCCTAAGCAAATCTGACCCACTCTATTTACCCTCCATTATTAAGTGTTAATATCAAATGCTAAGCTACAAACTGAAAATAATTCACAAATCCTTCAGCTCACTTTCCAACTCTACTATCTGTTAAAATAAATTCAAACCTGACTTTGCTTAATTAACTGTAATCAGGTTCTCCCACCTCTCTTGAGCTCCTCACCAGTGATCCCCTATTGGGAAGGCATTTTCTTATTTTAAACTGGTGCTTTGCTCCCAGTTTGACCATGCTATCCCTCCCACACTGTCTCACACTCTACTCCATGCTCTCAGCCTAGATCACCCCTGTTATCGGAGATGCAATTCCACTTTCACAGGTGTCACAAAGATTCAATACCTTCTGTTCTATTCATGTACACACATGCCCCCTCTCCTTCACAATAACTCTGGATACCACGTGATCCCACTTCACCAATCTATTGTTGACCCTTTGTTTTCACCAATGTTAATTCTTCACACTGTAAGCCCTTCTAGAACTCCCCACTCTCATGTTATCTGTTCTTCCTTATCTGCTAAATACTTTACTCACTGATTCCTTTTAAAAACTGAAAATATGTGTTACGCTCTGACCATCCTTCTATCCTTCCCTCGCTACACCCACCTCTTTCTCCCCTCCATATATCACTGCTACATCCTCTCTTTGCTCCTTGACTCTACTTCTACATCTGGGCTTGCACTCTTCCTTAGGACTTATAAACTCTTGAGTGCAAGCCCTGGACTTTCCATCGCAGACACCTATGCCAGTGCTTCCTCTAGAGAAGTTTTCACTGATATCCTCTTTTCTGTCCCCTCTCTAGATCTATGGACCCCCCATCTAATTTCTACTCCCTCTCTCCCTCCACATTCTCTGCCATTAAAAGTGGCACCAAGTAGGAAGTCCTCTTGGTCAGCTTCTCATCCTCTCACTGCTTTGTTAATGTCTATCACACTGGCACTATCCTGGTCAAGGGTCCACAAGCCAAGCCCTCCTCCACCTGGAAACTCTTAATGCCCGCTCAGCCAACAAACACTCTAATGACATCTGTCTCCTTCTTGAAGACTTTCACCTCGACGTTCTCGCTCTTACCGAGACATGGTTCAATTCCAGCTCAGTCACTGCTTTTCACTCCCTCCTCCCTGAAGGAATCAAGATAATCTCCAAACCTCAACCTCACTGCACTGTCAGGGAGGGTCGCCTTAATCGTCCCTAGTGGGTTCCTTCTCCCATATTACCTACTCATCCTTTGGAAGCCTGGTTTGCAAGTTGGACATCTCCCTCATCTCCACCCTGACCATTGCCACCAGTTACCAGCCCCCAGGTGCCACCTCCCTGTTCCTCTCTGAATGGGCTGACTTCTGCTCTTCCTTACTTTCATCCACATCCAACCTCCTCCTACTGGGTGACTTCAACATCCAATTGGACTCCCCAGGCTCTGCTTTCATGTTCTTCTTTGACCTCTGCACCTCCCTTTCACTCTCCATTCTGACTTCTGGGCCAATCCACTTAGCTGGACACACTTTTTATGCCCTCATACACTCTGACCTCTCTCTCCCCCGCACTCGTCACCCCTCTCTCCTGGTCTGACCATTCTCTCCTATCCTCCCACTTGAGTCTCCTTGGCCCCCTGACCACCCCCCCAAAAAGACCACCAACCTTGTTTGCTAACATCCAACAAAGAAACAAGTGTCTGTGGCTGCCTATGCTTTCACCTTCATCCCCCGCCCCCCCCCACCTCTGACTCTACCTCTGACTCTGCCCTAAGCAACCTCCAACTTTCCATCACCAGTACTCTTGACATTCTTGCCCCTGTCATGAGGATCCACCTGAAACCTTCCTCTAAGCGTAACACCTGGTATGACACCAAACCTGCAGCCCTGAAACATAAGTGCAGGGCAGCAGAACAGATGTGGCAACCCTCAGGCTCATCCTCTGACAAACTGGCCTGCTGCCTGATACAAAAGCAATACACCCACTCCTTCCTGTGCCAAGAAAAGAGCCCACATTCAGGCACAGGTTTCCGGTGCATCCAATAACACGGCTGAACTCTTCAAGTTCGGCAGGGAACTAGCTAACCTCTCCTCAGTTGCCCCCTCCCCTTCTCACTCCCAGGCCCTCTGCAATGCACTGGCCTCAAACTTTGCCTCCAAAACCCAGGACATCCTTACCACCCTTGCTACTCTCCCTCACAACCCGTCCCACATCCCCTCATCTCCATCCCCCCTCCGTTCACCGTCCTCCTTCTCCTCCTTCACCCTTGTCACACCTGAAGAACTTACCAGAGGCGTCCGCTCCATGAAGGCCTCTTCTAAGGAGGTTCCCCCTGTTCATCCAGGACCATCAAGGATAACATTGGCTCTCTTGCCCCTGCTCTTGCTGATTTCTGCAATCACTCATTTGTCACAGGATCTTTTCCCTCCTCCCTTAAGAATGCCCTTGTGCGCCCACTCCTGAAAATACCTTAATCAGATCCTACCTGCCTGCCAACTACCGCCCTATTTCCATCACCTCCTTCATGGGGAAACTGCTGGAGAAGTTAGTTTTGCCCCAACTCAACTCACACACTGAACTTTTTGGTTGTCTCCACGACCATGAATCTCACTTCCGAGCATACAGAGGGACGAAAACTGCTCTTCTGAAAACATGTGAAGGACTGCTCGCATATCTGGACTCCAACTCTTCAGCTGACTTTATCCTTCTCAATCGCTCATCTGCCTTTGACACAGACAACCATTCCATCCTCAAATAAAGACTCCACAATACCCTTGGCATCTCGGAGTGGGCATTGGACTGGCTGACAACCTTCCTTACTGATTGATCTTTCCAAGTCATCCTGGGTACTTTCTCCTCTCTTACGTCCCTCCCCACCTGTGGTGTCCCCCATGGTTCTATCCTCTCCCCTGGCTCTTTAACATCTACCTTGCTCTGCTTGCATGCCTCCTCTCCTCCTTCTCTTCAAACTTCCAGTGTTATGCAGACGACACACAGCTATTTTTCAAACTCCCTGCCAACCCTCTTGCACCCTCCATAATCTGTGACTGCCTATCTGCCATCCTGTCCTGGTGCACTGCCAATGATCTCTGCCTCAATGCCTGTAAAACTGAGATCCTTCTCATCGGGACTCCTGCTCGCTCCTTCTCCCCTTCACTCTGACCTTCCTCTTTGGGTTCTTCCCCTGTACCCTCTTCTGAAGCTAGAATCCTTGGAGTCATCTTCGACTCTTCTCTCTCCTTCCTCTCTCACACTCAGGACATTGCCAAGAAGTCCCACTTTCAGCTTTTCCTTCTCAAAGGAATACTCCCTTTTCTCACTTTCCTCCAGATGCTCAATGTGACCCAAGCCCTGTTGCTCTCTAGGCTTGACTATTGTAATAGCTTCCTCCTGAATCTACCATCTTCCACTCTGAGACCCCTCCATCTAATCCAGAATAAGGCCGCAAGACTTATCCTTGGCCTTAAGCCCAGGGACTGCATTTCTCCTGCACTGAAAAGTCATCACTGGCTCGCAGTTGCTGCACAGACTGAATTCAAATCACTCTGCATCATCCACAAGGCAGTCTGGGCCCAGGGACCACACTGCCTTCAACTTTATCTTACTAAATACTCCCCCTCTAGACCACTACATTCCTCTGGCTCTAACTCTGTGTGTGAAGCATTTTGCTAAACAGAGGGCAGGTGGTTGTTCGCTTTCCTCAGTTGGCTCCCTCCTATGGAACAGCCTCCCCATTCCCCTGCACCTTGAGCAGGATCTTCTTAATTCTAAAAGCTCCATAAGACTCTCCTATTTACCTCCTCCTTCCCTTCTTCGCTCCCCTTCTAATACCACAGTTGCTGCGATTGGTGTCCTGGGCTCTTGTGCATCCTCAGGGTTCTGACCTCCCGCACCCAATCGGCCCTGCTTCTGTCTATCTGCACTTGCACTTACACCCTCCGCCCTTGTGGCAAACACTTACACCCCTCATGGATCACGGCCGTGTATCACTCAACATTCCTAACACTTCATCTGTGGCTCACCCATGAGCTCAGACACCACTGCACTGACCCACTTGCCTTCTTCCTTGCTGCACGCGCATGTTCCAAATACTCACAAGGCATTGTAGGTGTGTCCTGTTTTCCTCTTCCCCCCACTGCTCTTATATATTGTGTTTTAATGTATTTTAATGTATTCCCACTCCTGCTCCCTCTGTTTCCTTGTGGGTGATTTGAAACAGTATTGTCTTATTGTATAAGCGCCTAACAAGTAAACAATAAACATAAACATATAAACCCACCAATAAATCCAAATATGAAAACCAGACAGCAGTGGCAGGGTCACAATTGTTTCCACACAGCTATGCAGAGGTGGTCAGAGAAACAGGCAGTGTATGCCATAAAAGAGGTATCAACATAGAACTTTCACTGTTTTATGGTGTTTTACCCAATGTGGTTCATACAGAAAATCAGCATGATACATTTAGTCAGTTACATTAAAATTAGCTTTTGAACATACCATTTTCTGTTCTGCTTGAACTAGCCGCATAATACAACCTCTGCCTGCAGTGGGCCTCTCCATCATATGTAATGGGCCCCCGTCGGGTGACTAGCATGCACTTGACACCTAATCTAGCTATCAGGGAAATATACCTTGGCCACATGTCTGATGTGGAATGTTTCACTATGTTTGACCGAACCTTAGACAGAGACTAAAATCACTGTCGCACAGCCGCCTTTGCTTGGAGTTTGTCCAGCCAAGTTCATTGTGGTAAATGTCCTACTAATCGCCAAGAAGCCCTGAGCTGGCCACATAAATCCTACCAACTATTGCCATGTTTCTCTCCTCTCCTACTATTTTGCAGCTTTCAATCAACAAAATCTTTTATGCATCACTCAAACACTCTGACCTCTACTCACTGCTCTAGACTTCCTTTATCTTACCTTTACACCACATTTTATATATACAAGTACTCTCTTCTTCTGAACATGGCTCACCATGGAAATCAGGGCAACACTCTTCAATGGGCCACTTATTACTGTCCTCAACAGTCCTTCTGCTTTTGCAACATGAACACCTCTAGTTCAACCCCCGCTCCCCCCATCCCTGTTGGCATCACTCAAAGCTCTCTTCTTGATCTCCTACCATGGCACTTTTATAATTCCTCCCTTGGTCAATAGTTCTCCTCCTTTGAGTTTGCTTACCAGCTTTTTTGCAGATGACATCCAAACCTTCTTTTGCTCTGCTTTCACAACAATCTCTCTAACTGCATATCTGCTGGTCTCTCTGAGATTCATCCCTGGATGGCATTTTGATGTCTTATGTACAAATTCCCTAATACATATTAATTTAACTTGCTTCCCATTCCTTCCTCTCCTATCTCATTTCTATCTTATCTACTGTCTCCCTTTCCCAAGGTAGCCACCCTAGGTTGCTTTTTGACAGCCATTTGAACATACACCACTTTATTATCTCAAGCACAACAACATTTATGTATATATTTCTTAATATTAGCATAATCTGCGCCTGCTTCACTTTAGATTTCCAATAAAATTCCTTATACTGCTCTACTCATTACCCTGTCCTCACTGGATTCGGATCTGTCATCCAGGGTCTGGTGCTCAACCAACTGAATGGTGAAACTACTCTACTGGGAGGTGTCCCGGCCACTATGCTGGCTGCTCTGGGAGCTGCCCAGCACCAAATCATGCCTTTTTGCAGGATTTACACAATTTCAGATTTCCTCCACTCTTGAAGAACTTCACTGGTTACCCTCCAAGCTCACATCAACTTCAAGTCAGCCAGTATCATCTACAAAGGTCGAATGACCAAGACTTCATCATACTTATCTGAAAAGGTCACCATATCAAGAGGTCAGTGCAACATCAGCAGACAAGATATCACAAGACTGGAATCCACGAAATGGAAGAAGGAGAAGACCAGAAAGCATGCATTCTGCAGCTATGCTCGGGTGCTCTGGAACACCAGGCTGCCACCTGCCTTCCAGCACTTCAGAAAAGATCTGAAGGCCCTGCTGATGAAGAAACACTTCAAATAGAATTAAGGACCATAGACAGACATGGCAGCCCAAATCCCTATCTGTATTTTCACTGCTTTTAATGCACAGCCTTTTGATGCTTTTTAGCTAGGTTTATGTTTATGCCATATACATTTGATGCATACATACATACATACATATACCCACACAAAAATGCAAATATATGCAAATACACACATATCCAATCACCCTGAATGACAACATTCACCTCTTACTTGCTAACTATCCCCACTGTTAATGTACAACTCCTGATTTAGGATTGACTCATTGACTGTTTATTTTGTTGTTACTGTTTCTGGGGAAACAAACTGTTACATGTTCACTGTATGCCTGAGAAACTGTCTTGCGAACCACCTCGACGTCCTCCTGCAAATCCGCTTTAGTCGTCCAATTCACTAGTGCATTTTATACGGCACCTCAGCACTAGCTATGTTTTGTCTTGTTTGAATACCTAATGTGCTCAGCGATACAAACAATGCATACAAATTAATACATACAATTGTTTTGACTCTCCTTCCCTCCAAGATCTTCCTTCCATTTCAAAAAGATAAGAGGTATAAAGAAATATACATTTTGTCAAAGGCCTATGTGAAACCTGTTGGGATTCTGTTTTTTAATCCCTTTCCTTGATATGGCCCCCTTCCATCAGAAAAAAGGAAAAAGAAATACAAGGAAATAAACCCATCGTGAACCTCTTAGTGATAGCTGTGTTTTTTTCTGACTCCCACCAACCTAATACTAGAAAGTGATAAACTTGTTTGAAAGCCTTTGTACTAGTAGAAACCCTTTGTAAAAATGGTTACCTTATTGCCAACTGCCCACTCGGTTGTTATGAAACGGGTTGCAACCATACGAACTTTGGGTGAATAATCAGGTGTCATTTAGCCAAATGGGGCCCACAAAGAGACCAAAACATAATCTCAGGCAAAAATGAGATTTACTTAATAGAAAGCCCCTTTCCTGGGTCTAACTCAAAGCATAAAACACCTGGACAGTCACTTGTAAAAAACACTTCATCGTGCTCCCGTCTCTCACAGTTTCTAGGATTTCATTTCTAAGATCCCTCTGGTTTGCCTCTTGTTTATGGTAGGAAACAACCACCTCCATTCCTTCTCACAGGTCCTGTAAACATGACTTGCTCTGCCATGATTTGTAGATGCATGTATTTTTTTCTACCCTGCACTACAACAGAGCCAACAAGAATGCCCTGCCCCAGTATCCACAGATGAGGTTAAGAAGGCCTTATCTGCTCCCTTTTCAAGGGTGTTGATTTCTTCCCTCTGCATAGCCACTCTACTCGTCCTCTGGGTTTAAGCCCCTCACCCCCACTGCTGCGCCAAATGCTCATTGATGACCTCGACCAACCACATTCCCCCTCCAGATATATATCTCCTAACCCCATGTGAGGACTTCAACTAACTACCTGATGTGGCCTTCCCCCTACTACTTCAATATTACTTCTACCTACCACCGCCTGATATCTTTCTCTTTCCACCTCCTGATACCTTCCTCCTAAGACATTCTGATGGCTTCCACCTTCCGCCTCCTGGTGCCATTCTCCTACCACCTACTAATAACTAATAATGCCTTTCTCTTACCATCTGATGATGCTTGTCTTCTACCATCTTCTGCTGCCCTCTGCCCTCCACCTCCTGATGTCTATGCATTTTTTCTCCTCATGTCTCCAGCCTTCGCCCCTCTTTTCCTTGCTTCCTTCAAAAATGTCCAACTAGATCAAAAGTCCTGCCACAACCTTCATCTCTAAGCACCTACTGTTCTCCTTCCTGGGACTTCTGTTTTATACTCTACCAACCTGTCCCCTGAGACCAGTCTCAGTGTAAGCGCTTGCACAGTTGTATAATTACTACTGCTGTTTCGTGATTTGTTTCTGGAGAATGGTATCCCTCCCTCACGTGTTAAGCAAGTCCTAGTACAAAATCAGAACGGAGGCTGGGACATGGATTTAAAAAGCTTGTCTGCCATATGGGATTCCTTGGTTTTTCCAGTCAGGTTGTGTGTTCTGGTATCTGTCGACCACAGCTGAGCCACATCTATAGCGGGGACTGTGGAGAGCGTTGTAAGTGCTTCTGAGGGGTTACCCTACTTTCTCTGCAGGCCAGGCCATGAATTCCGCTGAGTCGGTCTCACGGAAGATGTGCACTTTGGGAAAGCCCTTAAAGGGCCCAGAACATCCTTATCTGGCATGTGTCTGTCTCCTACCCAGTGGTGGCAACTGTGTGAGGGTGACCAGAGGAGCATTCCCATACCACACAAGGACCATCCTCCACTATCTCTGGAAGGTTCTTGTCTCTCAAGTTCACCCCAATAAATATCTCAAGAATAGGATGGGGAACTTCCTCACGAAGTTTAGCAACAAAAGCTGCAATAGGAGGGACAGAGTTAGAGGCTCATTACGAGATGGAACGGCAGCCGGGGGATGAACATGGGGAGGTAGTGATGAAGGGGCAGCAGGAGGTGTAACATGAGGAGTGAATAACTGGTGGTAGCAGTAGAGCAAACATTAAAAGGTGAATGAGGGTAAGCAGGTGGTACATAAGGAAGTTAAGCAAGGATATATGAGGAGCAGGTGGAGAATGAGTGTCTATCAGAGGTGGGTGAATGTAGAGAAATTAAGCTCAGTTTATGATGTAGCAAAACAGGAACAGCTTTATCTGTCTTTCAAGAAAAAAGACCAGCTATATCTGCACAGCACTGAAACTATCTGCAACAACCTGTCCCACCCTGCAGACCTGTGACTTTATATGTCACTGTGAGGTGACCACTGTGAACCATAGCAGAAGATATTCCATAACCCTCTATCTAGGACTACATGGTGGGAAGAAGTACTCCAACCTTCAGGTTAATTAGAAACCTTTCTATAATCTGTTATTAACAAAGGTCACCATTGGACATATCACATGACGTGTTGTTCTGTGCACTTCTATTTAAGGTGCTTACCAGCCCCACCTCCCATGACACATCCTCGAATTCCCTCATGCTGTCCCATTATGCATGTTCCTTGAGTCACATTTTCAGAAAAGTCCTCGGCATGATAAAGTGGCCGACATCAGATTTTTTTAGTTCTAGTCCATGCATGTCAAATAACACAATATAAACATAAACACGGATTGTCAAAGCCAAATACTCAGAAGGTAAAACATGCAATCAAATTAGTCCACTACTATAGAAGGCTGTTAAAGAAAAAAAACAACATCATAGTGTCTTCACCATTTTATTCTAGTGCATACTACATAGGAAGTCACAAGTGAACAATCTGCCTCGATTTTGAGGAGGAGGATGACAAAGTGGATGCCAATGGCACCCATTCTGTTGATGAGAGGAGGACCAACAGCATGGCATTGCCTCATTCTCTTGTAGTTGGGGCCTTCCTGTGTGCGAGCACACTTCTCTGTGCATTACACATTGGGCACGACTGAAATGTGTAAATACCTTTTGGAGTGGCATGAACCAGCATTTTGCATGAATATGTCATCAGCCACTACCGCCCCCATGTCATCCTTCCACAGTGATGTCGAGGAACCATCTGCTAGCACTTCCGCAGATGGAGATGCATTTCCTCTAAACCATGTAGAACACAGCAAAGAAAGGCCTTTCCCCCATCCACCAGCAAGTCTGACCGTGTCTGCATTCAGGAGCATCTAGCATGAGCACCTGTTCCAGAATGAATGCACAGCTTTCTCATATTGGGGTGTGTGGTCAGCATGGGGAGCTGGAAGAGACTGCCATTTAAGATGCTCTTGAGACTAACCTGCCTGCCCATCACCTAACCACTCCAACATAATTGGGCAAGGAGGAGAGTCTGAAAAGCATTCCAATGTGTGTACATGGTATATGCCCCCTGCCCTCATGGCTGCTCCAGTTTCTGAATAAACACACATTGCCCTGAACATAAACATATATATGCAATCAATATGTGACAGTTCCTAGTACACACATACATGTTTGTGTACCCACGTATACCATCCTAAGCACATGGAGCAGAGGAAACACCAACATTCCCCCTCAGGAAGACAACAAACAATACCCTTAACAAATTCACCTGATGAAAGGAAAAAAGTTAATTACAAAATTACAAAGGTTTATTACAAAAAAATCAGCATATACATTTCAAATTACTGTACATGTATTAAATTTGAAACGAAAAACATAAGACATTACATACATATAATGTAAACAATCCAATAGATTGTGCACAATGGGCAATTGTTGCATGTAAGGTAAACAATATAACAGGTACTAATACACTTAATTCTGCATTCATAAAATGTGTCTGGGACCTAGGGCCCACATCTGGAATACTGTGAACTCATCTAATGCAGCCATTAAAAGAGCTCGCCTGTGACCTATGGTCCACACCTAACATATTGTGGACTCATCTGGTGCAGCCAACTAGATGCCCCAAAGGTACAATAGGGTCTATCCCAATTGAAAATGGCCTCTATTACTATACAGTCCGCTGGGCAAACAACTGCCAATGTAAGCTTCTAGATTCGACTACCACATAAAACAGTCTTCGTTCTTTCAACCCGGAGACTCAATCTCCCACAGCAACACCTGCTGTGCTTCACCTGCTCCACCCCGAGCCGGATCCGGGACGTTTTCGATGTTCTTAACGCACTTAATATTTAGTTTTGAAGCGCTGCATCAGTACGTCTTTGGACACCCGAACTTTGGCCTGCTCTGCTGGGCAATGATACAGCTGAAAAGGAGCATTTCGATCTTGAAACGTGGGTTGATAAACAAGGCGGGGAGTTATTCTTTTTCAGTTTCCATTGAGGTTATGGAATGGAGCCACATGCTAGGTTAAGATGAAATGCCACATCTGTTTTGCATTATCCCCATCTCCAATCAAAGCATGGCCTTTGTCATGTTGGATGGGGACCTCATTTACAGCTCATCTGTACCTGTCGTGTCGCAATCATCAGTGATGGCATTGCTTTTTTCACTTAGCAGGTCGAACATTTGCATACGAGATTTCCAGCAAATGCCAATTTCTGTCTTCGAGTGATGCTGTAGCTGCATGTGGTGTAACTAGAACTAGTGCTGCACATTACTCGCACTGCAGGCCCGGCTGAAGTGTGAGCTGATTTCTTGATCCAAAGCATGTCCTTCAAAAACCTATGGTTAGGAGAGCCCGAATAATATTTGTATTGTATTTGTATTTATTAATTTCTATATAGCGCTTTACACCAAAGCGCTTTACATTACAACAATATGATTCACTTATTGCACCATGACTGCAAGTTTTTACCTAGAGTTCCAAGCTTCAAACATTTTTATTTCGGGATCTTTTGTGACAAATTTAAAATTCAAACATGGAGTTGATCTCGTATTTCTTAACTCTTATTCATAAAACCCTGAATGCCCCTTTGTAAAATCGAACACTTGGTATAACGAGTCACTGTATTATTTCTTTAAACCATTAAGAAGTTTGACACATTGATTAGATCCTCTTGAGCTTTGTCAAGCAGTGAACTGTTGTATGCATGCTTTTGCTGCAAGTTCTTTTTCATTTATCACGCAGTACTTGTAGGCTTTCTATCTGCATCTCCAGACATAGGCTATTAAGGCAGATACATATAGGAAAAGAAGAGCAATGACTCATTCGTACCACAGATCCACAGAGAGTATGTTTAAGTATTTATCCTAACAGATTATCTGCTATATAAGGGTCTCAAGGTACAGCTTAATTCACGCGTAAATGCCCTAATCGCATCTGCGAGAATGAACAGCTACATACTGCAAACATCCTTTAAATCAGTCATTTGGACATTGCAATGTATTGCTTATTACTTACAGCATGGCAAAGCTCCATTATCTGTACTGGGGTTGGTGGATAGTATTTGCAAATGACTGATGGGGGGACATCTCATTCACTTTTCACTAATAGGAAGCAGCAGGCTTCGATGCCATGTATACTCTTTGGTAACATCTAGCTTGCTGTTTCCTCTGATTTGTTTATCAGCCTCCCATTTATTTCACCATTTCTGGCTACAGTACGTGTCATCAACATGTCATATATGCACAGAGTTGCAAGGGACCATTTGCTGCAATAGAATAACTTGTGCCTCTGCGAGTACCTCCTCAAGCATGTATTTATTTTCCCCTCACCATTGCTGATTTGCCTAAAAGCAAACTTATTACACTGCTCCACTTTGTGACAGTGTGGTGATATAATCAAATCACACTGCACATGTACACTATTCTATCAATATCCAACATTTTGGAATATCTCCTTCCTTTTAGGGTAAACTCACTGTCATTCAGAAGATGATTCTGATCACATAGTGACATACCATGCTGATCTAAAGCTGATATAGGCATGTTCACACTTCATGACCACATCATTGGCAGTGTGGAAGTTTGAATACTTTACTTTTGAAAAGGAAATATCCTCGGGAGTAGGGTTTGAATAACTCTGTTGACAATGGTGGCCTAAAAGTAGAATGTGATAATAATACCATGAGCAGTTGGAAAAAATGTAATACTATCAAAAAGTACCCCTTCTACAAAAGGGTTCTGTGGACAGACATGATAACAGTCTCATCAACTGTTGACAACCAATGATCCTGTAGGTCACTGTTCCAATTCGTTTATCGCTTGATGTTCCTGAATCCACAACAACGATAGAAGCCATGACCTGATGCCACCTCGAGACACAATGGTCGCTGCCCCTGATTGCCCCGATTGCCTACATATATGGTATGCCCTCCTGGGATATTCGCGTATCGATGCCACATGTCTGCAGATCTGATGTAAATATCTGATAATGCTACCTTGCCACCGTGGCCTGATTTTGCTAAATTGCTGCCCTGACGAAGGAAGTAGCTGCATCTACAAAATATTTCTTGCATCCTCAACTGTGCGGAGAAAACCCTTTGAAAATGGCTGCCATGCCAGCTGTTTCTGAACCATTGCCTCCCTGAAGCATAACGCTGCACTGATTGGGTGGCCCACAGACCTAACTGGCCAATCCGGGAGCCGGCAGGTGAACGCCAGCCCATGCTTAAGGCCCCTGTCTGTGCATGTCCATGATGACTGTGGAAGCGTGGACCCTACCTAGCGATGGCCTCATGCCTAAAACCCAAGTAAGGCTCCTCCACACCATATACTGCTCTGCGTCTCCCATCCAGTGACTCACGACTATCCCTTGACTCTGACATCACACTGCCTGTATATCACTACCGAGTCCTCTACAATAAGCGCTCGAAGTTGCCCCCTCCATGCTGACTCGCCACAGAGGCCTTTGAACCCCCGCTTCTCCTGCACACCGGTGTCCCGGCCATCAAAGGAAGTGCAATCCTTTCCAAATTGAAACTGCAAACTGTGCACCATACTGTGTTCACTGTATGCCTGAGAAACTGTCTTGCGAACCACCTCGACGTCCTCCTGCAAATCCGCTTTAGTCGTCCAATTCACTAGTGCATTTTATACGGCACCTCAGCACTAGCTATGTTTTGTCTTATTTGAATACCTAATGTGCTCAGCGATTCCCTCACTGTTACTCTGTAACGCCCACCATCCTGGTATGCTGCATTGCGTCATTGCCGTGCCTAGCCTCTGTGCCTTAAATGCCTAAATGATATGCCTACTGCAATCGCTCTATAATTAGCACTGCTGATCATCCCAAACTTGCATGAACGACTGAACTACTACAACTACTGAATTGCGCCTCTATTGCACTCTCCCACTACACGCCCTATGCTCTAATGATCTGCACAACGCCCAGATTATGTGCCTAATGTTCAAAATGCTTAATGCCTGACTCTTCCTGCACATCTTACCTCACTGTCCCTTCGACACTCTGCCAGGATCTTAGAGCAGCACCTCCAATTACCTTCATTGATTGACACTCATAGGCAGCATATTCAAAGCTCTCTGCACCCCACACCTCTCCCCATATGATACACGGTACACCGACATTCACACTGAGTGCAAACCTCAATCGATCAACCAGCCCCCTGTCCAGTATAGCACCTACTACGCAGCACCACCCTTAGCGAGATTACCAGGAACCCCAACCTTAGAATACCCGCTTTTGGCCAGTATCATAGAGCCCTCTCTTCACTCTCATCAGAACAGCTTAGTATTTGCTTAGCAGCTATCCCCTTACCAGCCCATCACTACGCCCTGATACAGACAAGAAGATGGGTGTACTCCAGTCGTGCAGCCCTATCCTACCTGCCAGTCAACAAAGACTACATATGGCTACTGCTCTTCCCATGTCACTTAATATCCCTCCAACCCACTTCTTACTGAAGGCACCCCCCTTTACGCCACCGCACTCCATCGCTCAGACCACCCCAGACCTCACCAAGCCAACCACCAAACCGCCTACTCCTCAATCTGCCCCATGCACCACCACCCTGAGGAACAAACGCCTAGCCTCACACATTCACCTATACCCCAAAATGGCCTTAGCGCTCCCCTTGTCCTCCACCGATAGAATGCAATCATCTTCACATATATACCAGACACCCCCCTTCACCAAACCCACAACATGTCAAAGGCTGGAACACATCAGAGGTTTCTGAAACTCCTTTAGGCCAACCTGCACACCCAAAAAACAAGGAAGCACAACTCAGAATCGCAAGAGGTAATATCAAGGATACTATCCACACTGACACACTTCAAAGGAGCCCTCATCAACGTAAGATCCCTCCCTGCCCACTCCCTAGATGTTGCTGACCTCATTAACACCAACGACATAGACATTCCCGCTATCACAGAAACGTGGCTCCACTCGGCATCAGGGCCTGCCCTCTCCCTGGCCATCCTGAAAGGCTACTCTATCTACAGGAAAGACAGAACCACCACTAAAAGTGGAGGAGTGGCTCTCCTCTCAAAAAACAACTTCAATCTAAGGATATCCGCAGAACACATCTTCCCATCAGGCGAAGTAATCACTTTAAATTTCAGCCTCACACACTCCTGCACCCTTGCGATCCACTTGGTCTACAGACCTCCAGGCCCCCTGTCATCTTTTGAGAATGATATCACCTCACTTCTAGCCACCAATTCAAAACCGCTCTCGAAAATAATCATCCTGGTTGACTTTAACCTAGGCCTGAACAACCCCCTGGACACCCAAGCGTGCCTCCTTGCCAACTCGATGGAAGCTCAAGGATTCACACACTGCATCACTCTCCCAACTCACCAAAAAGGACACACATTAGATTGGTTTGCCAACTCTAACTGTGTCACCAACATACTAGCTAACACTCCCTGTCTCTGGTCAGATCACAATGTCATTCTTTTTCTACTGCTTTAACCACCAAACCAGCCAAACCTATTACACTCACATCTTCACTGCCATCTAGAAGCCTGAGAAACATCAGCCAAGATAACATGCTACCCCTCCTACAGCCTATAACGAGCACCCCCCATCCCCACTCAGATTCCTCTTCGGTATGCAACTGGAGAAAAACTCTGTCATCTGCAAACAAAGCTCACTTCCATGCCCTATCTAACGAATACAAGGAAGCAATCACCAAAGCCAAAGGAGACTCCTATTACCAGAGGGTTGAGAATGCCCAATCTAGCTCTAGAGAACTCTTCGCCATACTTCACGAACTAGAATCACCAGCCTCAACCCCTGACCACTGTATCAAGGACCAGCAATGGTGCTCGAACGTCCAAAACACCTTGACTGACAAAATCATTCTCCTACAGAACAAAATTGAAGTCAACAAAACTAAACACAACCATGACTCTTCCCCAGCAGTCACCCCACCCCTGTGCAACAAGTCGCTCACAAATTTTCATTCACACCTCTGACCACTATAGAAACCATCAAAATTATCAAAGTATTAAAACTGTCAAAATGTCAAGGCGACACCTGTCCTGCCACCTTCATTAAAGATTGCGCCAATTATTTGGCACCCTTCATCACCACACTGATCAACCGATCATTTGTCTCCAGAAAAGTACCTGATGACCTTAAAGAAGCCTGGGTACTATCGTTGCTTAAAAATTCAACATTGGACCCTACCATACCTACTGACTTTGGACCCATCACCACAGTACCATTTCTCCTAAAAATCCTAGACCGTGTAACCTATTTACAGATTCAAAAGTTCCTGGAAGCCAATAATCGACTAGGTCTTCGACAGTCTAGTTTCCGCCCACGCCACGGAACAGAAACAGCACTCCTGGATCTAAAAACACAAATAGACCAGATTTAGGACAAAGGGGACCTCTGCATCCTCCTCTTGCTTGACCTATACGCAGCATTTGACTTTGTCAATCATACATTCTCATGCCACCATCTGGCATGAGCAACTCAATTCTCCCCTGAAACAATTATGTGGATTGAATACTTTCTCTCTAACCGTAAAAATAGAGTCTTCTCTGCCTCCTCAGCAGCCACTCCAGCCCTATTATCATGGCATACCTCAAGGTTCATATGTATCGTCTACTTTATACAATATATTCGCTAAACTTCTTTTTGACAGACTAGACAAATTGGGTGTCACTTATACTAACTACGCATATGAAACACAAATACTCCGACCCATCACGGGCGATTACGATACTGACTCTAACACCCTCAACAAAATAGACCTCGAAATCCAAGCATCGATGGCACAAAACGAATTATGTCTCAATGATAAGAAAACTGAGTTACTCATTATAGGAAGCCAATCCAAACTAAACAAACGTTCAAAGCCGAACAAATCATTTAATATTGACGCCAATACCACCAACATTGCCAAGGAGATAAAAAACTTAGGAGTCTACTTCAACTCATCACTAACCTTTACAAAACAGGTCAATGCCATTGGGCCTCATTACAAGTATGGAGGCAGCCATGCCCTTAATAAGGGCATGGCTGCCTCCAAACTCCGGTCCGGGTTCCCTGAATGGGGAAATACCGGGCCATTCCGACTTTGGAGGGCCCAGTATTTCCCCATTCAGAGAACCCGGACCATCCACATTCCCATTTGAGCCCATTCCCATTTGAGCCCCTATTTGGCCCGTTGTTAGCACCCTGGCACTATTTGCCGGTCCCGCGAGCCTACTCGTAATAGAGAGGTAAGTGGTTGACCGCTCCGGCACCTTTACCGGTGCTGTTAACCCCTTACCGCAAACCTCAGAATGAGGCCCATAGTCTCTTCGGCAGCCTACACCTCCAAACTTATCAGAGCCAGCAGACCTTTTCTATCTCCTGACAACTGCATCATGCTGGCAAGAGCACTGATCCTCTTAAGGATCGATTACTGTAACTCACTCTTTGTAGGCTCCAATGCCAGAAACATCAGCAAATTGCTAGTCGTGCAAAACAATGCAGTTAGAGCTGCACTCGATATTCCCAAACTTGAACACATTTCATCAACCAGATGTAACATCCACTGGCTCCCAGTATGGCACAGAATCAAATTCAAAGTCCTTTCACTTACTCTTAAATGCCTTTCGAACAATGCCCCAGCATACCTCTGCAATCAAATCTCTAGAAGCCAATCTAATAGACTGACCTGATCCACTTACACCAACCTAATCTCTACACCAAGATTCCGGAGACAGAAAGCTGACAGCTACAGTTTCCCACTGATAGTGGCCTATCTATGGAACACGCTGCCATTAACACTGAAGTCTGACACCTCCCTGTGGTCATTCCGCAAAGGCCTGAAAACCCTGCAATTCAACCGGGATAGCAACTAATTCTCACCGAGCACAGGGCTCACACTTGGAAAACATCCTAACACCGGCAGACCCACCGCTTGCACATCTGCTAGTTATTCCTGTATTGAATGTTTCAAAGTATAACGGACTACTACGTGTAATCAATGTAAATAATGTAAGATAAGAATGTAAGATGTTATTGTAATCTCTGTATGGTACCACATGACTGTAACCCATCTCTTAAGAATAATTGCCTAGTTACCTCTGGATTTTGTGCGCTATATAAATACATGAATAAATAATAATTGAATAAATAAATAAATAGATAAATAAATAAATAAAATGTGCCTTACATTCTGAAGTAAACTGCACTGAGAATGGGTGTGTGCCTCTGACTGACATTCCAGGGAGCAGATGTTGTGGGGAGGCAAGAGTTGATGTGCTTCTGCATACTGGGAACTACTGTGTTCTCTCCCCACCTTTTGCTTCACCCTGGAATGGTGCAGTTCTTTGCAGTGCATTGCAGTGCAAATGTCCCAGATACCGTGTATTTTAGGGTTGAGGACCGGTCTTTCTACAACCACATTGATGTTTTGCCGATATAAGGCAATCGTCTCATGTGTGAGGGTGCTGAAATCCGAGGGAAAGGATGGCATGTCCAAATGTTATGTAGCCTGTCATGTCTGGAAGGTTCTAACAGGTAACTATGCAAAATTTGGTGCAAATTGGTGAAACAGTGTGCAATTGTATAAGGAACAATGCTTCGCCAAGTTACAAACCCACAAACACCTTTAGAGTTTTGCTGGAATCCATGTAGCCAGTAATGTCCAGAGGGTCCTAATAGGTGACTATACACAATTTGGTGCAGATTGGTGAAATAGTGTGGAATTGTATAAGTAACAACGCTTCTCCAAGCCACAAACCCAAACTAATTTTGACTTGTTTTGAAATCGGGGGAACAGGGTGGGGTTTCCAAATGTCCTGTAGCCAGTAACAGGTAACTATGCAAAGTTTGCTGCAGATTGACGAAACAGTGTGGAATTGTCTAAGGAATAATGCTTTGCCACAAACCCACACATTTTCAATTTTATAAATATAGATAGATAGATTTGATATTACCCATGGGATCCTTGATATTTTATATTACTGTGCTGTCACTTTACAGGCGTGCTCTAAAATGGAGAGGCTACGCTAGGTGTTTGAACTTCCATGCTGTGACTGATAGAAGGCTTATCTTGAGCACATTTCTTTTCTACTAAAACATACTTGTAATCTAATTAAATGCGTGCCTCCTCCCACACCTGCAATGTAAAGGCCGCACATGTTCAGCACTTGCCTGCGCATGAAATGCATTGGTGTTGACACAGTGTGGTGGAGGCCCATTGCTTCCATAAAACTCTCCAGTTTCCCCTGGCTGTAGAGCATCTTGATGCGTGTCTTCTGTCCCTCCCCCACAGCAGCGGCCCCACCATTAAAACACCTTTAAATTAACACTTTGCAGGGAAGGCAGGGCACTGGAAAGCAGAGAGTGGCAGTCGAGATAGAAATAACATCAAGACACTGGAAGAGCTATTGTTTGGTCGTCAGTAGAAAGGATGTGTGTTGTTCAATGTCTGAATTTTTAAATGTTTAGCATGAATTTCTTTAATGTTTTCCATTGTGATGATATGCTATCTATGTTTTCTTGCATTTAATATTAATATTAAGATCAGTATGTAAGCTAACATACTTACCGTATTCAATGGAAGTGACCCACGACTCCACATTCAATAATGCATCTGGTAGAGAAAGTAAAGCCCAGTCTGCTTTAGTATGGGTGTGGTTAGATTAGCATCAGCTTGCCTCACCCTGGTACCTGCAAAATATTTGTGCATTCAGTCCCAACTCGCATCACCAACATAAAGATGAGGTAAAAGAGCATTGGTTGACCAAAGGATCCAAAGTAGGAAAATATCTGTACATTTCAGATGCTCGCACTGCCTTTCTAAAGTATGAGCGACATACAAGCATAGATCGTTGACATTGATATTGATATTTTATTTCTATCGCACTTGTACACAAGTGTTTCAGAGCGCGACAAGGCAAGGGAGGGGAACAGGGAAGAACAAAACAACGCTCTTACTAGGCCCATTGATATTGAGAGCGCGCAAGTGCATGGGAGAGGGGTCGGGGGAAGTGCATGGAAGGAGGGAGAAGTGGAGAGTGCTGAGCAGAGGAGAAACAGATACATAATAATAAATAAATAATAAAGGCAACAAACAGTGGTAGTGCAGCCATCAATTGGCAAGTGCTGGGTTTAAGGCAGCAGACAGGGTAGGTCTGATAAGTGCAGGAAGAAAATGGGGTGGGGGGACTGTATAGGTACAGATGCAGACCCCAGGGCAAGGGGTAGCCCACGGGCAGTGCGGGAGGGTGGCAGGGTGAGCAGGTACCTGGGCCCAGAGGACAGAGGGTGGCCATGTGCACAGTGCCAAAAGAGAACAGTTCAGCAGGGGAGAGGGGGAGCGAAGGCTGAAGCAGAGAGGATCACCTAGGATGGAACTGGGAACACACTTGATTGATCAGCCCACCTAGTCACCTCTCATGTCAGTATTATCGCTGCCTCCACCCGCGCTTGCAAATAAAAAGAGACCTTTCTGGCTTTTACTGAGGTAGCTCAAGCTGCTGATCAACACTTATTGCCTCCCCCTTCAAGTGTAAATGCAGGTGACGCAGCGTGGTCAAGGGGACAGATACACATTTGCTAACCACACATTTAGGGAGAGGGTTTACATCACATCAAATAGCAGGAGTTGAGTGAATGATAAAGTAAACATCTGCTGGAGATGTCTGTGAGGAGGGAGTAATGTGTGTATACTGACTCCACTGCAAGATACTCTCCCTCATTACAACCCAGGCGGTACGTTCCCTACTTTCCCACCATGGTGTAAACTCTGTTTACACCATGGTGGATGGCGGATTTACTGCCCCATTCCAAGGTGAGTGGGGCGGTAAATCCCCATTCCCCATTTACCCTTCCCCATTCCCATTTTTGCCCCATAGGGCATAATGGGAGTGTTGAAGGTGCTAATTACGGCACCGTAATTACGGTGCCGTAATTAGCACCAAGGCGGGTTAGCGCCTTGCATTTTAACGCCTGCTAAAAGCAGGCGACTTCTATGGAATGGGTGACTAATGATCTAACATTTAGAAGAGCTCCTTTTAGTGTAGGAGGGGTGGAATTAATGGAGATTACAGTGTGATTGTTAGTCTTGTCGGGTAGTTTAGCTGGGCGTTTGCTAGTTCTGTGGTGGGTTCTGGCACCAAGTCTATTGTAACGATCGGTAGGGATGAGGGTAGTAGTTTGAGAGACAGTTAAGTCAGTCGTTATGGAGGGGTATTTGTGGGTGGGGGAGGCTGGCTGCAGGGCCTGGTTAATCTGCCAAGCTATGCTCATGATAGGAGGTCAAAGGTCTGCGACTGTTTGCAGTTGTACACCTAAGCAAAGACACTGCCAGCAGATGAAAAGCTCGTTTTGTATCTGAAAGGGTCATCACTAGTGATGACCTAGTTTCTCATCCTGCGCTCCTCTTGGGTTTTCTGACACTTTTTGGGCCCCGACGGTTATGTGTTAAATTTGCAGGTGAAACACGCGAGTCGCAGGTCAGTTGGCAGCTATGTTATATGCCTGAGAAGGGTGTGCCAATGTGCACTGGGGCTTGAACATTCATGTGCATGCTCTTTGAGCCTGTTGAATGATAGGGAGATGCCTAGTGGCGAAGCAATAGTCAAAGTGTCACGCCGCCCTATCAGGCATATGCAGAAACGTGTTGTACCAAAATTAATGGGGGATGGGTAATTGAAATTGTCATTTCACGCATAAAAAAGTGATATGTCCAACTATCACTCTCAAGTACAGTACTCCGCTGTCTTTGTTGCCAAGCCCAGAATCTGTTTACAGATGCATAACAAATCTGTAATGTCTCCAGTGAAGCAAAGTCTAAGAGCAGATGGAAATCACTGTATGCATGTGGCTGCTTAAATTGGTTCAATCCTCATTGTTGGTAGGGTAACTACATCACACATATGTCATTATGAATGCACACAAATCTCCTTTGGACTTGCCTTGTGGATGTATTTAGTATCCAGCAGATCTGGTGTTCTCCTCTTGGTGTTCACTGTAATGATAGGTAGGCATCCTCCTGAGATCATCTGCCTCCTTCTTTCTGCTTTTCTGCAGCCTGTACCACGTTAATTACATTTCAAGTAATGATTCTAACGATGGTTTGTCAGTTTGTGATATTTTACTTCAAATGCACTGTTTCATGAGTTTACACAAACCATCTCCGATCCAGTCTTATCACCTACTCATACCCAATGCTGTAGGCCCTCATTGGCCTGTTAATGTCCCTGTTGGAAGGTATTTCATCCCTTTACTCTTAACACCTACAATTATTCGACAGGGACACTTTGCCTAATGCTGCTTTGATATTTAAGCTGAAGACCTGTAGGAGTAACTGAGTGTTATTGCAATGGGAACTGAAACTGTCAGCAGACTCGCAAACTATTATACGATAGGCAAATTAGGTGCAGCTCGTTTTTAATTGCCTTTCCGAGAAACAGGTGATCAGCAAGGTCATAAAAGATGACAGGAAGAACATTCTACAATGAACCATCAAGTGCAGAACAGCCCATTCGCGGCTTGGGGTCCTTCTGATTTAAAAGGGCTGAACTTGCAGACATCCAGATAGATAAGTTCTCAATGTATACACAAATGAAAAGATACCCCGCCAATATAGAGCTAACAATTAAGACAAGGAAATTAAAATTGCACCTCTGTCAGAATAGAAATTCATTACACAAACCAACAAAGGTTTGGCAAATGAGTGAAATGCACCTTTTTGCAAATCTTGAATGTATTGAGCTTCACCTAGAGAAGCATTTCTGAATTATTCCAAAAAGGTAGCAGAGAACAGCATTAACCAGGTAGAAACGATAGTTCCAACTCCCTCCTCACTGGCATCCCACCACCCACGCTGCATCCCTAAAAGCTGCTCACCATGGCACAACTTGCTTGAGCACAGGCACAAACATTTCTCCTGCAATACTCTCCTCCCGCACCAGCGATATATACAAGCCCACAATCCCTTCAAGGTAGTCTGCATCACTTTCATTGCAATGACGACCAATTGCCCATTCAGCAGCACCTAGTCTATACACTATCTATCTCTGAAGTGCAGCCTGAGGTCAGATGCCCGGACTTTTCCAGTTTAGAGCCCAGGAAGCGGAAGAAGAGAAATGTTGAAAACAGGCCTCCCTCTCCTGCACCTCGAGACCTCCGGAAAAAACTTCCAATGCAATTCAGACTGACGTCTCTCCTGCAGTTTAGGAAGCGACTCAAGGCACTGCTTTTCTAGCAACACTTTTTCAAACTCTAATTTTGGGGTCTTATAATCCTCCCCCACCTTTTATCTTTTCACCCATTCCTGGCAGTACCCATTCGCAGCTTGTGAATGACTCTAGTGCCTATATCTCACGTCTCCTTCAGGTGTTCAAATAAGTAAATATTTGAGTATACATATACGTATAAACATTTAGGATTTTTTAAAAATAATGCTGCTATTAAAACAACGTTGAAATGCATACATGCCAACTTAACGGTTAAACATATCTTTAAACACAAATGTAACATTAACAGTTAACATAACATAAACGAAAATCCACATTATAAAACCAACATTATTGATTTATTTTATTTATTTATTTCATTTGTATAGCGCACCTACAGCCCAGAGGCATCGAGGCGCTTGTAACAAGAATTTTACAAGCAGTTTCAATAGGCCAGGTCACATGTGACCGCGAGGTCTCTTGGTTACAGTTACAGTCTTCATACATTACTCATTACAAAATTGACATAACTAATACAGTTTATGTATCAACAGGAGATTGGTGAGATGAATAGTTGTGTTTTGAGTGCTTTACGGAAGGCTGTATGGGATTGACGCATTCTTAGGTTAGGTGGGAGGGCATTCCATTGTATGGCAGCAATCTTGGGGAAGCTGGATCCTCCTGCACAAGCCTTTTTGGTTTTGGGCACAAGGATAAGGTTAGAGTAGCCTTCCCTAAGAGGTCTCGTGGCAGTGTGTTTGACAACTCTCTGTACCAGGTACGGAGGGGCACCATCATGGAGGCATTTGTGTGCCAGGGAGAGAGTTTTAAAAATGATTCTCTGTTTAACCGGGAGCCAGTGGACCTGTCTCCTGATATCGGAGATGTGCTCTTTCCTAGAGGTCCCCGTGGCTGCCCTCAGGGCATTATTTTGTGCTAGTTGTAGTTTTGAGAGGTTCTTGCATGGCGTCCCGCATAGTAGGGCGTTGCAATAGTCTAGTCTGGAGCCTATAATGGCTCTGGCTATGGTGAGACAGTTCTGTTGGGAGAGGAATGGTCTAGATGCATTAATGATTGTGGTGTAGTAGGCTGAAGAGGTGGAGATAGCATTCACTTGTCTGTCCATGGTGAGGTTAGAATCAAGGTATAAGCCAAGTGTTTTGACATAGTCAGATACCTTGATGAGTGTGTTGTCGATAGTGAAAGAGGAGTATTCCTGACTGAGGTTACCCAGAGTAGTGGGTGAACCGATAAGTAGGAGTTCCGTTTTTTCACTGTTTAAGCACAGCCAGTTGTCAGCCATCCAGGATTGGATGGATGAGTAAATGGCAGTGAGATTAGACATGTCAGTTTTGTAGTCACCTGTGAGTGGGATTAACACCTGTGTATCATCCGCATAATTGGTGTATGAAATACCCAAGGAATCCAGGATGCTAAACAGTGGCCTGGTGAAGAGGTTATAAAGTGTTGATGCAATGCAGGATCCTTGTGGGACTCCACATTTGAGGATGTTGGGGGTGGCGGAGGCTAATTCAGACTTTGTTAGAACCTTAACTCATCCTCTTTTTGGTTTTAATGTGTGAATGTGGTTGACGTGTAAATCGAATGTTTTGTTTGTTTTATATACATATGTTGCAGTTGTGCTTGTTTGTATTTTGCCTGTGCATGTTATTTGCTTTTAGTGTGTGTTGTTTTTTGAAGACTATGCTCTTGTGAGCACAGATTTCAGCAATTGTGGATGTATGCATCGATGACTTTTACAATAAGTTAAAACTGTAGGTTCATGTTTTAATGTCATTAATTAGAAGGAATGATTGTGGGTGTATGTTTGTAATTCATTTAATATATAGTCTACATTTTGTCCATTCATGTATATGTCAATGATGTGTGTTTTTATAATGTATTGCATGTTTTTTATATATGTTATTAGCGTGACTTGTAGAGGTAACCCTATCTACTGATGTTGCTATTGTACATGTTATTTGTGCAGTTGAGTGAAAGTTACAACACTGTTGTTTTAAATGTTGATTTCATTTTAAGTTGTATTGTTAGTTGTATTTTTAATAGTAGGTGAAACCTTAATCATGGCGTTCCTGATGTTTATAGACTTCAAATTCTTAACATTGTTTAAAATATTTATTTTCTCCTCTGATGTCCTTGTTATTTCAAAGAGTAAGATATATTTAATTTGCACATGCATGTGTTTTTACATGTAAGATCTTAGCAGTTCATTGACTAATATCAGTTATTGACTAGTATCAGTTGATGTTGATCATGTATGATGATTGCCACAGTGTGTGGTGTTTCTCAGTGTCCAACTCATATATCCTGCACATTTGACAATCAACGGCAAATTTGACAATCAGCGGCACTACATGAGCCAGTTGGGTTTGTGTATGCTCATTTCTTCAGATATCTTTGTACACCATTCCACATAGTTTCTTTCTGTATGTTGCTACTATGAGTTATAACATTCCTTCCATGCATGATGTTTTTATTCTAATACACCAAGATGAAATTTCAATATGCATTTGATTATTCTGCCCCCACGAGATTGTAAGTATGCATGTACAAAGTACTTAGGAGTGTTTATTAGGAAACCACCTTCTCTATTCGCTCCAGAATGGTGGGACATCCTCCTCATAGGGGAAAAAATACCAGAGATCTTAGCCACAATAACATTTCTATAAGAAATTGGACTAACTGGCACTCAGGAACTTCATACATGTCAATAAATATTAAGACACGCCATCTAAACAAATATTCTAACCCAGGAGAGCAACAACAATGGAACTTTGACTTTACCCTTACCTGTGTAATTAAACATTGAAAGGTTTGATATAAAGAGACAATAAACATTTTTTTATTATGCATGAATGTTATCACGTTTTTAAATACAGTTGGTTTCACATGACACCCTATAGAAAAAGTAAACATTCAGAGTTTGATATCTATGCTCATTTAAACTAACAAACATGTTTTTAGAATTAGTAGTATTGCACAGTTGGTATTATTTCACAGTTTTGTTTTGCTGTGTTGTGTAGTTGAAAGTGAGTTAACAGTCATGATTACAAATTACTACCTCTGGGGCAGGATTTTCAACCCTCCTCTGTGGGATGTATCAACCCACTCATCCAAGCCCTGCAACATCACTGTGCATTGCTGGCAGCAGAAACATCATAATGGCCGCCGGAAAGCATGCTGCTCTCCAGAAACCACCAGAAAATGCACAGTGAAAACCTGAAAAATAGGCTGCCATCCACTTTCGCCTATCTTAGTGAGCACAGGCGATCACTGCCTAAAACCACCATTGGGCTACCCACAAAGCAGCCTGAAACCACTTGGAAATAGCAATGCTGATTGAAACAGAAACAGAGCTAGTTCCAAAAATCAGTTTTCTTGGGTGTCAAAGTGCTAAATTCATGGCTCACAAACCACCCTAAAAGATCCAACCTCTTTGTTGGGTGTTCCACATCATTTACTCCAGCAATCCACACAAATACAATGTCAGAAAAAAATCATATGTTCTCAGAACAAAATCCTATTTTAAGGATACTGTTGGAAAGACAGCTGTCAAAAATGGATGTAGTACCGGTGCTCACCTCTACCAGAAAGCCAGTGTTTTAAAACCATTTCTTTGTAAATTGAACATGGAACCCCAAACTATGCCAAAGAAGAGAATTCCATCAAAATGCCTTATAGAGTGCTACACAGTGATTTCATTGTTGAAAAAGACTTGATTTAAAGATATGTTGCTTATTGTGATTTTATAAATGTATTTTTTTTAAGGAACTATGTTGCAATTGACCAGAAGGTAATCTGATTTAGTTAAAACTTCAAGAGGCCTTCTTTTTATGAGAACCCTTCACACCTTGGGCCTTCCCACCAACATGAGAGGATATCGCATTGACATGTAAATCAGGAGAGGAGGAGATTTTCTCCACAGCCAGGAGAAAGGAACAATGGGGGCTTTGGGATGAATAGGAATATGCTGATTTGGGTGTAACTGGTCAACAGCTGCTCTGGGAGAGACAGGACATGTGACCTCTGAGGCAGCCAGATCTGGAGGCGGAGACAAACCATTGTGTGAATTGAATTGAAAGCAAATATATGTTTTATAAAGTTGCTTATAACAAAGTGTACCAAGCTAGCAAAAATGTAAAACACTTGAGACGGTTAAAATGAAAAATTCACTCACAATTTAAGACTAAACTGGACGCCGTGTGATGTTCTGAAACCAAACCCCGTAATTTATTAATATCGCAGCTGCAGTGTTTTTGCTATGAGCATAGGAAATTACAGTATTATGCTCAGAGAGGATATGCATGCATGTATCAAATTTGGTGCAGAACCAATATTGGGAAGCCCACCAAAAACGCGAATAAGTGGTCATTTCTGAACCCAAGCTCGTAGGAATATGGGACTTGAACAAAGACATGCCTTCATTAATCTGTGATGTGCATATGTACTATGAACAACTTGTGTATCTGGGAAATATGTTTTTTGGGAAAAAATGATTTTCTAGGTAAAAGCAAAGGGGAGGGATTTAAGTTAAGCCATGAACACAGCATCACTCTCAATCATTCTGACACGCTGATCCTTTCTCCAGTCAGGGGACATGGAATTCTCTAACCTATCACATCCTTAGAGGGTTGGGCATGGAGAATCAGCCTACCCGACCACTTTGGAAACACATAAAAATGAGGACTGCTAGGACAGATGAGGAACACACTCTTTTCCACTACTCACCGTTTCCTGCGAAGCACCCTGCCGGAAGACTCAGAATCCAGACAGATCCAGAGACAAGAACTTAGAATCCAGACTCGAGAACTTTGAAGCAGAAAGGCCCATTACCAAAAGCTGAACTCTTTTCAGCAAGCTTCAGAATCTAGCAACCTGATTCTCACCTTCAATAGCCGGGCTGTGCTGTTTGCTTCTAGCTAAGTACCCTGTGCTAGAACCCAGATCCAGACCCAGAAAACAGTGCTGTATCCAGAACCCGTCAGACCCAATTCATTAGAGTTTTTCCGTAATCGTGATTTACGCACGCAGAAAAATTGCAGCGAATTGCAATTAGGCTCAATTTAATTTTCTATCAGACTAGCTGTTTCTTGTTTGCAACTGCTGAATTTCGTTTTCAATTTCATAATCATTCATGAATCATTGATAGTGGTGACCTGAATCAATTTAAAGTAATTCTCACTAGTGCTGAATCTCCTTTAGTGAATTAAAATAAATTTAGAATATTTTCACTTTCACTGCAATCACATTCAAAAGTATTTTTGCTTGTTTTAAATCATACCTCTTTCTCTAAGCTTGCTGGGGGAACTGGAATTGAACTGCCTTCTTGTTATGGACTTGATGGCCGTGCAGAGTATAAATACCTCCGTCCCCAAGTACCACACAGACAACACCAGAAATACTGCCTGTACAGTCTTTGAGGCCACAGGTGGTAGTCCGTCGAGCCGATTCGGGAACAGCCGGAAGAACCCCTTGAACGCTGTAAGGCAAAGGATTAGGCAGTTATGCACAAGACAGGCAGGATAACAGAAGAACACAGGCAACTCAGCACTGCTTACCTATGTGTACAAAGGTGGCCCAGAGATGTGGGGAAGGACTGGACCCCGGGGCAGGAACTGGATAGGTAAACACCTAGCGTGGGGGCCAGAGGCCGGGTTATCAAACAGACAGACGTGATCCGTAGGGTATCCAGGGACGATGCCGTAGTCAGGTAAACAAGAGGACCAAAGTTAGAACAGTAGGATGAGGCAAAAACAGTCCGTGGAGCAAATCGTGGTTCGGCAACTGGAGAATCAAAGTTCGGTTAGTAGAAGGGTAAGGCGAAGCAATCCGTGTAACAAAGCGTGGTCGAGAAAAAACAATCCGTAAGTCCAAACGTAGAATTCAGCGTCACGTGATCCAGGAGGGAAACAGCTGTGAAGCAATGCTCCTTGTTTCCGGAAGTCATTTATACCATGTCAGGGGTCACGTGATACGTGACACTGGAGCGTTGCTGTGCATAGGGCAATCACGTGATCCGTAACGCGCGGGTCCCCGTGGGCAACGCTTTGCGTTGTAGCGAGATGTCAACCTCCAGTTCAGCTGCCAAGAACGGGAGGGGCGATAAACGCCGGGTCTGCTTTGCTGCGATCCAACAGGATGGGCGAAGGGCACTGGGTTACGTGAGCCAAGGTAAGTATGTGGGGTAGTGGGAGAGACAGTGTTCGAGGGCGGAGAAAGAGCACCTGTACAAGCTGCACTCGGTGCGGGAGACGTAACACTTCTTGATTATATTCCTGAAACCTGTGTGCCCATCTTTCCATCTCTTCATATTGCATAGGGGAGGAGTGAGTAGTTGCAGGGGAAAACGTGACCATATTATCTTTTGATTGAAATCATATCGAGTCTATGTCTGTGTTGCATTCTTTCCCATTATTGCATTTCCTGGAATCACATAAACTATTCTCTGCTACCGTATCCTCCATATTCATACTCCTAAGTGATTAAAGAGATTGTTGATTTTGTAATATTACCCCTTGTTGATTATCGTCCATATTCATAAGTGTGCTATTCAGATATTATTTTGTTCATAAAAGTGTGATATATATATTGTTAAATTCTTCAAATAAACCTTTTAATTTGTAAAACAAACCTACTTCTTGGCTCAGTGAGGTCGGAGGGATTCAAAGAGAGTGGCGTTATATAAGGGTTCATCATCTAGATTTAAAGAACTTTGATATAAAAATATATAAATAAGGGCTTCCATTGGGCATCCCAGACTAGGCATTGACTTAGTTGGAGTGCTGCATTGAAGTCACTTACAGATTGGGGGCTTGTCTGGGATTTCTGGATTAGAACTACCACTTGTGTAGCTTAATACAGTGTGCTAACTGACAGGATACATAAATCCTGTTGGGCTACCACGCTGTGTTATGCTGTAAAAGCACCCCTCAAAAGGGAACACTCTTAGGAAACGGTCTGTTTCCCTTTCCCAGCGAACCTCATCTCTATCAGCCCCTGCTCCCTGTTGCCATGCAAAAGCCTGTGCTTTCAGTTCCTCAATCAAGGCCTTACTAGACTCTATCAGTCTCTCCTGCATGGCTACCTGTTGCCCCCATTTTGGATTTGGAGATGGGGGGCCCAAAAACTTGCCTGCACATAATAATTCCAAGCCCAGAAGGCCCTCGGGCCAGTCACAGACAGGGAGTCAAGGAGGTAGTCCCACAAATGGGGTCCCTCACTCCCCTGACTATGTAAGTCCCTGCTACAAGGGAAACCGACCCATCCTGGGTTATGTGTGGACTCCTCCAGCCCAAGGGGGGGATCCAACCAAGCACCTAACCCAGGGAACTTCCCTCCTAACTTCCCCCAGGAGGGCAGAAATTCACCAAATCCTGGGCAGAACTTTTCCCCAGGTATCCACAAAATTCCCAACCGCAAAATCATCCATCCTTCTTTCCCCACTTCCCTGAGCCCAGATCACCTAATCCGGGAGAGGGGAGGCCAAGGGTGGAGGGGTACCCAAATCTTCCCAACCCAGGGTACTACTAGAGAAGGGATAGCTACTCTTCCCGGGAATAGCCGAGAGGAGAAAACAGAACCCTGTATCAGCCTGAGCGGGTTTCACAACTCGAGCGCCAGGTCCAAAACATGGCACAGGGTCTGGGTCGCATGCAGAAGCCTTAGATGAGCATGCCGGCACAGAATTCCCCAAACTCTGGACTTGGTGCTCCAGAACAATGACGGGGCAGCACCCCGACAAACCACTGGTTCCCAGGGAGGAGGCACAAGGGGAAGGGGGGTGTAAAGCCTTGGATGAAGCTTCCTTCCCCACTTGCAGACAGCCCCTGGAAACCCAGGAACCATAAACAAAATCTCCTACCCCTGAAAGTCTGCCACCTAAGGAGCAGAGGGGGGGTAGGAGAAACAAAGGACACAAACAGACCCATTTTGTGGAGGAGGTACAGATCTTCCAATTTGAAGGAGAGGGATCCTCAGAGGATCCTGGGAAAAGGATCTTCTCCTTCAGAGATGGGGGAACTCCTCCCAAAGAAAAATGTGTCCAAAGGGATTCACATTCAGACTGGGTAGATATGGGGACTGAGCTAGCGCTGCCCATCATCCCGTCCCAGAACCAACAGCATCAAAATCCCCTGGTTCAAACCCATCCTGGAGACTGCCTCCAAAAAGGGGGGGGGGCGGCCGAGAACCAGAACCAGGGGAACTCAAAACTTCTCCTATCTCCAGTTGCCAAGTTTTTCTTTCAGATTCCCAAATCTCTCCACAGAACTCTTCCCAAATCTCTTCTCTCTCCATGTCCAAAACCAGAAAATTAGCCCACCAGTTGTCCAAAGATGTGCATTATCTGTGCCCTCTTGTGGAGAAGGAAGGAAGATACTATGCCCCAGTACAAGTACAGGGTGAAGGAACAATTTTGGCACTGGTGGACACTGGATCCCAAGCTACCCTTCTGTCCAAAAAGGCCTTTGATGAACTAAATTCAGGAAGGGGGGAGAATTACCAAATTCCTCTCACCCCTCTTCCTTGACAACTTCAAAACTTTGACGGGAAGGAAATTCCCGTCGAGGGGACTGCGGATTTGGACATTAAAATTGGGCGACACAAGGTGAACCACCTGGTCATAGTAGTGACTCCAGAGGGCACCCCTTGTTTACTAGGGAATGACCACCTGAGAAGGTTGTCAACCCTAATAGATTGCATAAACAAGGTCCTGTGGACCCAGACTAGCCGACCAATAAAATTGAAACAGAGTGTCAACCATGTTAGTTTTAACTGCACATGCCACATGGTTGAACAAAAATCTGTAGAATTTCACTTCCAGAACAACCAAATTCCAGACGTGACAGTAATAGCAGTAGGACAACAGACTGGTGATGGGGGGTCCTCTCTATTTCTGAAAATCAACCTTCCTTCCAGTTTAAGGTGGTATTCCACACTGGAAGGAAACACTCTGAAATTCTTTACCAATCCACAATCAGAGATTCCCACTCCTATAGTCCAGAAAGATGTGAAATCACCCCAGAGCCTGGCTGATATTCAGCAAATTGGAGAGCAGTTGTTCATCCTTGTTCAGTTAAATGAAGGGAAGGACACTGTTCTCGCCCTAGTGTGTGTGAACAACGGTAAGAGCTTCATCAGCGAAGCCATGTTCCGCCAACTCCCAAAAGATCCAGCCATTCCCACATTTAGACGTATAGACAAATGGGAAATGGATCTGGAAACACCCAATTCCAAACATCTCCTGCCAAGCAGGTGTATGCTCAAAATCTCCGAAGGCAACAAGAGCATAGTTCATAATTGTTGGGTCGTGCGAGACGTCACTGCCGCCTTTTACTTAGGCAGTGACATTCTCAATCGCTTTGCCATTGGTTTGGACCTAATAAACTGCAAAGCCCGGTCCCGATTAGCAGATAATCCCATGGGCTTTGATGATCCAGAGAAAGTATTTAGGTCAGCTCAATTGCTACCTTATGCAGTTGAAATTCAGATGGGAGAGGAAGTCAGCATCCCAGAAATGACCCGACAATTCTCCCTGGAAGTGAAAGTTAAAAGAGGGCAGAAATTGAAAAACCCTGATGCTTATATTCATCTGAATGCGTCTCTCCAACAGCAAGGGTTGGGGGTAAACCCAACACCATTAGTCAATATAGAACATGACACCATTCTAATAGAGGTGGATAACAGCGACTTCAAGAGTATCACTCTAGCCGCAGGCACCATTATTGGAATGGCGGTTGATGACCAACATTTTTCCATTGATTTAGGAAATTAACTGTTAGGACCAATCCCCAAGGACTGTTTTGACAGTGACAGTGATGACAACACAACACCAGACAGGATCTTTACCCGGCATGGGGGAACTTCCTGGTGTACACTTCCTGCCCTTATGGTAAGGAAGATGTGACTTGTGACTTCAGGAGGGATGAGGTGATTTTCCAGGTCCATGAGGGCTGCCTTTCCCACCTGAAGCCACCAGTCCAAATCAGCACTCTGACCAGGGACTTCTCCACCCAGCTGGAGGAGGCTGCTGAGATAGCGAAACCAGAAGTATTTCCAGGCTTCAGGCAGATGGTTGAAGAGAGAGTCAACCTAGCCGATGCCTGTGTGACTCTGGAGCAGAAGCAAAAGTTGAAACAAGTTTTCTTGGATTTTCAAGATCTCTTTGCGGTGGACTCATATGATTGTGGTCGCACCGACATCCACACAACAACAATTCCCATGGACCCTGGTATGACTCCAGTGTTTGTGAAGCAATATCGCTTGCCTCTTGCATCAATGGAGTCCCTGACTAAAATCATTAAGAACCTTGAGTCCCGTGGGATAATCTGTCCAGTCCACACCACCTCAATAATCCGGTGCTGGGGATATTGAAGCCAAACGGCCAGTGGAGACTCTGCGCCGACCTTAGGGAGCTCAACAAAGGGGTCCATACTTCCCAATGACCTCTTCCCTACATTGACCAAGGGCTGGCCTAGATCCAGGGGTCACAGGTATTCACTGTAATAGACCTGACCAATGGATACTGGACTGTGCCTGTCAGTAGGAATGACCAATACAAGCTGGCTTTCACCTTTGGGGGCCAGCAGTACACATGGACCCGGACTCCCTTCGGATACCTCAACTCCGGCAATGAGTTCAACATTTTTCTGCATAAGGCCATGCCCGACCTGGGTGCGAGGGGTAACCTGGCCTATGTAGATGATGTCCTCTCACGGCTGGACTATTGTAATTCCCTGTAGCTATCCCAACCGATTAGCCTACTCCAACGGCTCCAAAGTATGCAAAATCTGGAAGCCAGACTGGCCACTGGCTCCCCCTGTGGTGCCCATATTTCACCGGTGCTTCGCCGACACCATTGGCTTCCTGAGGCGCAGCGAGTCAAGTTTAAGTCACTATGTATTGTCCATCGGGCAATCCATGGCGTGGGAGCGGAGTTCCTTCAATCCAAATTTTCCAGAAATATTCCGGAACGTAACCGCCGCTCCTCCACAACCAACCTACTCACGGTCCCCAGGTTTAACCGGGAAAGACTTGGCGGCATAGCCTTTTCTATAGCTGCAGCCTTTCTTTGGAACACTCTCCCATTATCACTTAAATCCTTCGCTAATCATCTGGCTTTCAGGAAAGCTTTGAAAACCACTCTGTTCTAGCTTTCTGACTCGTTACTGCTCTTCTTTAGCTTGCAGCTTCCACACCAGCGCCATGATGCCTTTTGGGGACCGTGCGCTTTATAAGTGTATGTATCATAACATAACATTGAGGACCCTGAGAACTTTCCCCTGATGGATACTGATTACATTGGGAAGGAGGACCTCAGAGTGTTCATGAAATGTCCCAAAATATTCCGTATCCAAGACGGTTTGTTGGTAAGGAAATCTCTAGCTGGCCATGATCAGTCAGTGGTTCCTACCTCATTCCGAAGCCTGTTGTTAAGTCACACCCATGATGCGGCCACAGCCGGTCATAGGGGGTTTCATACAACACTTGAAATCTTAAGAGAGGTTGCATACTGGTCAAACATGGGGCAGGACCTCGACCAATACTAGAAGGGGTGTCTTGTGTGTGCACAATTTCAGCCAATATCCCTCACACACCGTGCGGCTCTCCAAAAGAGGGGGATGACACTGCCATGGTCAGATTTGCAAGTCAACTTTATCGGGCCCGTGATTCGCTCCTCTAGGGGGAATAAGTACATGTTGACTGTGACATGCTTATTTACTAAATGGGTGGAATGCCTCCCGGCCCCAAACTGCAAGGCAGAAACAGCAGCTGCCCTGATGATCAACCACATCTTTTCGCGTTTTGGACTATCCCAAAGGATCGAGTCAGACAGAGGTAGCCATTTCACCAGCGAAGTAATGACAAAGATGTGGGAGATACTTGGGGTTAAAAGGAAGCTACACATTGCTTACCAGCCAGCCTCTAGTGGTGCAATAGAACGTTACGCCAAAACATTGTGAGCATATTAAAAAATATTTATGGCAGATTCTGGGCCAAGTTGGGATATCCGATCACCTCTTGTCCTAATGGCCATCAGATCTACCCCTTCATCTGCAACTAAAATGTCACCGTTTGAGCTGATGACTGGACGCAGGATGGTGCTTCCCCAGCATCTGCTCTTCAGGACCCAAGAGCAGACATTGATCAATGCCTCCACAACTCATGAGTATGTTGAACATTTAAGAAAACACCTTCAACATGCTTTTGCCTATGCTCAGCGAAATCTAGAAAGATCAGCCGACAGCATGAAGACCCACTATGACTTGAAGACTACTAGGAAAGAATACAATGTAGGAGACCAGGTTTATTTATACAATTTCCAAAGGAACCAGGCCAAACAGCGAACATTTCTGCCTACCTGGAGGGGACCTTTTGAAATTGTGGACAAGATCTCACCAGTCGCCTACAAGATCTGCATCCCCAAAGGCAGTTTGGCATAAGGGGAAGATAAGTGGGTCCATATTAATCAGCTAAAGTTTTGCCATCCTAGGCACACTCTGCAGCAACTGGAGGAGTCCTCTGGAACCCCAGAGGGGGCCACTCCTGATCCATAAAATTCCAACCCTAAAATATTCCACATATAGTCTATAAAATACAATAATAAAAATACAAATGTCTCCTGATTTATAAAATGTATATGCCCGCCCCACTACATTAATAGTGGTGGCGAAATGTCTCCAAATATGTTTAGCCTTTTTTGCTTTGTCATCCTAGGAGAGAGAAACCATGGAGACTGACCAAGGAGGACGATCCGAGGGTATCGCTCAATACTCCCATCAGGACTGGCAAGGAGAACCAAGCAATCCACCCCTGATGGAGGAAAAGACGATGAACTGTGCCATTTGTGGAATACAGAGAGATGAGGCTGACATCCCAGTCTTGCAAAGTTCCATGGATGAAAGTTCAACGGCCATCGCAAGAGGGGGGCTTGTGGGATGTATCAACCCACTCATCCAAGCCCTGCAACATCACTGTGCATTGCTGGCAGCAGAAACATCATAATGGCCACTGGAAAGCATGCTGCTCGCCAGAAATCACCAGAAAATGTGCAGTGAAAACCTGAAAAATAGGCTGCCATCCACTTTTGCCTATCTTAGTGAGCACAGGAGATCACTGCTTAAAACCACCATTGGGCTACCCACAAAGCAGCCTGAAACCACTTGGAAATAGCAATGCTGATTGAAAATGAAACAGAGCTAGTTTCAAAAATCAATTTTCTTGGGTGTCAAAGTGCTAAAATCATGGCTCACAAACCACCCTAAAAGATCCAACCTCTTTGTTGGGTGTTCCACATCATTTACTGCAAGAACCCACACAAATACAATGTCAGAAAAAAATCATATGTTCTCAGAACAAAATCCTATTTTAAGGATACTGATGGAAAGACAGCTGTCAAAAATGGGTGTAGAACCGGTGCTCACCTCTATCAAAATACCATATAGAGTGCCACACAGTGATTTCATTGTGTAAAAAGACTTGATTTAAAGATATGTTGCTTATTGAGAGTTTATAAATGCATTTTCTTAAGGAACTATGTAGCAATTGACCAGAAACTAATCTGATTTAGTTAAAACTTCAAGAGGCCTTCTTTTCATGAGAACCCTTCACATCTTGGGCCTTCCCACCAACAGGAGAGGATATTGCATTGACATGTAAATCAGGAGAGGAGGAGATTTTCTCCGCAGCCAGGAGAAAGGAACAATGGGGGCTTTGGGATGATAGGAATATGCTGATTTGGGTGTAACTGGTCAACAACTGCTCTGGGAGAGACAGGGCATGTGCCCTCTGAGGCAGCCAGATCTGGGGGCAGAGACAAACCATTGTGTGAATTGAATTGAAAGCAAACATATGTTTTATAAAATTGCTTATAACAAAGTGTACCAAGCTGGCAAAAACGTAAAACGTTGAGACGGTTAAAATGAAAAATTCACTCACAATTTAAGACTAAGCTGGACGCCGTGTGATGTTCTGGGACCAAACCCCGGAATTTATTAATATCGCAGCTGCAGTGTTTTTGCTATGAACATAAGAAATTACAGTAGTATGCTCAGACAGGATATGCATGCATGTATCAAATTTGGTGCAGAACCAATATTGGGAAGCCCACCAAAAATGCAAATAAGTGGTTATTTCTGAACCCGAGCTCGTAGGAACATCTGACTTGAACAGAGACATGTCTTAATTAATCTGTGATGTGCATATCTATTATGAACAAGTTGTGTATCTGGGAAATATGTTTTTTGGGAAAAATTGATTTTCTAGGTAAAAGCAAAGGGGAGGGATTTCAGTTAAGCCATAAACACAGCATCACTCTGACTCATTCTGACACGCTGATCCTTTCTGAAGTCAGGGGACAGGGAATTCTCTAACCTATCAAATCCTTAGAGGGTTGAGCAAAGAGAATCAGCCTACCCACCCACTTTGGAAACACATAAATAAGGACTGCTAGGTCAGATGAGGAACACGCTCTTTTCCACTACTCACCGATTCCTGCGAAGCACCCTGCCGGAAGACTCCAGAATCCAGATAGATCCAGAGACCAGAACTTAGAATCCAGACTCGAGAACTTTGAAGCAGAAAGGCCCAATACCAAAAGCTGAACTCTTTTCAGCAAGCTTCAGAATCTAGCAACCTGATTCTCACCTTCAATAGCCGGGCTGTGCTGTTTGCTTCTAGCTAAGAACCCGGTGCTAGAACCCAGATCCAGACCCAGAAAACAGTGCTGTATCCAGAACCCGTCAGACCCAATTCATTAGAGTTTTTCCGTAATCGTGATTTACGCACGCAGAAAAATTGCAGCGAATTGCAATTTGGCTCAATTTAATTTTCTGTCAGAATAGCTGTTTCTTGTTTGGAACTGCTGAATTTCGTTTTCAATTTGATAATCATTCATGAATCATTGCTAGTGGTGACCTGAATCAATCTAAAGTAATTGTCACTAGTGCTGAATCTCCTTTAGTGAATTAAAATCAATTTAGCATATTTTCACTTTCACTGCAATCACATTTTAAAGTATTTTTGCTTGTTTTAAATCATACCTCTTTCTCTAAGCTTGCTGGGGGAACTGGAACAGATTCGTACGGAGCTGTCAACTTGTACTCTGCAAAAGCAGGGATTTATCCCAAGGACTTCTTTTTTCAAGCTGAAAAGCAGCGTTCCACAGTAAGGAGTCTATTAAATTGGCCCTGATTTCAAAAAGGCGGCACAGTCCGTTGAAACACGTGTAATCATATAGGGCACCTATGCTCATCACTGAGGGCACTAATGCTTACTAAATACAGAAGCAGTTTTCTAAACATTCCAATTGAGTGGATTTCTTCTTTTTTTTTTCTTATTATTGGTGCATGATTGAAAAGAGTGCAACTACTTTTTCCCACATCACATTCAAAAGTATTTTTGCCTGTTTTAAATCATACCTGTTTCTCTAAGCTTGCTGGGGAACTTGAATTGAACTGCCTTCTTGATTATATTCCTGAAACCTCTGTGCCCTCTGTCCATCTCTTCATATTGCATAGTGGGGGAGTGAGTTGTCGCAGGGGAAAAAGTGACCATATTATCTTTTGATTGAAATCATATCGAGTCTATTTCTGTGTTGCATTCTTTCCCATTATTGCATTTCCTGGAATCACATAAAGTATTCTCTGCTACCGTATCCTCCATATTCATACTCCTAAGTGATTAAAGAGATTGTTGATTTTGTAATATTACCCCTTGTTGATTATCATCCGTATTCATAAGTGTGCTATTCAGATATTATTTTGTTCATAAAAGTGTGATATATATATATATATATATATTGTTTAATTCTTCAAATAAACCTTTTAATTTATTTGCAAAACAAACTTACTTCTTGGCTCAGTGAGGTCAGGGGGATTCAAAGAGAGGGGCGTTATATAAGGGTTCATCATCCAGATTTAAATAACTTTGACATAAAAATATATAAATAAGGGCTTCCATTGGGCATCCCAGACTAGGCATTGACTTAGTTGGAGTGCTGCATTGAAGTCACTTACACCTCTGAAAATGCTCTATGGCCCTGGCCCTTGCCCCGCTTAACCTCACCACATATCTGCAATCCACTTTCAGGGCCCACTGACACACCCTTAAAGGTTGTATGCAACCACAGACAACACAACTATGCAACAAAATGTGATGTGTTGGCCAGTGATCCATTCTACTGTCTCATATGCCCTTCAGGTGAAGAGCGGAGGGGTCCTCATTAGGTCCAATCGTAACGCAACATGTCTGACAAGGTGCACAGCTGATCCTTTCCTAACTCTGGACCTTCAATAAAAAAAAGCTCAGAATGCATTCCTCCATACTCCCTTGTTCCTCCAGGAGAGCCACAACATACACTTCCCCATATTTCATGACCTCTTTGAACACTTTCGGACTTATGCAGCCAGACAGCATTTGTAAACATTTTCAGATCATAATCAACTCGGTACGACTCCCTCCCTCTCAAAGCAGGGAGGTACCCAAAACAGCTGTAATGTAGCCCTTTATTCAAGTGTGGGATCTGACTGAATCCTGAAATAAAGTCTGTGGGCTGCTTTAAAAGTCCCAATTTATTTGGGCCTCACTAAGCACATCATCTCAGGTTCAAAGAAAGGCAAAGTAGCCAATGGGATAGCCAATGAATCATATGCGTGTCCATGCACTGTTGCCAGGTCCACTTGGTGGAACCCGCCATCTCTTAGTGAAAAAATCACTAAATGTCTAGACAAGAGGTCCTCACAAAGCTTTGATTTAAAATCAATCCAGCTATGCTGTCTGTGCATTGTAATGGCAAATATCTCCAATAAGCACTGTGCAGTGTATGGTCTTTGTGTCGTGGTATGTCCACTATATGGCATCTGTGGTGTGTAATGTGACCTGTGATGAATACTGTGGAATGTGCCCTCTTTGAAATGTTGTGGTGGTATGTTTTTTTGTGATCTATGTGATCTTGGTTTGTGCCCGCTGTGGTGCGGATTCATGTATTTTGTGTGACTATGGAGAGAGAGAAGATGCATCGCTGAAGGGAGTTTACTGTCACTGCACATAGTTTGTTGGGGGTGTATGACCTGTATGGTTTAGACATTATGTTTCATTGTAGAGGAATGATGAATTAATGAGTGTGATGATACAAGGCTGTAGAGTTGGTGTATTATTCTAGGGTTGGTTATTTCGTTTTGAAGAGAGTTGCAATGCTTTGGAGGCGGAACGAGTAGTTATGTGGCGGCGATGTGGTGGCTCTGGAGTTTAATGAATGGCTGTAGGGCCACTTAGGCTAGCACTCCAGAAATAACAAAGCTGCATGAGTATGGAGGTACATGTTTTGATAGGTTGCATTTAGAGTTAACTTCAGGTTCCATTGAATGTGTATGCGTATTGTTCTGTAATACTGCTGAGAGGAGCAGGTCCTAATTGTCTGGTTTATTCTGGAGAGTGGATTAATTCCAAATTGGCAGCTGAAGTTTGGGGTGGAGGTTGGAAAGAGGGGGTGCAAGAGAGGCATTGCTAATGCTATACAGGCCATCATTGAGTATTATTACCAAAGAGTAATTTTATTGTATAAAAGACGTCAGAAATCGGAACAGCATGATTTACAAATGGGCAGCAGAGTTTACAAACCCAAGTCACATGCCTGGCCTGACAGGGAACTACACATCACATCACAGCATAGCTAAAATAGAGAGCCTGATTCATATGTCACTTGGTGCGGTATGCGTTAGCATAACATTGTATTACATTTAAGCAATTGGCCCCAAGCAGAGGGGGCATTAACACCTGAAGTGGTAATGCCCCCACTTCAAGGGGCCTATTGCTATTAGTAACCCGTCCCATAAGATCATAAGACCATAAGACCGAAAGTAATATTTTTTAGTTCCGAAACGCTCTTTTTGTTTTTTTTTAAATGGCTGCTGGGGACAGGAAAACGAAGTGCATTTTCCCTTTCCATGCCGGCCATTGAAAAAATTTCAAAAAAGTATTAAAAAAAATAGACGCCATTGAAACGGGAGAAGGGACTACATGTAGTCCCTTCTCTCTTTCTGTGGTGATCATTAAAAATTATACAAAAAAATGGCTGCCATGGAAAGAAGAGACAGGACTGCGTGTAGTTCCTTCTTCCTTTCCATGATGGCCTGTCGCAGATTGGGAGCGGACGTGCTGGGAACAGAGTGTAAGCAGCGCGTCCACTCCTGAAATAGACTTCAATGAAGGTAAGTGGGGATGGGGGTGGGGAGGGAATTCTGTGGATGGGGGAGGAGGGAGGGGAGAGGGGAAGTGGGACACTGCTTACCTCATTACCTGGTGGGGGAAGATGGTAGCTTCCCGCCATTTGGCTGCTCAGAGCGGCGTTCCGAGCCTCCTCATTGACTGAGAGACTGCCCCCCCCCCCACGGTTACTAATACACAACAGACCACAAGATTATATTTGTATCCCACTGTACAGTCCTCCGAAAAAATTCTAAAACTGGCATAATTATATGACAACATTCCAGTTCTAGGATATATGAGGGAAGTGATGGATTAGTGGGAAGAAAACACAGCTTTGATATTTTCACATGTCACACTGCCTGGCATGTTTAACAAGTCATGCATGGCATGGCAAAACAGAATAATGTAATATCACAGACTGTACCAGCAGGATAGCACCATAAGTACAGTCTTTATGTTTAAAATATGAGGCCCATTGCTTATGGCATGGCTTTGGGGGTGTTTGAAGTGGAATAACAATGCATATGTTGACTAGGGGCAATGTACTCCTTTCTCCCATGCATCATATGTTTGACTAGCTGCATACATGTTGTGTACATGTCTATGTGCAGCATTATTGTTCTGATGACAAACTTTCTTTTCTTTGAAGATTGGCGAGGGACTTTGCAACATGTCCTCTACCAACGTGTCAGTTTTCCGGCTGCTCAACCAGCAGGACCTACTGCAGCTTTTATTTTAATGGTCGATTGGTGTCAGGAACTATATGCCCCCAACTTGCAATTGTATCTCCTGGGGAGAGATTAACACTGTTTTTTTGTGCCTGACCCGCCACCAATGGTGAGTGGTGTTTTGCCAACCTCTGATCACCACCTAACAATGTCACAGTAATGTCTATGCCTCGTTTACAAAAATTAGTCACTCCTCAGGGCACCTGGCCTCCAAGTTGGCACCTGCCTCTCTGCACTCTCATTGAGTGGCATGAATAAAATGTCAGCTACTGGAGACAATGCACCTGTAGGAGCAGTCTTGGCCACGCTTGCGTGTCCAACAACCACCAGCCTTCTGCCTCTGCCAACATTCGATTTGGCCCATGACACCTCATCGGAAGGGTCTAGGTGGAGCATGTGGATTAACCCACATTAATAATTGCTTCAGGCCTGTGAGGCAAACTGATCAAGATGTGAAGAGGTTGACGTTATTTTGGCTTTTTGGCAATGGTGTCCATGGTCTGTTTATCTCCTTTCTGAATACAAGGGATGATGATGACTACACATCTGCAATGACTGCCCTATTTACGTTCTTCCAACCTCAAATTAATCTTTATTACAAAAGGTTTGTCCTGCCCCATGCAACCCAGAAAACAGGCTAGACTCTGAACGCATTCTACACCACAATACAACATCTTGCCCCATCTTGTGTATTGATTGATAGAACAAATGCGATCTGTATGCAACTAACTTAAGGCTGAGCCTCTGTAAAGCTTGAGTTCTACACACTAAGTGAGCCATGCATCTTGCTGCTAAATATTCTCGAGAGGGCATGAAATCATGATCTGTCTAGCTCTCATGCCAAAACCATGAAGTCACCCTCAGGACAAAGCACCGTACACACCTAGCTCTGATGGCACAAGATCTTACTGTGGTATCAGCCGACACAGTCAGCAAGAAAGCCCGGCAAGAAGGTACACCTGCAAGAACTGTAATGAGTTTCAACCATTTCTCCAAAGTTTTCAGATTTTGACCCACCAATAAAGGAAGGATGCACGGAGATTCAATGTTAGAAGGGTGGAAATGTTCACTGATGAGATAGTAGCCAACAAACACAACTCCAGGGACAATGAGCTTTTTGACGTATTTAAAATGCGACAAGTATTGGGGGCAAAGTGACCACAATGTAAGGTACACATCAACAACCTACTGGCACCAGCAGGGATCATTACTGATGCGTTCATAAATGTCCTACCAGTTTCGAAGTTCAACCTCATCAACCTTTGACCGTGGGGGGTACAAGTCTTCATATACAACAACAAGACACCAATACTACTGAAGGGGATGTTCACGCCTGTGATGATACTCAAAACTAAGGAAAAGAGTTGAAAGCGCATTGGTATAATTATGGTACATATATATGTAACAACACCCTCCATATGTGTCTGTTGATAGATGCAGATGCTATACTCCTTGGTGTTTTGAATTATCTTCTATAAGCATGGAGACTTCGACAGAAGGTCCCAAGGCTGAATGGTGAACCAACATGAAATATTTATTCCCAAAAACCTTTATAGAGTCCTAATTAAGAGAGCAATTCCAGCTACAATATCGTTTGTGTTCAATTAATTTTGTACTGGCTGTTATATGTGTATGTATATATGATTGTGGGCCTTATTACGAGGCGAATTCCGACCTTCAATTCGGGAAATACCACCACCCTAAACTGCCACCGCGGAGTCAACGCACCCGATAACTGCATCGGCAGACACAGCGCGACAACACCCCCAGTTACCGGCAATACGTAACACTGTGTGCATTACGAGTAGCACGGACACGTAAACTCCGCGACAAAAACAGTGGAAACACCATGGACACCGTGGTGGTATTACTGCCACCGTGGAGATGACGTTAAACAGTGTCTGGTGAGCTAAATCAGGCCACAAGTGAACCAAATGAGCCCAACTGGACCAAGCAGGCCACGGGGAGCCTACAAAAGGGCCGCACCCACACCCAGGTCCACTCCAAACACAACTATGCAGGCAGCCGCAGTAGCAGCATTTTTACTGGGGCTAGTAAACCTACAGGCAGCAGTGCACATGGTGGCAGCAATGGTGCAGAGGAGGAGGCGGTGGCGGAGGAGATGCAGGCAGCAGTTAGCAAACCCTGCACCCATGCCAAACCCAATTGTGTAATCGGCACAACCCCGCAGGCAGCCTGCAATACCCCACATCAGGGTATCACCCTGGAACCTGACCCCAGAACAGATCCACACATTATATTGACTGGACCGTCCAACAATCATGTACATCACCACCATGATTGAGGATGACATCAGCAGCGGCATTGGCATTTCAACGGCAATCCCCCCCTTCTGAATTTGGTCTCGGTATTGCATTTTCTTAGAACTGGAACACATCAGCACACTGTTGGTGAGCTGCACGGGCTCTCACAAACCTGTTTCTCAAGAATACTGGGCCAGGTACTGGATGCCCTGCTGCACCATGTGTCGGAACACATCGTCCTAACCCGTACCCTTCCCCAGGTCATTGCCACCAAGTTGGTCTTCCATGCCATTGCAGCCATGCAGAATTGCATTGATGCAGTAGACTGCACCCACATAGTGCTCACAGTACCACGTGCAATGGAGATGGTGTAGCGCATTAGGAAACTATACCACTCACTGAATGTACAGATGGTATGTGACGCTGGACAAGTGATAACACATTGCTGCACGTTTCCCGGGGTCAACACATGACTCAATGGTCCTGCGGAATTCGACATTGCCACGGTACATGGAATGCTGTGCTGGACAAAGCACATGGCTATTGGGTGAGTACAACTGCCAATGCACGGCCCCTGTGAAAGGGGGGGGTGTCCAGGGCAATGACCTGTGTGTCTGGCCTGCTACAAATGCCAATGCATCACCCCCTGGCCCATGTAATGAACAGTCACCACAACCCACACATCACAAAGCTACACATGACAGGTGGGCACAGTGTGCCCGTACACACCCTGCCAAAGGAGATGCACAACCAGGACATGTTCTGGTCACAAGCTATTACGACATGAGCCACTTAATACACCCACCCACCCACACTATGCACTTCTGCCCCCAATGCACATGATGTGTGCACATCAGAGAATCTACATCGACCACATCAGCACAGTGTCTATTGACTGACTCCTCCATGTGTGTACATCACTGCACAATGCCATACTCACCAACCACTACTGGCCACAAGGGTAACTTCATATGCACAGCAAGTCGTTGGGCAATGTCCAAGCGCCAATGTGGACAACAATGACCTAGAAATGGTAATCACCCACTGGTCAGACCACTGCCTGCCCCGTATGGATGATTGACTAATGACACATGATTGCACTGCATCTGATCAAGAAATGTTTACCACAAACACTGACATGTCCCCTCCATTTACATCCCATGTAGGTGATGCAGGATGGTTTATAGTGATATTTTCAAATTCAATAATTTCAAATGCATTAATTTGGAATCAATAATGTCAAAAAAAAATGTCGAATTTATTTGTTTTTTTAACCCCCGCAGCCCCCTTTTTTTTCAATAACCCTTTTTTTACTAGCCAACCCCCCCAAAAAACATATAAAATAAAACAAAATATTCAACATTTTTTTTCGACATTATTTTTTTCAAAATTAATGCATTTGAAATTATTGATTCGAAATTTTAACTGCACACCATGCAGGATATGCACTCACGCCATGGCTGATGACGCCCATATGGAGGCCAGGGAACAGACATGAGGAGGCCTACAACAGGGCACACGTCCGCACACTTGTCATGATCGAGAGGACATTTGGCCTACTGAAAGCCAGGTTCTGCTGCTTGAGCAGATCTGGCGGATTACTGCTGTACAACCCAGTGAAGATGGGTAAAATAGTGCTTGTGTGTGCCATGCTGCACAATCTGTGCATGCGCAGGAACATTCTACTGCCCCCAGACACAGTGGATGATGATGGAGATGATGAAGAAGATGGGGATGGGGATGGGATGGCTCCACTCCCTCGCAGGGGGGCACAAGATGATAAACATGCACGGGATGCACTCATTCGCATTTACTTTTGAGAGACTGCACATGAACAGCATTGCATGAATATGATGATGCACGTTAATAAATGGATTGATTGCAAATGAAATTACGAATGTCCACTCGTGAAAGAGTTTTCAAAGGTGATTTATTGTAAACAAAGCAGGAAAGAAGGTGTATTGGATAGGAAAGCTTTACACCCATGTCCACCACCCACCCTTACGTATCCACCCCCAACCAGGCCCCAAACCACTAACCCCATAATGGACCTCCCCTACCACCCAAACGTACCCACCCTCATACACCCATTGTGTCCCAGAATGTCTTGTGGACAGCCATTCCCACATGGCACTATTTCCGGGGGCGCTTATGCGCATGAGCGTCCTTGCCGGAGGGTCCAGCCAGCTGACTGGAGTGCCCCCGTGGGCTGGCACGGGCAGAGCTTGATGCGGTGGTGCTGGTGGACGGCACTGGTGGTGTGACTGGTGACACATGTCCAAGAAATGCCTGCTGGGCAAACAACATGGACTCGGCAATGGTGGATGTCACACTGTTGCCCTCCCAGGCATGGCGTGCCAAGGTGACAATGGTCATGGCGAAACGTCCGATGGCCCTGGAGAGCTGATGCACCGAAGTCGCATTGCTCTCTCGCTACAGCCTCGCCTCCTCCCGCTGCTGCATCGCCTCCTCCCGCTGCAGCCTAGCCTCCTCCCACTGCAGCATAGCCTCCTCCAGCTGCCTTTCCACAAGTTGTGATAGGGTGGCCTGCTGTTTCTCCATCCGCTGCATGCAGGCACTTAGTTCTGCCATGGAGGGTGTTGGTGACCTCATGGCGCTGTGCATTGAGGGGGGGCTGAAATGCAGGTTGTGGAGGGATGACAGGTCATCCATGTTGTCCCCCTCCTTGTGTCCTCCAACTTCAGACTGCATGGCTGGGGCACTTTCGTCACTGGATGCAGCCTCCTCCGCAATGCAGATGGCCTGCAGGATGGAATCTGTGGCCTTGGTGGGAGTGTGTGCCACTTGTGTGGCAGCAGACTGCATGGGGATAGAGAGGTCAGGTGGTGCATCCGTGCCAGATGCAGCTGGTGCTTGTGCCTGTGTCCCGGAGCAGCTTGCCTCGTCATCACGAGCAGGAGGGCAGCGTTTGCCACGTACAGGTGGACGTTGCGTCGCCTGTTGGGTATTGGCACTGTCACTTGACATGCCTGTGTGGATACAGAGGGCATGCTCTTAGTTGTGTGTGGTACTTGATGGGTCCATCACATGCATCACACTGAACGATCTGTGACCACTTGCATGTACAAACATTTGGCTGTTGATGCACTCAGGTGTGCGTGTCCCTGCTTGTACTCAGTCACGCACTGTGTGCATGTTCAGGGGCCATGTATTGGGTGTGTGTTGCTTGTCATCTGGGTTATCAGTGGGTCCATTGTGTCACTTCTGCCCTGGCTCGGTGGGGGGGGGGTTATCAGTGGGTCCATAGGGTCACTCCTGCCCTGGCTGGGGGGTGGGGGGGGTTTATCAGTGGGTCCATAGGGTCACTCTTGCTCTGGCTGGAGGGGGTTATCAGTGGGTCTATTGGGTCACACCTGCCCTGGCTGGGGTTCGGGGGTTATCAGTGCATCCATTGGGTCACTCCTGCCCTAGCTGGGGGGTGAGGGGATATCAGTGGGTCCATTGGGTCACTCCTGCCCTGGTTGGGGGGGGAGGGGGTTATCAGTGGTTCCATTGGGTCACTAATGGGTTCCATTCACACTCATGGCTTTGTACTTTGTGCATTTACCGGCATCAACAGGTGGCCTCACCCCTGTCTCTGCACTGCCAATGCCCTGTTTGCCCTCAAAGTGCAGGACACTGCTGCACCGCTCCTCCCACGACTGCAGTTTCAGTGGGGATGCTAGGCCTCCACCGGTGCCAGTGCTGTGCTGGCAGTGTGCAGAGATTAGGTTGCACACTCTGAGCCGGAGGTCATCCCACCTCTTGTGGCAATCCTGTAAAGTGTGTGTGCTCACCCCTACTTCTGTGCACTTGCGTGCTGCTTCAGCCCAGACCTCATTGCAGCGTTTCTGGGTGGCGCGCCGCTGGTCTGCGTTGAAAAGCATTTCAGCATGGTCCACTATATTCTCCACAAGCACTGAGAGCTCTGCCTCACTGAACCTCTGCTTGCAGTGTTTTATTGCTGGAATCCGGGATGCCATAGTGGTTGATGATTTTCAAAGCTCAGGGAGGTGATCTGGCCTGTGGTGTGTGAGGATGGCAGTGAATTGTGGTTTAAGTAATGGCCACCTCTCTGTTTCTGGTTATCGCAGTCACTGTATTTCCGCTTCCGGTGATTCAGTTTCCATGACAGCGGGGGCAGACACAGGTTTTCTACTGCTTTTTGGGGCGCTATGTCCGTGTCCGTGAGTGTTTACGTGGCGGCAGTGACACTGTTTCCGTGTTGGTGTGGTGCGCGTGACCGACAAGCCGTAATCGGCTGTTCATTCCGCAACCTTGCGGTCGCGGTAACGGTGTCACCGCCATCACGGAATCACCAGATTCCAGTCTGGCGGACTCGTAATGAGGCCCTATGTGTACATATTTAAATGGACAGTTAGGATAACAACTAGAAAGTATTGAAGTTACCTTGCTCCATTTCCCAGGACCCATATATGTAACTATCTTCAATGATAGTGATGATATTGTATAACCTACATGTATTGTAAGTTTTATGAAATTGTGTGCCACTGTAACTGTTTTAACCTTTGTATTAGCATATCTGTTTATTCTATTTTATTTTATTTTATTGTACTATTTAATGATTGAATCTGACTTATTTTTTCATTATAAATGTTTAATATATTCATGATTGATTACTTCGAAATTATCTGATGTGTACTTTTATGGCTCATGGCGAAAGTTTGTACTGATTGTTCGATTGATTGAGATTTCACACATTGTAAGCAAGATGAAAGAGTCTTTGTCACATAAGTAGTTACTGACGTGCTCCACAACTGTAAGGTTGCAGAGTGGTTGGTCCTAATACACCTTTCATTCCTGCTACATAAGTCATACCTCCAGGATATATTCACAGAGTTCAAGTCTTGCTTCTCCAGTACAGGGTGCCTAAAAGGGAAGCCAATGGAGCTAAATGTTGAATAATCAATAATTGACCAGGTCTGACTATAGCACCTATGTGTTCCATTTCAAATTAGAGGTAAGCTACAAGATAAATTAGACAGGTTGGAGAAGGCTGTGATCATCGAGAAGGCCCCTCAGCACAGAAGCCCTACACGGCCTGCTGAGAGGTCCTTATTTTTGGATGTGCATCACCTAACAAGGCCATTTGATGTGAGCAAGACATTGCATCCAAAGTCCCCAACATCATTACTGACTTAAGTGGTGGTTGATTCTTCTTAAAATGTATCACCAGATAAGCTTTTGTAGCTTATCTGAAATAGAGATATTTCAGAATGTGGTACAGAGCACATTCACCATTCTCAACATAAGCAATGACATCCTGATGTACTCCATGACAATGGGCTCACCCTTCTGCATCATGAGAAGTGCAAATGCTACAAGCCCACACTGGGCACCAATGTGTCCCATTCAATGTGAGAGCTAATTTAGAAGATGAATTAAAGAAGTTGGAGAAGGCTAGGATCACCAAAAAGGCCTCTGAATCCACTCCTTGAATTCTACCAATTATCATTGTTCGAAAGTCTAAACAGCCTAGACAGATGCACATATGTGCCAATACGCATCTGCCTGATAAAGGGGATTTTATCTTAGTGATACATGACACCTAAAATCAACTACATAATTACTGAATTTAGAGATGCTCTATTGTTTTTGAAACTCAACCTACAATCTGGGTATCACCAGATAAAGTTAGAAAAGGACTGCAGGGTATTGCACATTTTCCACTCAAGTGGGGCTCAGACAATATAATAACACAACGGATTGGTATCTTGTCTGTGGCCAAAGTATTTCAGAATGTGGTATAAAACACTTTTGCTTCCCACAACTGTATTCTCAACATGAGCAATGACATCCTGGTGTACTCCGTCAGCACCTCCACCTCTTGAGAGCCGTTTTGCAAAATCTTCAAGACAATGGGCTCACTCTTCAGAATAAGAAGTGAAAATGCTTCAAGCCCACACTGCAACTCTTTGGCTACTCCTCAACCTCAACGGCACTCAGGCAGACGTCAAGAAGGTTAATGACATAAAGGGAGCCTCATGTCCGAAGTCTGTATCAGAGTTTTCTTGGAGTAGCAAACTATTGTGGACACTTCATTCCACAATTAGTCAACATCACAGAACGGTTTGAGCATAACCAAATCTTCAAAGCCATTGGAGTGGGCCAAGCACCACTAGACTGTTTTCCACCACACCAAAAATGCCCTATAACATGAGCCACCATGGCACTATTTTTATGCAAGAGGGAAATGGAAATACCAATGAAATCTAGCCCTTGTGGACTCAGAGCTGTTCTAAACCATACCCGAGCCCACCCCATAACATTTGCCTATGTCAGCTGTTCCAATACACAAACAAAGAATATATACCCGAGAATGAAAAGGAAGCCATTTTAATGTGATTGTGAGTCTCACAGAAGCTGCCCTCAGGGATTCTGTGCTTTTCCTCCTCCTCCATAAATTCAACCTGATGGCATGTGTCTCGTTTTCTCAATTCAAAATACACTCAATTGTATCTCTCAACTCCCTGAATCTTTGCTACTTCCCCCAAAACAATCACGCTAGTATGAGTCTCACAAAAGCTTCTCTCATGGATTCTCCACCTTACCCTCCTCCTCACTGAATGGGACATGTTGTGCATGCTCACTTAAAGAGATGGACACTAAATCGTATATCCCACCTCTATGATTCTCTTCTACTTTCCCCCACAAAAAAATGTTTCACTCAAGCTGTTTTCAGGCATTATCTGCTCCTCCAAGTGTTACCATAGCAAGGGTCTTGTTGACTCACTTGAAATGACAGCCATTGAGAGGTATCTCCCACCTTTCTGAATCTCTGCTACTTTCTCCATTGAAAATCACATGACCACGAGTCTTGCACAAGCTGCCCTCATGGGGCCTCAGATGCTACTGCTCTGCCTAAGTGTCACCCAATGAGATGTTTCTCATTCACCCACTTCAGTAGATGGGCTCTTACTGTTATCTCACTCCTGGCTGGATCTGTTACTTTCTCCCACAGCAATCATGTTAGCGTGAGTCTCACACAAGCTGACCTCAGGGATTGATACACAAGCTTGATACCATTTTTGTATTCTCATGGCCCTTTTCCCACTTTTAGTCACTTTAAGCCACAGAATGCCTGCTATCTCCTCCTGCCTCCAAAAACCACTGGTATTTTCTCCGGATATCTACAGGCTTCACTCAAAAAAGAATGTATGTTTTTGTGTCTCTGACGGCCATCCAAGCCGCTCTCACTCTCAGAGATTCTCTCTCCAAAGACTTTCCAGATTGTACTTGTGTTGGTCATCTACTTCAGTTCAGACATGCGTCTCATTCACTCAGCTGAACTGACACTGAATGGTATCCCCTGCTTCCTGTCACTATTAAATTCTCCTTAAAAAACACACAAGTGTGAGTCGTACATGCTGCCCTGGGGGATTTGCACAAGCTGGACAATTTTTTTTTTCTCTTGGCATGCTTACAGTCACTTAAAGCCACAGAATAGCTGTTATCTTCTCCTGCCTCCAATAATCACTGGTATTCTTTCCCAGCATTTATAGGTGTCACTCAAAATCAAAAATCTTTGTGACAAATCAACTTCTGGGGCACCATTGGTCCAGAGATGAATATTGGTTTGTAAACCATCAATCAGCCCCACACCTCTAGTTCACCAGAAGGGATCCGAACAGATTGGAAACACAAGTAAATCATAAACCTCCTTGTCCAATTTTGGTAATGTGGACAGAACATCAGGCTTATCTCTGCAAGGTCGTGGATCGTTGGTTAGTTGCAACACTGTGAAAATACAATAATTACTCAATGATAAAAGGGACTGACTGTTCAATCAAGGTTGTATACAAGTATCTACTTTATTATTATTACAACAGACAGTTCTAGCACACTACAAAATACAACCCACCCTGTAAAGGAACACAGAAGACAGACAGTTTCACGAAGGAAAGTGATGCACTCTGGATACTGACCGAAGGGTAGGCGGCAAAGCAAAGCAATCAGTCTTAACTGTTCAAAGTTATTTGGTTTCAGCACCAAGGGGACAACGGGTCATAAATGTCAATAAGGGGCTTACTCTAGGTATCTGTACATTATGTTTTTGGATGTTGCCTTAACATTTTCTTTTTAATTAATTGCAGTGAGAATGACCTTTTCTCCAGCCTGCTTCCAATAGGCCTCCTATGAAATAAAATTCTATTTCTGAGTAAGAGTGAGTGAGTGTTCTCAGTAGTCTGTGCCTGCCACTTGGCCCTGTTTTTCACAGACCAGGCAGAGTAGGAAGTAGAGCTAGTCAGCTCTAAAAAAGAAGATTTCTTTTAACTGTGCTATGGCATGTCAAGAGTTGCTTTCACAACATATTAAGAAAGGGAGCATTTACCATTGAAGACATTCCCAGACACACTTTCTGAGAGGAAAAAGGATGTGTGGCTGAAATGAAGAATGTGGGGGAATGTGTGTTTGAATTATGACATCCATCTAAGCAGGAGCACTGCCGTGCAGGTTTTTATAAATTAGAAAGGGCCTCATTGTAAATTTGGTGTTGAGGTATAAAAGTGACGATAATTTAATTGTCGGCACTTTTTTTGGCAATAACAGAAATACTGTCATTTTTACTGCACTGCCGAATTACGAGTTTGGATGAAAAGTGGAGGATTCTGCAAACCATCACCTTTTCCTCCAAAAATCGATAGAATTACAGCAGCGGAATTACTGCTTTTGGTAATTCCACCCAAATCCCCATGCATAAATGTAATGGTAAATGAGTTTGCCTGTAATTCGGGTGGATTTACTGCTGAGTTACTGCCAACCATATAATGGGTCAGAGAATATCTGAAATAAACTGAGTTCTTAACTGGTGGCTATTGAAGGGTTTTGTAAACTGACAGTATGCATTTCCATTCAGTGCTCCCAGAGGGGAGAGTGATTACACATTTAGAAAGATTTTAAGAGGTCCAAAGAAAATGGTTTGAAAATGGTCTGAGTTTTAGCTTGTTTCACCTGAAGCCTGTTGCCATCCAGCCTTGCAAGGTGACTAGACAAAAACTAAAGATAACAGCGTGAGAAGATGTATAGCTGTGCAACATCAGTGCAGGAGTGCTAGTTGATATTGAGTTTATTAAGAAGAAAGAATAGAGACCAAAGGTCACTGATAAAGAAGGGGATCGAGAGAGGAGATCTTTGAGAAAACCTGCATGTGAGGGACACAGCATTGAAAAGAAATTAACTTTATTAACTGATAGCTATCCATCAGAAATCACCTTAATCATTCAAGAATCCGGAGTTGAATGTAATCATTGCAGATGTTGTTCGCTAGGGTTTCAAATGTAGTGGACATCACTAATAGGAGCTAGGAGCACATCATCCCGCAAGGCTTTCAGGGTCGAATCAGTTTCCTGGACTGGGTGAAAGCCAGATTGAAAAGACCACTCTCCAGGACACATCCCTGAAGCTGGGGCATGGTGAAGGACTACAAAGGTAATGGCTTAGGGAATAATTACATTGAGTCTCTAATGGTTGGAAGAAGCAGGTCAAGCATGGGTTGTTTTAAATGTGAATGAACGAAGGCATGTTTAAAAGTGTAGGTAAAGATCCCTTCAGCAAAGAAAGTGTTGAGAATATTGCTTAGGTGGTGGCAAAAACATCGGAGAAGATTCTTTCAAAACACTAAGTGTGGGTGTAGCTATGAAAGCTACTGGATTGATGGAGAAGAGGGTTCTGAATACAGTCCCAGTGAAAGTAGAAGATAACCACATTGAGTGGCCAGTAGCAGGAGGTTGGGAGGGGATGACTGTCATGTGCTCAACCTCCTGGTTCTCAGTTTCTTCGATGGTGAGCTTTAAATGCAAAACAGTGATTCTCAAAGAAAGAGGCAATGCAGTTGCAGGGGTTTGGTGGGGAGGTAGTGTTGAATAATGAGGTTTGCATGCTCATTTCTTGAACTCCTCTGAAGTGCCATGTCTTATTCTGAGCAGAGTCATCAAGGCTTGCAAGTGGCTGTAACAGGTTACTGAGCTACAGTATAAGAGATCTGTGCCTTTAATCAGAGGCGTTGCTAGGGGGTGGCTGAGGGGGCTATAGCCCCGGGTCTTTTGGTTGTAGCCCCGGATAGAAGCTCAGAGGCTACAACCAAAAGGCTGGCTAGCCCCCAGTCCCGACAGCAGTAGCCCCAGACCCTTTCCAGACCTAGCAACGCCCCTGCCTTTGATTAGGTGCTGCCTACATTTGCATGCCACGTCCAGTTGGGGGGTCAGTTGTCCTCCTGTTGATAAAATGGGCTAGGATACTTTTCGGCATGCCATGTAGCTAGAAAGTTGCTGGAGCAGAGGTTATTAGACACAGCTGGGAAGTGAACAGCTCCAGGTTTGTAGGTTCTAACCTCCTCACCAATGGTGTACTATTGTTTTAAATTGTATTATAATTGACTTTCATTTATTTAGTCGTTTATTCATGTGCCAAATCAATGAGAACGACTTTGAAGAACATCAGCAACATGAGGGTAGTGCTTGATAGGAGCATAGAAAGTGAGAACGGTATGCTTTATTTTACCCTTCACAAGTATACGCACCACACAGTGATGGTAAAAAGGGACAACGGGGTACAATTCAGTTCAAAGAGTCACAGTGCATAGAAGGCACATTCTTGATTATCAGTGACAGCTAGAGGGAGCAAGAAGGAAATGACTGCTATAATTAATAAAGTGACTTCTGCCAGGAGTACTGGTAGGATAGCTCTTGATGGGCAGGCAGATGGATGGATGGATGAGTGTAGCTCTGAGTGCAAACTGACGAGCAATGGACATGCAATCCATGGTTATCTTTGCTACACACTAGGTGGTTATGGGTAACTCATGAGAGCAAGCTCTAAGGCTCCCCAACGAATGATGTGCCTCCCAAAATCACAAAGAAACACGTTTTCCATTGTTTATCACTTATTAGTTAAATCCATCTGTAAACTTTCTTTGGTAAAATCTTTGGATATCGATGTACCAAGCAGTTTATTTTTTTTAAAAAATATTTTTATTGGCATTTAAGATATGACCAGCACCATGTGCCAACAATCCCAACATTCCCTCCCTTTCCTCGGTACACCCCCACATTTGTCCATCATGCCTTAAATCATGTGACAACAAACGCTTTTGTGTCTCGTTCAACCTTTTGGATGGAAGGCTGTTAACTGTGCATCATATGAGTTGGATTGTGAATTTCATCTGCGTCTTAATCACTCTGTTGTATCATGGTTTGGGCAATGGTGTGGGATCCTCTTCCTTGGCATCAAATTGTCCAATCAAAAAGTGGTTGTAGGTATCCCACATTCCTCTGTCCCCGCACATGTTATGAGTCATTGACCCCCAGCCATTTTCCATATCATTACAATATAGGACATCCGCCTTCCATTGACAGATTTTTGGGCTCTGCTTCCCCCAAAACATTGCTACTTGTCTCTTGGCCAATATTAGGAGCAACCAACCAAATTCCGGGTATGTTTGGGTATCAGTTTAGTATAACCCAACAACGCCACCAGTGAATCCAGAACTATCTCTTGCACTGTGATGCCACTGACCTTCTCATATACCTGTTCCCAAAATTGTTGTATAGCCGAGCAGCCCCAGGCTACGTGGAGGAAGTCTGCCTGCATACTTCTGCATCTGGTGCATCTACCCGAAGTATCCCGGAAATATTCCTTCAGCTTAGCCGGTGTGTAACAAAATTGATGTGAGTATTTGAAATTGATTCATTTAAACTCTGCATTGATAGGCCCCTTTCTAGTCATTTTGCAACTGTATTTCCATATTTCTTCCGAGATTTCCCATCCCAGATTTCACTCCCATTTCCTCCGTGGCGAGATCCTCACCGCCTCCCGAAGGTTTGTGCACATAGCGTACATTCCTGATAATACCCTACTGCCCAGACCTCCTTGAAGCAGTCTGTCTAGTGTGCAGGAAAACTGTGGCTACTCGGTAAAGGTTATACACAGTTGGCTCAAGGTTACCTCCAATCTGTAGTACAGGAATATATCCAACGCTGATAATTCCCCCTTCTTCCTCATCATATCTAATGTTATGAACTTGCCATTGGGGAAAAGTTCCCCAAAGTGAGTCACTTCCAACCTTCTCACCAAGGTCACAAACCCCACCTCACTGGTGATAGGAATCCCAGGGATTTTGTATCGCAGCGAGTTTGGGGGAATAGAGGACCTCCCCCGAGGTTTTGTGCTCTATGCGAGTCCAGGCTCTACAGGTTATGTCCACCATGTTTGATGTCCGTTGTATTCTGTCCAGTGTTGTAAGGATAATTGAACGCAACAGTGCCGGTGCTGCGATAGACCTCTCTACCTCCACATACCTTCTGTCCGCTTGCATTTCGTACCAATACCAGAGAAACCCCACCTGTGCCACATTGTAATAGGTTTCAAATTCGGGTAACACCAAGCCCCCATCCTGTATAGGCACTACTCCCTTGTTCCAAGACACCCCGGCTTGTTTATCTGCCCAGATGAACTGTAGTACTGCTGATTTCAAGTCTTGGAAATATTCCCCTGGGACCACTATCGGGGCATTTTTAGAAGACATACAGAAACTAAGGTCATTTTAACAACGGATATCCTGCCATATAAATTGAGAGGAAGGTTCTTCCATCTGGACATGGCCTCCTTCGCTTGCTCTAAGACCCTCATATAATTGCTGCTATACACCACTTTGTTATCCCTGGCTATATTGATCCCGAAATATCGGGTTAGAACCATGTGCCATTGGAATCCCTACCCATCCTGGTACATCTCCACCCCTTCTGTTAGTGGGAAAAGGACCGACTTAGAAGCATTTAAGTTAAACACAGAGAGTTCCCCAAATTGCTGCACGTCCCTCATAATTGGATCTAGGTTAATTCTGGGATCCTTAAAAAACAGCACCATGTCATCTGCATATAATGATATCACTACATTGTGGGTATGCAGGTGGACTTTGCGGTGTAAGTGCAGTTCTCTTATTCTTTCTGCCAGAGGCTCTATTGCCAGGGTGAATAATAATGGTGATAGGGGTTAGAGGGGCACCCCTGTAGTGTCCCCCTTCCCAATGCTATGATCAGAGTTAATTGACCATTCACCCTTATCCTGGCTACCAGTTGCATGTATAGTAGTGAGACCATGGATATATATTGCTCCCCCATGAGTACAGTGAACAGAAACAGCCTTTCAACCGAGTCGAATGCTTTAGTGGCATCAAGTAGAGCTGCCACTATTGAGTCCTTTTTTTGCACCACTGTGATCAGCCCCAACATTCTCCTGAGTCCATACAAGGTAGAACGCCCCAGGATAAAGCCTGCTTGGTCCGCTCTCGAGAAGCTAGGATTTTGGCTAAAATATTATTGGACGATAGGAGGAGCAGTCATTACTGGGTTTATCCAGCTTTAATAACACTACTACCATTGCTTCCCTCAGAGATTCAGGTAGGTGCCCCTCCTCCAGACTGTGTTGAAACATCTCCTGCAGGTGTGGGGGCAAGCCTGTCAGCATAGTGTTTATAAAATTCCGCTGTGAACCCATTAGGCCCCGGCGACTTCCCATTGGGTAGGGATTTGATGTTGTTCAGTACTTCCGCCAGTGTCAAAGGGCATGCATTATTCCCTCTGGTCATCTGTCCACCAATGTAATGCTATCTAATTCAGATATGTGTCTATCTCTGTTTGGGACACCCTTGACTGGGAGGAGTATAATTGATCATAGAACCCAAAGAACAGCTGTATTATCTCTTTGTCTTCAAATGGATCCACCCCCTGCTCGTCCACCATAGCCACGATCCTACCTCTAAGGTTGTCCATCTTTGTCACCCTTGCCAGTGTGCTCCCTACGGCCTGACCCTCCCCATATTGACGTATCACCGTCTGACCCCCAATATATTTAACCTCCCTAAACGCTAATGTCTGGAAATCCTGTAAGTGTCACAGGATCTCCTCTTGTTCTTGTGGGAGCAGCCCTCTGCATCATTCTTATATTACTCTCTTTATCAGCGAATTACCTTCTGATTTGTCTTAGTATTCCCACTTCTTTAGATATACACTCCCCTCTAATTACACATTTGTGATATTCCCACAGTGTCCCTGCTGATCTCACAGATCCCACATTGATTTCAAAGAAGTTATCTATGGCTGTTGTTTATGTTTATGTTTATGTTTATTTCGTTTATATGTTGTCAAACCATCCCGAAACACTCTGTGAGGTCTTCATTTTTGAAGCGCCAACAGAGTTTCCCCCTCACCCGGCCTGACAGTTCAGTGACCAATAATACCGGAGCATGGTCCGACACGGTGTGAGTGAGAATTCCCACATCCCTCACCTGTTCTAGTAGAGACTGTGATCTCAGAAAGCAGTCCGGCCGTGACGCTGAGTTATGGGGTGCTGAGTGGCATGTATATTGCCGCTCGTTCCGGTTCCTGACCCTCCATACGTCCGCAATCTCCCATGTGAGGGCCATGCCCTGTATCCTGCCTGTTCCTTTTTCCCCTGTCCGGTGGCCATCCCCTGTTCGATCATAAGCGGGATGCATGACTGCATTGTAGTCACCAGCCCAAATTATCTCCCCCAGTGGCAACTTCTCCAGCTGCTGATCTATCCATTCCAATGTAGCTACCATGTCCTGGTTTGGACCGTAATAATTAACTAGTGTGTATATTTTCCCCTGGAAAATGAGAGATCTGCCCTCCCTATCCTTGGCAACATTGGTCTGGTGTAACCCAACTGAGTTGTGTATAAGGGTGCTCACTTCCCTTGCATACAAGGAGTATGATGAAAAGTATCTATGGCAGCACGCCCCAACTTTTCCCAAACGTAGGCTCCACCTCCAGTGTTAAATGGATCTCTTGTATAAAATCAATCCCAACCCGGTGCCACTGCATATACAACAGGACCTTCAGACACTTTGATTTAGCCCCCTGCCATTCCAGGTAACAAGACTAAGTGTCACCATCACCCTTTCTTAGGACATAAGCTTCTCCAGGGGTCCAATCTCTCAGACCTGTTATTTCCCTGCTTCCTGTCGTCTGCACCATATGAACTCCAAACAATATGTATGTGGTGTGGTACTTGTACCGGTCTCGCCTAACCCTCCCCCACTGACAACCCCAATTTGTCAGTGACCTGTTGACCCCCCAACTTCCTGCCAATAGCCCTGTCACACCTTTCCCCTTGTCCCCCCTGCTGAATCGCCCAACTCATCAGTATTCTCCCAACCCCAACCATATACAAAAATTGAGCTTCCTCTTGAGGAATAGCTATGAGACCATCCTTGCGTCGCACCCATAAGGATGCATGGTTACCCCAACACACACAAATCTGGACACAGTCTGGCTTAGGTGTCATGTGTTATTAAGGATATGCTTTGCTTGGCGTGGTTTCATCCATTGTTCCCTAATGGCCAAGGGGTCCTTGGTAGCATTTCTAGCAAGGCTGTGGCCTCCTCTGGGGTCTGTAAGAAGAGTGCTCGCCCCTCATGTTCGATGCGCAGCTTAGCCAGGAACAACATGGCGTATTGGATGCCCCTGCCTCGCAATTGCTTTTTGACTTCGGTGTATGTTCTCCTGGAGTCTTGCAAAAAAGGTTTGCAGAGGGCAACGTCTCTGTCCGGTAAATCAACATGTGGGCTATGATCGGGCGGGGTGGTGCACCTGGAATCGGTCTCTTTCCACTGGGTTTCCAATGTGCCCTTTCGACTATAAAAACTGCTGAAAATTCCTCCGATCCGAGTGCTTCCCCGCAGTATCTCTTCCACTAGATGTTCCATGTTTCTTTGCTCCACCGATTCCGGGCTTCCAATTATTCTAAGGTTGTTGTTTCGTGATCTGGATTCCAAATCGTCCTGCTTGTCTGTGAGCTCTTTCAATGCCTGTCTCAGCCATGTCATCTCAGTGGTCACCGTTGCGGACTCGTCTACACCCTGGACACTCTTCCTTCTACCCCAGCTAGCCTCTCTCTGTGTTTATCCATGCAGACTTGCATGTGGTCAACTTTGCAGGTAAGAGTGTCCAGTTGCCCATCTAGAGATTGTATGCTAGTTTGCAATTGGTTGAACATCACCTTGATGTCTTGAAACGCCCCTGCCGGGTCCTGGGATACCGTCTGACTCTAGTTCTCAGGGAGATCCTCCATTGGTTTGTTGCTTTTTGCCTGAGAGGGTGCTTCAAAATGCAGTTTGGTCTGCTGTTTGCCCCCCTTGCCGGACGAGAACATCTCTGTTGTTCTGGGTTCTGTGTAAAGTGAATACGCTGTGTCCGCCTTGTGCTCTATTCCAGCGTGTATCCTCTATTGCAGATATCAGATGTCACCTGCAATTCTGGTTCCAGGATCGTCCTCTAAGAGTTGATTAGCCAGAGCTGGGGTTCTCCCTATGCGATACAGTCCCGGAGTAGTGATCCAGTGTTGTATCTACACCTACCGCTTGTTTGGCAACACTTTCAGTCCAACTTTCTCAGTATTACCCCAGTTCCTATGGGATTGGAGTTTGGGATTCCCCGAGCGCCTGTTCATGCAGAGATCCAGTGTCCATGGGTGTCATTCAGCAAAGGTGACATGAACTATAGTGGCCCTGAGGCGGTGCTAGAATGTGCTTTCCTCCCTCCATTTGCGGCCACTCTTTTTCTCTCACTATAATATTTGTGGGGACTTCTCACAGAGTGTAGGTCTCACTGTGATAAATTAGTGCTGTGTCTCCTTGAGCCCTGTCTCGGGACTGTGGCACGTGCACCACAGGATACAATCACTCTGTAAGCTTCCGGAGCTCTGGGCCCCTCAATCCAGCCTCCACTGTCACCGTGAAGGCAGATCTGTATCAATGCGAGAGGCGTTTGATTATATCTCCCTTTCAGTGGGTGTCATCTGGATTTATCTGTATGCAATGTATGTTATACCGAGTCCCCCCACACATGCAGTGGATTCCGGTACGAGTTCAATATGATTCCATTGCTCCCGCCTCTACCGGCCCTCTGCTTCCCCAACCCAGATCCAGATGAGGCACTGCGGCCCACGTGCCTGCCCTCAGTTGCTCAGTGTGCTTTAACACGATGGAAAACCGCTGTGTCAATAATGGTTGTGCAGGCCTCTGGGGTACATGTCCCTTCCACCCCAATGCTTACTTGTGTCACCATTAGCTGTTGCATGGTACTGGGGGCGCCGGTGTCCACAAGTCTGTTGCCTGTCTCCTGCTTGATCTAAGCTCAGGCGGCTTGTTTATAGTGTTTGGGAAAAGCAGCGGCTCCCTCGACCAGAAAAAACAATTCTGCCGACTCGATGCTGGTCTGACCCCACGTGTGTGCCGTGAGTCCTCCCCAGCCGCAGATGGACACAGAAGACAGGCAAGGCATGGTTAGACGGAGCTGTCTATGGTTCCACCCGCTCTCACGGTCTCTCCCCTAGCCGCTGGCCGATGGTGTATGCCACTGTGCAGGGGTACCCACGCGCCACTCGCCACAGCCCTTTCTTCTCGAGGTAGGTTCCTCTGCTATCCTGTCTCCAAACGTAATTTTACTTGCTTATATAGTGTGTCCTGTGATTTCACTGAATGCACCAAGTGTGGGAGGTGTGCTGGTCCTTGATACTCCACTGGATCCCCCGGTCTGCGCCTCACAAGCCCATGGGGCTCCTTGTCCGATTGTACCACTGGGGTCCTCTTGGTGTTGGTCCCCACTCCCCGCTGCCTCTGTTGGTCCGGAGCCCAGCAGCAGCATCTCCAGCTGCAAGTCGATGGTGTGCCTGGGTTTTGCACCCACGACTGCTCCTCCTTCCCCATTCGGAGCTGATGCCCTTCAGGCCGTTCATGCCTTCTCTGGTTTACCACTTTGCTAATGCCAAATCGTTTCGGAATTTCGGCCCAAAGATGGAACGGGTTTGCCTTACATGACACTGCTTTATTGTCTAGGGTACGTAGAGAAAAACTGCCAGATAGTTGCCAGATTTATGTGGGTGTGCGGGAGCTCACAGGCTCGCGGCTATCTTGGCTGGACTCTCTAGCACCCCCGACCCCCACCGATATACCAAGCAGTTACTGACTCATTCCCTAACTGACATTTCTGGGAAAGCTACTCAAATGTGTAATAACTAAACAGTTGTCTTCATATGTAAAACAAAATGAATTGCAGGCCCATGCCCAATGGCTTTAGACCTGGATGTGCCACTGCAATGGTTGGTAGCATGTACGCTCAACCAACTCAGAAAGCTGGTAGACAACAAGAGGGCTGGAGCACTGATACGATTGGATATGTCCGTGGCATTTGATAGCATGGATCACACCATTCGTCTAACTCCGCAAAGCTCACATGGCATGCCATCAAGAGGAAGGTTCTTAACTGATTGCTATCCTTTCTGGCAATTTGAGCCCGATTAATCAAATGGGGGAATTTTCTTCCCAACCAAGAAAGCTACGATGTGGGGTTGCCCCATGGATCCGCCTTATCCCCCCTACAATTTAATCGGTATGTGTGACCTCTGGCCCAGCTTGTCAGATAGGACGGCCTTCTGTTTAAAATGATGATGATAATACCCAGGTAATGCTTTGTTTCTCTGGGAATACAGTAAGTAACACAGAGCGGCCATTGCTAAAGCTAAGTTAAACCCGGATGGATCAACATTTTCTAAAAAGTAACACTGTAAAAAAAAGAAGAGAAAAAAAGCTGTCTTTGGTGATCACCGCTGCTTTGAATCCTTGGAGCTCGTGATCCGGCTTTCATCATTTGGCACCTGCTCACTGAGAAATCTGCCCATCTCCAGTTTCACAAGCGGTGGAGTCAGGCTACTTTCATTTAAGGAAGCTTAAACATCTGCTTCTTTTTATCCTCTTTGAAGACACGCTCGTGATGGTAAGTGTGTTTGTGTCCTGACGATTTCGGTAATAGCGTTTACGGAGTGCTGCCAGACAATTGTCTCTCACAACAACGCCTCCAACACGCAGCTGCAAGAAGGATGCTTAACATCAGAAAACATTTGGTCATGTAAATTCTAGCCTAGCCTTTTCACATCGACTCCCGATTTAAAAGAAAGAATTCGTTTTAAAGCTCTGTGCATGGTTCATCATTGTATTGTATTGTATTGTATTGTATTGCTTATTTATATAGCTCCATGCGTGGAATGAATGCTAGTCATTTAATAAAGTGTATCCCAATATAGCTACCAGCACTTAAGGGGTTAACCCCTTAAGTGCCAAGGACGAGTATGCTCGTCCTTTTTGCCTAGACTTGCATAATAGCCTGGCAGTTAGAGAGCTCAGGTACCTGCAAAGCTTAATAATGGCGCCCAAAATAAACAAATCAAGAGTTGGCAGCCTGGCTGGAATTCTTTACCTACGACACTTAAGACCAGAGCAAGAGCTGCTACGCTTCAGAAAAAAAAGCTCAAGCATAGCTATTTACCCAGAGTGCTTAATGTTATACCGCTCCTGGTTGTTTCTTTGCTGGTTTTGGTTGCAGCTCAATGATAGCGATTGGGTAGAACATTTTCTTTATAAAACTCCCCCAACGTAAAACATAAACATGCATATATCCACAGACATATAAAAATGCAGGCATAGTACGGTGCAACAACGTGAAAGCCAATACATGTAACTAAAGTATATTGAATATTTGAAAGCAATAATAAAATACGTGCAAAGTTTGATCATACATCATGTCACTATTGTGGGCACATATGGGCTTCTGCATGTGTAGATTAGTCTCTCTGGGTCGACTTCAGTTGCATAATGATGAGGGCTACCCTGCCCCTGAGCATGTCTTTCAGTGACTAACCCTGGGGTGGTCAGGGTATTTGTGTGCCTAGAGTACCCTCCTCCTCCTCAGTGGGCAAGGACCTATCGCTTTCGGGTACCATAATACTAGTGGTCACGAAATGATATTCTGTTGCTTGTGCCTGGAGTAGGGTGGCTAGTGGCTTCAGGCATTCTGCAGTGCTCTGAACAGCAGCACAGATACGTTTGTGCATTTCTTTCATGGCAACTACCTCACTTTTTTGCATTGTGTGTAGGTCTTTTGCAGACTTCAGAGCGAGAGAAAGCTTATGCACTTGGCTATGACTTAAGTTAGGGTAGTGTCACAATGGTATTGTGTCGGAGAGAAGTTAGGTTGGGGTTGCTTCTTCAATGCTATTTAAATGCTATTGGAATGCTGATATGTCTACATGTAAATGTGGGTGGGTGACTGTTCAGAGGATTCCTAGTGTGTCAGCGCTTTAGCTGGTTGGAATGAATCTACCACTGTATCTTTCCTGTCCATATATCTTACCTTGTCTGTCACCTACCTGGTGTGTACCTAAGGGCAATAAACCTACCTACACGGAACGTGGACTATGGTGTTCCTTAACACACGTACTTACTTAATTGCCGACAAGGTGGTCTTAAAGGTGCAGCAAGAGGTACTTGGAAGAGCTGCTGTGGCGAGGGTAGCGGACGGACAGACACTGCCCTCCAGGTAACATCCAAGTCACAGGTGGTGCCAGCAGGTGGTGTGGACTAGGAAGGATGGTCCCAGAAGTTTGCAGTCTGGGCGGTGCATGTTTGCTGTGCGCCCAAGGAAGGAGCGCAGCAGGTATGGTGGGGACGGCAGGAGAGCCCATAGGAGCTTGTTAGCTGGGTGGTGCAAGTGGTTGTGTCAACGGGATGGAGCACAAAATAATGGTGGGGACTGAGGTGGTCCTGAAGTGCTTGCAGGCTGGGGCAGTGCAAGGTCAGGAACTAGCAAGAAGCAAGGATCAGGCACTGGGCACTGCTACATGGCATTTGCCTCAACATCAGGAGACAGTGATGCGGTGCCCCAGGGCTGACAAACGGTTGTTGGTGGAGGGAAACTTCCCCTCCAAGGTGCGGAGAAAGAATTGTGACATCAGGCTTCGGTCGCATGTTCAAACATCCAGCTCACCACGCAACGCCCATTGTTGACGCAACTATTGAGGGCGGAGGAGCCCAGGGCAATCCAGGAGAGTGTCAGGGCAGGTGTTCAGTTTCATTAGGGGCCCATAGTTCACACAGCAGGATTGTGCCAATAGATGCTGACCTGAATTGTGGCTTCAGGGAGTGCGACAACGAAGTGCACCATGATGTGAAGCAGCAGAAGAGGAGGATTGTGTCAGGTTGTGGTCATCAACTAGAGCGGCAAGTGTTGACGGAGCCCTGAGGTTGTTTAGTGTGTGGGGACTGTGATTGGTGTTCCCCTGTTATCTTCTCAAAGTGCGAGTGGATCTCCAGAAATATGAGGCAGATGGATCCTGATTTGTGGGATTGGTTTGTGGTCTCAAACAGATTCAAGTTTGGAGACGAGGAGCAGGGTTTCAGTTAAGTGAGGATTGCTGTTGTTTGTTTTTATGTGGCACTCTATGTATCTAGGTTTGAGTTTGTATTTCGCTATGGGCCGCAGGGAGATATGTAAGGTTTGAAGGCCTTTACTATTATGATGCTTTGTTGCTCATATGTTGTGGCTTCAAGTTGGTTGAGTGTTAGGTTCAGGTACCTGAGGTATTGTGTATTTCAGATGCAGGAAATGTAATGTGGTAATTTTACATGGTGCATTTGTGGGACATGTGGGTGAGGGGTGCACTCATCTTGTACATGAGGGAGCTGGGGGGGAATCCTCTGGATACCAGCCGTACATTTCATGTTGTTTTCTGGGAAGTGTTCAGGGTTTTGTGCATTTTTTGGGACTTGAAGGTGCGGGGGGGTCTGTTTCCATCCTAGTGCGGTTACTCGATAAGTGTCCTGTATCAGGCAAAATGTGCACACGCGAGTGCAGAGTGGTGGTTAAGATCATAAAATGTCCATTGCCATCTGTTTGATACTTGGCCTTGTTTGTTTTGTAAGTGTTGTCTGTAGAGGGGTGTTTTGATTTGGGTTTTGTTGGCTGTATATGTGGTTGCGCAGCATAGTGGGATCTGTGCGGGTAACTTGGACAATGTGAGGTGCATGGTGTTTGGTGTCTATTGGTTCCAATCAGGGAGGTCGGGAGTTTTAGTGGTGTTGACTGTTAGTTACAGTCCGGGAGCTTTGGAGTTCTAGTGGTGTTGACTGTTGGTTACAGTTGGGGAGTGTGTTTGGATTTTATGCATTGTGTTGTTTGGGGCTGTTGTTTACAGTCATAGAGTTGTAGGGGGACTTGGTAAAAGTAGGAAGCATTTACTGCTGGTTACAGCCGTAGGAGTTACATCTTGTTGGTTATAGTGCTCTGGTCAGGCCCATGTGAGGTGAGGTGCATAGTATGGCATTTCCAACTGCTACAACTGGTTACAGTTGCAATTGTATTGTTTTGAAATGTTTCTTACAGTTGTGGTTGTGGTGTTTCCAGCTGCGTTTACAGTTGTTGTTGGTTAGGTCCATGTTAGGTGCATGGAATACTATATTGTATTGTGGAGTTTGGAGGGATTCCAATTAGCTTTTGTATCTTTTACATCAATTTGTGGAGCATGGCATTAACAGCTGGAAGTCTTTTTGTGTGTGTCTCCGATATTTGTCTCTCTGGATCATCTGCAGGTTGTGCGGTTTCCCACATGCTGCATTTCATGTCCTGTGTATGCGTTAGCAGGTTCCATCAGTGTTTCTGAACTTTGCAGTTTTTTATGTGTGATTCAAGACGCAGCAGCGGCATGGGTTACAGTGCGTTAATTTACTGTGTGCGTTAATGGTTTAGTACACCAATATTTTGTTCATGGTTGCACAGGTAGTTTGTATTGGTTGCCATGAGTGTTCCAGAGGGGTTCCATTTGTGCTGGCTACTGTCCTGTTGTGTCTACCTTTGTAGTTTCCTTATTCAGTTGGGGTGCTGGCAACACGTGGATTTGGTAAGGGACCGGGATGCGTACTTTTGTTTAGTTTTTTCCTTTTGCTCTGGTTGTGTTGGGTTTTTGTATCCTAGGGTGAGGGTGCATCTGCAATTCTATTGGGATGGAGGGAGAGATGTTACATCTTACTTGGGCTAGTGTCTCAATGGTATTGTGACAAAGGGAGAGATGTTGTATCTTCGGTTGGGCTTGCATCTTCAAAGCTATTGGAATGCTATGGAATGCTGTGAATGTTGTGCGGGTGATTACTCACAGGATTCTTAATGTGTCAGAGCTGTAGCTGGCTGGAGTGGATGTACCAGTGTATCTGTCCTGTCCATGTATCTTACCTTGTCTTTCACCTACCTCGTGCATATCTATGGACAATAAACCTACTTACATTGAACTTGAACTACAGTGTTTCTTAACTGTTGGGGGTCGGTCAGCACCCCCATGCGTGCCTGTGAGCCCCTCAACCCACAGACTTCACTCATGACACGTCTGTGTAGTTCGGGCTCCCCGGTCGCTCTGCCGCGGCCGGGAACGCCCCGTTTATTTAAGCCGCACGCGGCGACGTGCAACGTCACGCCGCCGCGTGCGCATACCCTTACGGGGCAACGCCACACTCCTCCTTTTTCGGGAGGAACAACAATAACACACTTTTAAATATTGCACTGCACACAAAAACAACAATTGAAAACTCAGAGCCCATGCCCCTTTTATATCAGCCACCCGGGTCCCCTCACTCCGGAACGCACTCAATCGGTCCTAGTATATAGTCACCGAGGTAGGCAGGTTTCCCTCGCCCAGCCCTCTGGGGGTACCTCCCGCCTACCTCCACCGCAGGACTTCCCATGGTTCCAGTCCCTCGATCTGGCGACACCGGGATTTCCCCCCGGGGCGTGCCTTCATCCGGGAGGTCCACCTCATCCGGGTCTGGCGGGAGCTCAGCTCGAGAGTCACCCAGCTTCCTAAAGAAACTCACATTCCGAGTGACGGCCGATTTCCCATCCGAGGCCGTCACCATTGACCCTTTTACGGCAACCACATCCAGTGGATCCGGTTCATACGGGAGCGAGAGCTTGCCATGAGGATGTCGATTCCGGATCAGTACCTCGTCACCCGGCTCCAGCCGCTGCGGACGGAGACCCCGTCGGAGATTTTCCTGGTGTGTCCGTGTCTGTCGCTCAGCATCCACCCGTTGATCGTCTATCACGCCTGGCTCCTTTTCTTGTACCTCCGGCAGGAGGCCTCGGGGGCATCGTCGGAATAAGACTTCCGCTGGGGCAACCCCAGTCGAGGCGTGTGGGGTGGTGCGATCACCCCGCAGCAGAAGGCCTGACTCCGAGAAGGACAGCTCGTCCTTCACTTTCCAGAGTTGCTCTAGGGTCACTTTGGCCTCTTGAGTGCGCCCCGCCACCAACTCCAGCACGGACTTCCAGGATCCCGACCGCATCGAGTTCCTCAATATCCGGAAGCACTCGTCGTTGGCCGCGGCAGCCTCCAGTTCTGGTAGCGGCATTGCGTTGGGGGTGGCACCCTCTACCACCATTCTGATGTGGTCGTCGGCCTCCTCGGCACAGGAGTCTTGCACTGGCCCTCCACTACCTCCCGGGTGTCGGGACAGGTAGTCAGCCGCATTGTTGGCACCCGGCCGGTAGATCAGGGTGACGCCATACTCCAAGAGGGCCAGCATCCACCTCTCGATTCTGGCCGGCGGCTTCGATGATGATCCAGCCATGATCGGGAGCAGTGGCTTATGGTCAGTCACCACCGTTACAGGTCTTCCCAGCACATACAGACGAAAATGCCTACAGCCCCACAGGACGGCCAGGGCTTCGCGTTCTATCTGGGAATACCTCTGTTCGGTTTCTGAGAGGGCTTTGCTGGCGTAGGCCACGGGTCTGATCCTTCCATCTTAGCCCACCTGAGTGAGCACAGCTCCCAGACCGAATGGGCTTGCGTCCACAACAATTTCCGACTCAAGGGCCGGGTCGAAGAAGGCCATGGTATCCTCTGCCGTCAGGGCGCCCTTAATGTCCTCAAACGTCGACTGCTCCAACGGACCCCACTGCCAAGCTGTTTCCTTCTTTGTCAGGGCCCTGAGTGGCTCCGATCTCGAGGCCAAGTTCTGGATGAAGCGCCCGCAGTATGTCACCATACCCAGGAAGCTTTGCACATCCGATGCCGATTCAGGCGGTCGTGCCGTCTTGATGTCACAGACTTTCCTCGGGTCCGGCGACACACCGCCCTCCTTAAATATGAACCCAAAGAACTCAATGGTTGGGCGGAGGAATTCGCATTTGTCCTTGTGGAGGGTGAGCCCCAGCGACTGCAGCCTCTCGAGGGTCTTGGCAAGGCGTTTCAGATGGTCCAGCTCAGTCTTGGCGAAGACCAGAATATCGTCACTAATGTTGAGGACGCCCTCCAGATCTGCGAGGGCGCCTCGAATTATGTTCTGAAACACTTCGGCTGCTGACGATACTCCGAAGCTCAGCCACTTGTATCGATAGAGCCCCCTGTGGGTGGTGAAGGTCGTGATGTAGCGGGACTCCGGGTGGAGGACGACTTGATGGTATCCGGCTCGTAGGTCCAATTTGGAGAAGAACCTTGCCCCCTGCACTTCTGCAATTATGTCATCGATGGTCGGGGTCAGGTGCCGTTCCCTCCTGATGGCCTTGTTGGGCAACCTCATGTCCACACAGATACGGACAGAATCTGGCTGTTTCGGTTTCCTCGCAACCACGATGGGGGACACCCAGGGTGTTGGGCCCTCCACCTTCTCGATTATGTCCAGATTCACCAGGTTGTCTAGTTCCTTGTCAACCTGGTCCCTCAGGTGGAAGGGGATCCTCCTGTGCTTCAGAGCCACCGGCTGCACCGACTCATCAATGTGGAGCCTCACCGGGTCACCATTCATTCTCCCAATACCCTTAAAGATGGCAGCATACTTGTCCAACAGGTCGTTTATGTCTTCTAGGTAGACTGAGTATGCGAAACCCACGATGCCAAGAGCCTCCGCCGCCGCACAACTCAGCAGAGTGTTGCGGCTCACTGGAGTCACGTAGAAGCGGGCCTTGATCATGGACCCATCATGCTCCACCTTTGCAACGAATGCACCGTCCAGTGGTAAGGGCTCCCGCCCCCCAAATGCAAAGATGCGGGCCCTCAGCGTCGCCAGACTCGGTGGTGGTTTCAGCGCGGCATAGTGTCCTCTCGCCATTACGTTGACTGATGCCCCAGTGTCGACCAGCACCGGGACAGGCGAGCAGTTTACTTCCACGACGCATCTCGGCTGTCTCCTGCTCCTCCCTTTGAGGACTTCCATGCTGGAGACGAAGAAAATGTTCTCCTCGTCCTCCTCCTCAGCGACCTCCGCCGCCGCGTCCTCTTCCATTTGCTCTACTTGAGCCACATTGGGCGGGCGATTCTGGCGAGGAGTCCAAGGTTGGGGTTGTCCTCTCGGAGTCAGTACCGGTAGGGCCGCCCTACACACCCTCGAGAAGTGGTCGGGTATCCCACAGCGGCCACAGATCTTCCCTATTGCCATGCATTCCGATGAGTGGGGGAGGTCATAGCCGCACTTTTGGCATGACTCCACAGGCTTTCCTGCTCTGTCTCTAGCAGCTCCACCGGGCCTTCGCACCCCTCTGCCGCCCCGCCAGACGGCGCACACCTCTTCAGGCCGCGCGGCGCGGGATCCGGCTTCCATTTTGTTGGCACGGGCCTCGGCTACCTCATGACAACGCCCCAGCTCAAGAATGCGGGGTAGAGTGAGGCCGGGCTCTCTCAGGACCTGCCGCCTCAATTTGCCAGATGAACAAGCCTGGATTAACATGGTCCGCATCATGTCCTCCGCATCCCCCCACGCACACCCTTGGGAGAGGCGGCGCAGGCGACCATAGAAGGTGTCCAGAGTCTCATCCTCCTTTTGCCTGGCCGACAGCATGACGAATCTCTCGTAGTCCACGTTGGCAAGGGGAATAAAGTGTGCGAGGAGAGCGGCTTTGGCTTGGTCATAGGAGTTGTCCACCGGAGTCAGCGATTCAAATATCTCCTGGACAGAGGCTCCCGCTGAATATAACATAGTGGCTACCATACTGTCATTGTCCGTCAGCTGGGCGGCCCTGAAGTACATGTCCAGGCGTCCGATCCATCTTCTCCACCGGGGGCCCAGGCTGGACGGGGGACCCGTGGTATCAAATTCTGGAATGGGCTGCAGGGCTGCTTGCGCCCTGGCCTGGGCCATGGCCAGAGGAGGTGGTTGAGCGCCCTGCAAGACCCCAGGTCCTGGCTGATTCGGGGGAGCGGTGGCACCTACCGCGTGTCTCGGCAGTCCAGATGTTGCAGGTGGTGGTGGCTGCGGGGGATCCTGCCGAAATAGATCTGCCAAACCTTCGTCCTGTGAATCCTCCGAGGTCGTGGCAGCTGCACCCTCCAGGGCGCCGATGTCACTCATAGGACCAAGCGCACAGGCACCCTCGTTCCAGTCCTGAGGGCCGCAACTCAGTCCTCTCCCCACACTGCCACCACCCTCGTGATGATGAAGGGGTTAAAGAAAAATGCGACAGAGAGACACTGCCGCATACCACCTTGAAATGGATGTCCCAAAAATTAAGCTTGAAAATTGGAGTGGGCTGAGAAGGCCCAGCCACCTCAGTCCTTCTCCCAGCTGTTACACGACGTCAGAGACTCAAAATTGGTCAAAACATCAAAACCCAGGCATGGGCCTGCAGGTTAGGCTGCCCGCAGTCAGCATGTCCAAAAATTTGGCTCGGATCACCTTCCGGCTCCAAACCGGAGCTCTTGGAAGTTCCGCAACCACGTGTGCAAAATGGCCGCCAGCCGCGTGTATGGTCCGCGGCCACGGCGTGAGACGAAACATCCGCGGATGTTCCGACGTATGGAGAAAAATTCCGGGATGGCTCTCACCGCCGGGCCCGGGCGTCCAGTACCACTCGTCGCCACTGTTGGGGGTCGGTCAGCACCCCCATGCGTGCCCGTGAGCCCCTCAACCCACAGACCTCACTCGTGACACGTCTGTGTAGTTCGGGCTCCCCGGTCGCTCTGCCGCGGCCGGGAACGCCCCGTTTATTTAAGCCGCACGCGGCGACGTGCAACGTCACGCCGCCGCGTGCGCATACCCTTACGGGGCAACGCCACATTAACCACGTACTTACTCCACACTTCATCTATGATATGATATGATATGATATGGCATTTGTAACGCGCCTATACACAAGTGTTTCAAGGCGCGACTATGAAATAGGCAGTATTGATACGAACTCCAGTAATTGCCAACACAACACAAAACCGATCTGCATGCACCTCCTTACAGCCTTTCCTACCAATATTAGTATGACTCTTCACATGACACTTCATTTCTTACAGGATGCCAGTGCGGTTGTCACTGATGTTTGCAAAGTGGACCTGGCCTTCTTATGTATCTGGGACTGCTTGAAGTGTGTGTGGTTGTTTACAGGTGTGTTTCAAGATGGCTTTCTACCTTCTCATTTTGGGACATTCTGCTCTTCCCATTGCCTAATGAATCTTTGTCTGCAGGTAGCATTTTCACAATACTTGAAGCATATCCATCACTACATTCATCACATCTCCAGCATCAGTGGTGTCAGCAACCCGTTGCGTCATTCATGATGCAGTTGTGTCATGTGGGACATCACCTATGTTATCTTCTTGCATACATGGAAGTTTTAGAAATAATCTTAACCACTGGTAATGCTCTGGGCAACCCTCTAGACCACCGTTCTTCACCTGCAAAGCCATTTCAAAAGGGGAAAAACCATATGCAAATCAGCCTTGGCCCTACCTCAAAAAGGCCAGTCAAACCCGAACTGCTTTGTCACTTCCGTTCTGCACAAGACCACAAGCATCCCCAGACGTTTTAGCCTTGGGTGTCATTAGTGATGGTAGCTTGAGTCTCTAGGCCCAGCAGGAATGGGACCCACATCTGGGCATATCCCTCCTACTCGAGGTGGCTAAGCAAAGCAAAAGAGATGATGGCTGGATGTTTTGAATTAACCTTAGTCTCTAGCATTGCTCTGGGCTACACCCCAGACCATCGTTCTTCATGTGGGTAAGGGTGATGTTGGGTAATCCAGTGAGGAGAGCCTTGCTTTAGTCCAGCTTGGACAGAATCAGTGCTTGCACTGCGCTGCAGACGTCATCTGGATGAAGGATGTGTCCAGTCTTTTGAAGGAGATTTAGTTGTAGATTTCATGTTTTGGTGACAGCAGCTAAATGCTTCAAAATGCAGTTTGGTCTGCTGTTTGCCCCCCTTGCCAGACGTGGACATCTCTGTTGCTCTGGGTTCTGTGTAAAGTGAATACGCTGTGTCCGCCTGGTGCTCTATTCCAGCGTGTATTCTCTATTGCAGATATCAGATGTCACCTGCAATTCTGGTTCCAGGATCGTCCTCTAAGAGTTGATTAGCCAGAGCTGGGGTTCTCCTTATGCAATACAGTCACAGAGTAGTGATCCAGTGTTATATCTACTCCTTCCGCTTGTTTGGTAACACTTTCAGTCCAACTTTCTCAGTATTACCCCAGTTCCTATGGGATTGGAGTTTGGGATTCCTCGAGCGCCTGTTCGTTCAGAGGTCCAGTGTCCATGGGTGTCATTCTGTAGAGGTGACGTGAACTATAGTGGCCCTGAGGCGGTGCTAGAATGTGCTTTCATCCCTCCACTTGCGGCCACTCTGTTTCTCTCACTATAATATTTTTGGGGACTTCTCACAGAGTGTAGGTCTCACAGTGATAAATTAGTGCTGTGTCTCCTTGAGCCCTGTCTCGGGACTGTGGCACGTGCACCACAGGATACAATCACTCTGTAAGCTTCCGGAGCTCTGGGCCCCTCAATCCAGCCTCCACTGTCACTGTGAGGGCAGATATGTATCAATGGGAGAGGTATCTGATTATATCTCCCTTTCAGTTGGTGTCATCTGGATTTATCTGTATGCAATGTATGTTATACCGAGTTCCCCCATACATGCAGTGGATTCCGGGAAGAGTTCAATATGATTCCATTGCTCCCGCCTCTACCGGCCCTCTGCTTCACCAAACCTGGATCCAGATGAGGCACTGCGGCCCACGTGCCTGCCCTCAGTTGCTCAGTGTGCTTTAACACCGTGGAAAACCGCTGTGTCAAAAATGGTGGTGCAGGCCTCTGGGGTACATGCCCTTCCACCCCAATGCTTACTTGTGTCACCATTAGCTGTTGCATGGTACTGGGGGCGCCGGTGTCCACAAGTCCGTTGCCTGTCTCCTGCTTGATCTAAGCTCAGGCGGCTTGTTTATAGTGTTCGGGAAGAGCAGCGGCTCCCCCGACCAGACAAAACAATTCTGCCGACTCGATGCTGGTCTGACCCCATGTGTGTGCCGTGAGTCCTCCCCAGCCACAGATGGACACAGAGGACGGGCAAGGCATGGTTAGACGGAGCTGCCTATGGTTCCACCCACTCTCGCAGTCTCTCCCCCAGCCGCTGGCCGATGGTGTATTGCACTGTGCAGGGGCACCCGCGCGTCACTCGCCACAGCCGTTTCTTCTTGAGGTAGGTTCCTCTGCTATCCTGTCTCCAAACGTAATTTTACTTGCTTATATGGTGTGTCCTGTGATTTCACTGAATGCCCCCAGTGTGCGAGGTGTGCTGGTCCTTGATACTCCACGGGGGTCTTCACCTCACAAGCCCATGGGGCTCCTTGTCCGATTGTACCACTGGGGTCCTCTTGGTGTTGGTCCCCACTCCCCGCTGCCTCTGTTGGTCCGGAGCTCAGCAGCAGCATCTCCAGCTGCAATTCGATGTTGTGCCTGGGTTTTGCACCCAAGACTGCTCCTCCACCACCACTCGGAGCTGATGAACTTCAGGCCTTCCATGCCTTCTCTGGTTTACCACTTTTCTAATGCCAAATCGTTTCGGAATTTCGGCCCGCAGATGGAAAGGGTTTGCTTTACATGACACTGCTTTAGTGTTTAGGGTACGTAGAGAAAAACTGCTGGATAGTTGCCAGATTTATGTGGGTGTGCGGGAGCTCACAGGCTCGCGACTATCTTGGCTGGGCTCTCTAGCACCCCCACCCGCCCACCGATATACCAAGCAGTTACTGACTCATTCCCTAACTGACATTTCTGGGAAAGCCACTCAAATGTGTAATAGCTAAACAGTTTTCTTCATATGTCAAACAAAACGAATTGCAGGCCCATGCCCAATGGCTTTAGACCTGAATGTGCCACTGCGATGGTTGGTAGTATGTATGCTCAACCAACTCAGAAAGCTGGTAGACAACAAGAGGGCTGGAGCACTGATACCATTGGATATGTCCATGGCATTTGATAGCATGGATCACACCATTCTTCTAACTCGGCAAAGCTCACATGGCATGCCATCAAGAGGAAGGTTCTTAACTGATTGTAATCCCTTCTGGCAATTTGAGCCCGATTAATCAAATGGGGGAATTTTCTTCCCAACCAAGAAAGCTAACGTGGGGTTGCCCCAT